>NC_081212.1:21423015-22023015 GCF_902713425.1 Acipenser ruthenus | reverse complement strand
AGGAAATTAACTGAACACTATGTAACACAATTTTTGTTCCTGGGTAGTAAGTGTTATTTCCTAATTGCTTATGCCTCAAAAGTATAGAAAATGGCTATTATTCCCCACAAACTTTGCTTTTGTGACCAGGACAGTGATATTTTGAAATTTACCTATTTCCAATGAGAAAACGGGCAAATTTGTGTCTTTTCGTTCACATAAAGTCAGAAAAAAACAACATATGAATCCAAATTAATATGTATTTATACTAAAGTAATACAAAAATGACTACAAAAGATTTAGAAGTGAGTAGATTTTCGAGATTCGCGATTATACTGTAAATCACTTTCACGAATCAGCCCCCAAATGTAGTCTCCCATCATGTTCTCGTTATACTGTCCTTGGTAGCGGCATTCAAAGTCCAGTATATACTGGTGGAAGTGCTCGCCTTGCTCCTCCGAGTACGCTCCCATGTTCTCCTTGAATTTATCAAGATGAGCATCAAGGATATGGACTTTGAGGGACATCCTACAGCCCATTGTGCCGTAGTTCTTCACCAGAGTCTCAACCAGCTCCACATAGTTTTCAGCCTTGTGATTGCCCAGGAAGCCCCGAACCACTGCGACAAAGCTGTTCCAAGCCGCTTTCTCCTTACTAGTGAGCTTCTTGGGGAATTCATTGCACTCCAGGATCTTCTTTATCTGTGGTCCGACGAAAACAGCTTAGGGAAGAAGTCTTGAAGGTACTTGAAGGCTGCCGACTCCTTATCTAGAGCTCTGACAAATTGTTCCATAAGGCCCAATTTGATGTGCAGTGGTGGCATCAGCACCTTCCGGGGGTCCACCAGTGGCTCCCACTTGACGTTGTTCCTCCCCACAGAGAACTCGGTCCGCTTGGAAGGGTCCACCATGCAGAAGTAGCAGTTGCTTGAGTGGTCAGTGGGTTCCTGCCAAATTCTTGGGATAGCGAACTTCATGGCTCTCTTTTCCCCTCTGTACCATCCTACAAAAATACATTTATTTCACCCATGACTAATGTGCAAGAGATTCTCGCAACATTTTTCATATATGATATATTTTTTCAATAACATTGAAAATTGTAAAACATTTTAAAATTAAAAACTTTTACAATTTTAAAAATTAACAAATTTTATAACGTAAAATTCCGAGCAACAATTGTCCATCTTACCTTCCAGAGTTTTTTTGCAGTGCTCGCAGGTGAAATGAGGTGCCCAGGGTTTGTCTTGATCCCCGACAGGCATGCCAAAATATGCCTTGTAGGCCTCACACATCTTAGCAGATGCTTCCACGGAGTACTTTTTCACTCTTGTCTTGATAAATTGGCCGCAGACATAGCAAAATGCGTCTGCCGGATGCTTGCAGCCTCTTGATGCCATCTCAGAAAAATGCAGATATGTATCCACTTAGGCAGCTGGAACTAAACTGAACTGGTGGGCTTAAGGCCCCTGTATTTATACTACTATTTATATTACTGGAAAGTTCTAGAAAGTTCTAGAAGTTACTCCAAGTTTACTCAGCACTGAATCTATCTGGAATGTTCTGGAAAATAGGTAAATTTCAAAATATCACTGTCCTGGTCACAAAAGGAAAGTTTCTATACTTTTGAGGCATAAGCAATTAGGAAATAACACTTACTACCCAGGAACCAAAAAAAATTTGTCACACGGTGTAATTTGACGAACTGTGGAAACTACATTTACGTCAAAGGAGGTGTGACGTCCCAATAAGATACACCCTCGCTTAAAAAAAAAAAAAAAAAAAAAAAAAACTTACGTCACCGTCTGATACTTTCCAAAATCTCCTTATCATATCATTGCTATTTAATGATTTTTGGGGTATTTTTTTTAAACAGTATAAACCATTGGACTTATGTTCAACGTTTTTCAGACCGTTCTCTCACACCCGCCTGATTTCACTACAGTAAGAGCTCGCCACAGCGGCCACGTTGCAATTTTGTGGGATGGATTATGTCTAATTTGCATTGAGCTCTGATGACTGGACTGTTTCTCATCAAGGCAGCCGCACTACGGAAAATATTCACAAAACTGACAAGAGATTTATCCATGAATGTAAACTACACCTAATGTAGCCATTAACATTCTGCGGACTTACACACGGTATTCTCAAGTTGTATTTTTTGTATAGATTCATTTCTAAGTTTCCCAGAACAATCAAGCTTTTATTTAAATGCAAGTGACTATCAAAAAATCACCTGTTTTCAACAATTATATATATATATATATATATATATATCTGTTTTGTAATACCAACACGTTTCATTTGAGCGGTGTACACTGTCCAGTACAGTACGAGTACTATGATGTAAAAACAAGCTAGATCTAAATACATAAATAAATAATAATAATAAATAATAATAATAATAATAATAATAATAATAATAATAATAATAATAATAATAATAATAATTATAACAGTCCCCAAATCTCTCACTGAATGGCTTTCGGTATCGAACAATGTTCACGCGAGAGATTACACTCCACTCCAATTCACAAACAAAAATACGCATATTATCCTCCAAGCTACCACAGAGAGAACGGCGTCAAATGCGAGACGAAAACCAAAATGTTTCAGAACTATGCATATAATAACGTATTAGCGTTGTTGAACGTACGTAGCAGTCGCCTGCCCCGGTCTGTAAACCAAAGCGCCTACGCAACACAGAACACAAATGACTCGGTGTAACTATAACGGTTTGATTAAAAACATGTGTGTTTATTATATACTTTAACACATAAGAAAACAACCCTGCCCGACACACCAGTGTTTACAAAAAATGATATGTAAGGAGACAGAATGAAGGTGGTCCGACGGACGAATGCGAGGTGGTTATGAAAACCCAAGGTAAAAATAGGCAACATTATGGCTAACGACGTCATAGTTACAGTTTAACTGCAATAACGTAAGCATTTTCTTTGTAGCACTAGTTATTACAAAATTGCCTAGCCTAGAAACAAAAGGGCCCGTCGTGTGTGTTACCACGACAGCAGAGTCATCACCAGCAACACAAAGGCGCTTGTTTGTCAGGAGACATCGGACCGGCATAGATACTAGCACACAAAATAGACTATTTTACAAAAAGACCAGATACTTTTTTTGTTAAACAGTATGTTAGAATAATGGCTTAGCATCACTTACTGTACTTATCCGTCTCATATGTGAATTTTTTCGAACTGTAATTAGCCCAGTTTGTGCTCCGCTCCCTCGACCCTGTGTGTCTGCCGCAATCGCCATTCAGACTGTGTTGAGTGACGGTGCCAGTTGCGTCAGCCACGCACTCACAACTGGGGGTGGTGCTAGAATTATGGCGGCAAATTCAAAATACTAGGCTGTCGCAGTGTGACTGGGAGGCCTATTGAAGTATACTTTATTATTATTATTATTATTATTATTATTATTATTATTATTATTATTATTATTATTATTATTATTATTACTTTTCATAATTACAAACAAATACACTATCGATTTTCAACAGCATAGTTATAGGAATCACACTTAAAAAAGAAAACTGCTGAAGTAACAGTTGCTTTAAATGGCTGTACATTGCTGAACTAGTTTAAGCCTAATAAACTAACATATTTCACCAAGTTCACACTTTTGCTTATAAGGTCTTTGACTCAAAAATATACAGTAAATTCTGTCTAATCCAGCCCTTGTAAAACAGTTTTATTGTATAACTGGGCAGAAGTGTATACTTTACGGGCAGAAGTGTGGAGCAGTGGTTAGGGCTCTGGACCCTTGACCAGAGGGTTGTGGGTTCAATCCCCAGTGGGGGACACAGCTGTTGTACCCTTGAGCAAGGTACTTTACCTAGATTGCTCCAATAAAAACCCAACTGTATAAATGGGTAATTGTATGTAAAAATAATGTGATATCTGTATAATGTGATATCTTGTAACAATTGTAAGTCGCCCTGGATAAGGGCATCTGCTAAGAAATAAATAATAATAACCAGGTGTTCACATAACTGGTATGCAGGTATAGGCATGCCCACCAATAAACAAAAGCGGTCTTGAAAGCATTTTTCTATAGGCAGCGAGGGGTACATATTATCTGGCTATGACCACCCATACCTCCCGATTTTCTATTGAGTCTCTGGGATCTGACAACGATCTCCAGGGTAACTTAGCTTATTATTGCTGATCATAATTAAATACCAGTCCCCATATTTCACTTAAGGCCAGATGGTTCTAATTCACTAAACAGTCCATCCCTGCTAGTGTTATCATTGGCTGCTTCAAGTTTTATTTTTAAAAAATGGAGAGCGATAGGTGGAATCACTTCAGTTCATAACATTTTAATAGATACTTGAAGCAACCAATGACAGCAGGGATCTCGATTTAGCTGTCCATTCAGAGAAGAGGGATGTAGTTACAGGGTGGCAAACTGAGCCCAGATGAGAGGAGGTGTTGATGTTTGAGAGACATTACATTTAAACATGAGTTTAAAAAAACTAAATTTACTTAAGCATTTTACTTATGTTATATCCTTCTATAAATACCAGTGTGCCGTCAAGCTGACGTGTTCAACAACAAATAAGTGTTTTGTTTTTTGCTTTTTAATCCCCAGGGATGGAATTTGGTGGTAGGCTACTGAAGTAAACAGAGAATGCGAGATGATTTGTAAAAAATTGTAATAACCAGCAATCCAGCCTCGTACTAAAGATTTATAAACTATTGTTGTTGTCTCTGACATGCCCATTAAACCTTTAAGGATCATACTGAAATCATTCTGGGCACACGATAAAAAAAAACGCACTTCGTTACTAGGCGACCATACTTTTGGTGAGTACCAAACCATTTCTGCTGGTAGGCCTGCTCATGTGAGAACCTAATGATAAATCTTATGTGAACCCTTGTGTATAATATTAAGGGAGAATTAGCTATGTTTTGAAGCATATACCTGCACTGAGCTCCAACAAAAGTCTTAATGCGACTTAAAATCTATTTTGGAATATAGCTTGACCATGCCTGGGACACAGTTGCACAGTTTTGCACGTGTCTCTGCATTGCGCTTCATATCATAGTAAACTGCCATTATAGCCACAGCTTCCATCATAGAAGAAATTTGATTCCCAGTTGATGCTGTGACATGGCAGCGGGCAGCTACTGTCTGATAGAAGCCCTTTAGAGATGGAAAGTTGATTGACATGGTACTGAACCTTATATTTTATATCTACACAGAATAAATAGCCCAGTAGACCCACTATTTGTGTATGCTCCCTTGATTACAGAGAAGAAAGTAAAATCATTCTGGGCTATATACAATATTTACAGAATAAAGACAGCGTGGGAACATACAATTGTAAAGTTGAACGCAAGTAGTCTGGATGATCGTAATCTATACTAATAATAATACAGTAATAATAATTATAATAACAAGGAAGCACTTTCATGAAAGGATATTCATGTTCATCTCATGCTCTTAAGGTTAGAAGCAAAAATGTACCCAAGTGCATGGAATCATCTCACTTTATAAAGGTAGTGATCTTGTGTGTCCTTGGTGCAGCCTTGTTTCTCCTTACACTACAGATCAATTAAGGGAAGACAAACTAAAGTGCATGTTGAACCAGAGATACAGCAGCACTAGACATCTCACAGAGTACCCATAAAAGGACAGAGAATATCCCATTCCCATAGAACATGTAAATATTTAGAAATAGCCTCTGTCAGACAGTAATACCTAATACTCACTTATTGCCTTTGATTGTCTATCACTAGTATATAGTATTACCAGAGGTGTACATTTAATTATCCTGTATGATAGGTCTCCAAGATTTCCATACAAAGATACTGCGATGTAGCCGGCATATGTACATGGAATTGATTAAAACAAAAACACAGGGTATAGCATTACAAGTCATTCAGTAGTGCATGTTAGCCGCATAGGTTTATTAACTTAATGTAATCATCAGGTTTATTATATCCCCTTTTGCCGTGAGGCTGATGCACAGTAAATAAGTAAAAATAGGAAACAATGTTTAGATAATTAGGATTTGATTAATCATCCCCAGCCTAATCAGGTACAGCCACATTTAAGACCGATAGATCTGTTGAAAACTGTGCAATAGAAAAATCTGTATGAATGTAAGTGTTACCTTCATGTCCTCCGCAGCTGTCTGTTGTAACCAATCAGATCAGACTCCCCTGATTCCTTGACATAATGAACCTGTTCCCTGTTCATTCATCAAAAAACACCCAGTATCCACTCTTCAAAGATCAAAACATAACTGCTTTGACCAGGATTACCAGTTCCTATTGAGAATTATCCACATAAACAGCACGTCTATAAAAGGCAGTCCATCTGTCACCTAGATTTAGGAAAAACAATCTGCAGGGAAGTTGTCACATCTGCGGCAGTATTTTTTCAAATGGGATAAATAACTCTTTGATTAAAGACAAAAATAAATATGAGCAAAAAATATATCTATGGCTGAATGAAAACCTAGATGCTGCTGTACACTTCCTTATACTATATATGTACCGTGAATTCAAATGGAAAAGCTATTAACAAAACATATTGACTGTAAAGCACCTCTGCTTTGCGTGCCACTGCAGACTCGAGATAACGAAGCAACGCCAGTGGTGAACAAAATCTGAATTCAGAGCTTGTCACCAGCGGATGAATGAGCAGCAGTGAAAGCCAGATTCGCATGACTGTGAGAGCTTTGCAGAGCATCAGCACAGATGGACCATGTGGGTGCCCATGTGCTCCTGAATGCAGCACAATGCTGCTACATAACCACTGGAGGAGGTCGGTGCTGTATGTATGCGACAGAGGAGGACATCGACTGTGGGTGTACTGCTTTTAAGCCAGGTTAGAATGCTTGTGTGACTGGGTTTAAGAAATAAAAAAAAGGATGCTTATGAAACATACTGACGCACACTACAGTATCAAGGTCATATTGAAATATATAACTCATTTAACTAACATATATAATATGCATGCTTTATTACCTGTCCTAGCAGCGTCAATAATGAAATGCAGCATTCTTCTAGTCCCGAGATAGGATAACAACACACCACTGCAGCGTTACAGCTTAGACACGCTCATGTTGCTCTAGTTAGTAAGGAAGTTGCCCCTGACCATAGAAGCAATTGTTGCATATCCTTTGGAATTTGAATCCCCTAAAGATGCCTGGTGCTCTAGAAGTATAAGTTCTGCCATATGCTTTTAGTTTTACGCAGGGAGCTGTATTTTCTGCTCATGTTACAGAATAATGTCCTCAATTCATCAGCGGTACAGCATCTTTATAAACTGACCTAAAGGAGAATGATGTAACCATTGAAAGGACTGGATTCTCTCCAAGTGAAGACTTTACATTGTTGGCTCAGATGTACCCTGGCAATGCTTAATTTGATTCTTCCCAGTTGCGCTGAAAAGTTCTTTGCATTTTCATAGCCCTTTGTTTGTGCCATCACTCAGTGGCTGTCGGCATGTCACACATGTTACTTGGAAAGCAAGCAGCTAGCTGATATCACTGTCAAGGTATCGCTTTCTATGTGTCCTTCAAGCTGGCACTGCAAAGCAGATTTCTTGGTGAATTAGACATTAGAGAGACTTGACTTTCGAATATACTGTATGTTTAGTGATTGTAATACACAAATGCCTAGCTGTTTTTATTTAAATTTCCCAATGGCATGGGTGAATTTGAATGTGTCTAAAAAACACAAGTAGGTTGTTATTCAACCGGACACTGTGTACCTTACAACAACTCATTAACATTTTAAACATTCAAAAAGCTTTGTTTATGTGAAATGGCTGGGTTGCCTGCTGGTTATGCTTCCAGCATTCAAATTCATTAATAATATTATATCTGACTCACAGACAACTTGAAATTCTCTTAATCTAATCAGGTCATGATTCCAAGCCATTTGATAAATGGCCATTGCTGTGCCTCTCAGGAAGCCATTTGGTCATTTCTCATTTGTTGAGTAAAACTGAACTTATGATTCAATGCAGTAACCTTGATTTCCCGTTTTGTAACCAGGAGCTCAGTAGTGACCGGTCTAGTGGCTTGTGGACCAGTGTCATGACTCAGTTAGATAGTAAGTGTTTAACTAAGTTCCAGTTGGTTGAATGGTTACATATCTCTGAGCTGAGTAATGATTCCCATTTTGGTATTCGAATGGACAACCAGCAGAACTGAGGAGATCAGCTCACAGACTGACTACCCTTACAGGATTGCCTTACTATCTGGCAGTGGCAAGTGTACACAGTGCATTTAAATTATGCAGAGAAATGAAAATCAAAACCGGTTGGTCCTTCTCACAGAATTTGCTCGAGTCATCAAACCTTTGTTATTTTAACCAAGAGATTGTGTGACCTTAATTTCAGCTTTGTTAATTAGCAGAATTTTCCAAATGGATTGCACAACCTGATTTTATGATTGCACAGCGTGTTTCTAGATTCATGCCATGACAGCAAATGTCATGGGATAAAGATTGCAAGTGGTCCACAAGCCACTCTTAATATAAACAACAGATATACTTCCAAACACAGGTACATTAACTACAAGTACCTTTATACAAGTTTACCACGGTACATTTACACAGTAAGTTTGCAGTTTGATCATGCTTTTCTTATTGTTATTCTTTGCATTTACCATTGTTTACCATGCTTTGCCATGGTATTCGCTATGCTTTATTTATTACTAGGGTAAACTTTTATAAGGGTAATTACAATTTTGTTACCATTTAGAAATATTTACTGCATGCACGTAACACACAATTATGTGAGTTTAAAGCTGAAACTCTACATTACATTACAAGCATATATTAGTATTTAAGTATTTGTATTAGTATAAATAAAGTTAATGTACCAGTATTTTGAAGTGAATCTGAAAAAACTAAACACATGTTCCGCTCTATAACTAAATATTTTTTTGAAATCAGAACTCTTAAAGGATGTTGTATATCAGCATTATTAAACTACTTCACAAACAGCATCTGTCCCAATTGATGAGGAATCCTCCATGCAGTTCAGTTCAGTGTATGGACAACTGTGTGTGACCCTGACACCATTTACACCAGTGCCATTTGAATGTAATCATATTCCCTTCTACTTAGTTACAGTCTGCTTCTCACTGTTAGAAATCATACTGTCGTCACTAGGTTGTGAAATCCATCTAGTATATGTTAATGTTAACCAAGTCGACAATAATTAGTTGATTTTTTACTAGCACATGCTTAAGTTCTGCTATGAGTTATGGCCTTTGATAGCCATTGATATGTGGTGTGTGTTCCAAGACCATAAAAGTACTCAAATGGGAAAATATTAATATGAATAGTTCAACCACTAAAAGACTTGGCTTACCTTGTTTAATCACAAGCAAACTCTTCAAATAAGCAGAAGAGCTCAATCAAGACCTGGCAGAAAATTGTGGAATCTCCTTGCTTTGAGAAACTGTCTTTCAGCATTTTTTTGGTTCAAAGTCTTGATTCAAACAAAGTCATTTAAAGATTTACAGTAGCGATTGTAAGATATCGGTGTTGTAAAAGATACTTTGAAGATGTCTTGGAATCAATGGTGTTTATTATTTTTTTTAAAATGAAGGTTTAGTTTAACGAATAGAGCCCCAAAGCCAATAGCTTGTTTGTTAATTTTAATAAGAAATTATAAATCTACAATGACATACAACAATCTGGTATTTTTAAGATGAGGAACAATTACTGATTTTTAACACCTTTTGGGTGTACGTGACTTTTAAAAAGGGGGATAATCAAATGAAGTGACAGTGAATATCACAAGGGTAATGTTAAATAAGTGGTTTAAAATACATGTGCAGTATTTCTTTTTTTAAAAATCACTAGTCTTCTCTTTTTTCCGTTTCTTGCTCAATATCTTTTTGTTGGATACAATATTTGACAAGATAACATTATAATGTATGCAAAATCTGAAAACCAATTAAAAAAAAAAAACAAAAACAAAAGATTTGTCTATGAATGAAACCAGTTTATGCAGCCCTCAGGATTTTGAAAACCACAGTTTAACTTCAGCGCAACCTGCAGTTCACATTGTTCTAGTTTAGCTGTAATTATGGAAACTGATTATTCTGTATACAGTGAACCTTATGTTTTAAATATGCACTGACAATTTGTGTCAAACAGAGCCTGATCTCTTTAAACTGATTGCTTACATTGTGCGATCTGTTTGATCTTTATAGTTTTGTTTCTTGAATAGTTACTGTTCAACTTAAAAGTGCGGTTTGCATCTAGCATTAATTGGTTTGTGAAATCATATTATAAGTCTCTTATAATATATTTTTAACAAGCTCCACAAGTGTATTTCTTTCTGTTCATACAGTAACCCCATTTTCACTTCAATGGAGTGGATTTCCTCAGCTTTTAGTATAGCATTTAAGGAGAGAGGTGGGAAAGTGAACGCTGTTTAAAAGCCAGTGTATCACATCTCAAACAATAAATCAAACACGTTTCCAGTGACCCCAATAAGCAATATAGACTTTTAACTGAAAACACTCTTTAGCCAACAGTATTTACTGCCTGATGATAGAAAGAAATATGACTTGAAAGTGCTTGTCATGCACAATATATATTCACTATATTACTGTAAGCAATTATTTTCTAAAGCAGATTAGGAAAGTTGCACAGGTACAATACTATATGCCAGCAATTTGTTCAACACTTGCTGGTGTGTGTATTTCTGTCATTTACAACAATAACACTTCCAATGTGTGCAAAATGAATAAGCCTACAAGTAAAACTTATAGCAGTTATCAAATATTTACTATAGACCTATCTGTCTACACAGGAGAAGGGTGAGTATAAAAATGCCCCTTACCATTGTTTTTCTCCATAGTTCCTCCAATAGCATGAAAATCCTTTAATACCCCAATAAGAATAAATATCCCATTAGTGATAGTCTTGGTGCAGGGCAATCAGACGACTGGTAGCCAGAGACTGAAGAAGTGATGTGTAAAGTGTCTGAGTGGGTGATGCTGTGCTCAAAGTATCATGTTCAGCTGTTGCTGTTGTAGTCCCACAGGGAATTAATATAGAATGGGAGAGGGGGAGGAGATTGTATTGCTTAGAGTGCCAGCTCCAGCCCCACTGCAGACAAGTCAACACCTCCCTCTCTCTTTCTGTCTTTGACAGGCTGTCTCGACTCCTGCTGCACTCCTGAACGTTGAGCTTATTACCTGATCTTCCTGAGCAGCAATCAGGGCCTTGGCAAAATAAAGGGAAGCTGCATGAATGGGAGGAAAGACCTGCTGATTTGGATTGCTTCTGACTGCAAGAGCAGATAGCAAAGCCAGGCATTAGACCAAGCTAACCTGGCTGCTGTCAACCCATGCCTTAGTGAAGAAGGTATTGCTGTTTATGCCATTTCTGTATTATTTCACTCCCCTGCTTTGCCTACCAAGAGAGTTCCCTAGCTGTTAAAGCTGCCTGCAGGTATACTGCAATGCCACACCTGCTGTTTGTCAGTGCATGCTACTATTACAGCAGTGTATCACAGGCTTAAACTGGGAGAGGTATCATTCTACAAGACTAATGGTGACTGTCCTCCCCCGCCCCAGCCCATAGGAAAAAAACTGACAGTACATTAATTAATAAATACTACAGGGTTTGGATAACAGAGTAGAAGCACCTGCAATCTGTGTCTGAAAGTCAAAGTAATTTGTTAGACACATGACATCCCTGACATGTATTCTGTAACATTTAAAAGCTGCATCTCCCTGCTGCAAGGCAGTTTCAGTCAAACTGGGAAATGCAGCAAATCTGACATGATCATAGTCATTTGGTTGGAAAGAATGACCAAGAACGACCAAGAACGACCAAAACGTACGCGTTTTCTGGAGACTTTATTGCAGAAAGCCCTAGATCCTATTCACAAATAGCATAGCCCACAACAGGACTGTCCAAAGGATGGCTCTTGAGCCACATATGGTTCACTGAGCTGCACAATTTGGCTCCTGATTTAAAGGTTAAGGCTGGACTTTCAGTAGTTTTTGGTAGAAGCAAGTCAAAGCGTAAAAGCAAATGTTGTATTAATGTTTAAAAATGTAGTTCAAAAACAGTGAAGCGTGTGTAGTCCAGTTGAACATTTGACCTTTGCTTATTATGGCTCATAAAGAACTTGTCATCAATATGGCTCTTTCAGACAAAAAAGTTGGTCAGTTCTAGCCTACTAAATTATCTTAATTTATATGGGTCTCCCCAACATTTTTTTAGATCTGTGAACTAGTTTGAGCACAGCAGTCACCTCATTATAGAAATAGATTGCTGTTCATTAACATTATTAGGGGATGTATTTAAGGTATTAATAACAGGCTCCTCAGAATTGCTTAAAATAGATGAAAAGGTGTTTCTGGGTACTCTAATTTGGTTTTCGTGAACATTGAAATGCCTGTTTCTGTATAATCAGTAGTGTGGGGTCAAAAGCACTTCAACTTAAAATGCAGTCTCTCCAGACCTTATGAAGTACCTCTCCCACTAACTGACAAGTGTACCTATTATGGTATAGTGTTTCTCTATAGTCATTTGCTTGGAAATGTGTTTTACAAAAATGCCATTCAGAGCTGTTGATTTGTGCTATCCGAACAGTTGGGACCGTTGAGATCTATTAACTCACTTGACAATTATTCTGAGTGGTTAATTGTTCCAATACTGATATTTATTATTGAATATGTCTGTGATTCCTGAGCCCAGACAAATCAGACTTTGATATTTCAACTTACATCTTATATCTACAGGGTACATCGAGTGCACGAGGAAAGAATAATCTTCCAAGAGGATAAAAAGACAGTCAAGGTTTTTATCTATATTAGCAAGGGACACAGTTGTCCCCAAGTTCACTAAATGTGTCCTCAAGTATTGTAATGTGACAAGTGCTTCGGATTGAATCAGTCATCCTGTAGCAGGCTGTGCTGTGAATCAGTGGGAGCCTTTGTGACGTTTGGGACTGTACTGTGTCCTGTTGTAGTAGGATAACACGATTTGAAATACCATTTGAAGCTGTTAACCTTTAAAGGAATTACATGTGAAGCAAACTGTGTGGTTACTGTACTGTACTCATTTTCTATACCGTAGTTTGTGAACATTGGTACCTGCTAATTGGTCAACATAAGCAATTGTCAACAGAGGTTTGGTTATTATGTAAACATTGATCACAACCCTCCCTTGAGTCAGCTTGGAAGAATGCTTATTGCTGGAGATATCCTGCAGCACTGAAGAGTTTTTTTTATTTTTTTATCTGTGACGAAGTAGCCATTTTCCAGCAGGAAATAATAACAGTTTATAAAGCTGTGGTGTTTTAATGTTCAGTTGACGGGGCTCATAAATACCAATTATTTTCCACCATAAGTTTAGCAATGAGAGGAGTTCTTTTTGGCGGTTTTATTGGGTATTTGATGAAGCCCCTCTAGTCAGGATGGCCTGTGGCGCTGTCACATCTTTTGTGTGGGTGCACCAAGAAAGTCTCAGAGGCCGTGTATATATTTTAGTACGGTTTGCACACTTTTATTATTTACAATGAAACCAAAACCAAAACAACAAACTAAATCATCGCTCCCTTGGAGCACTAACAGTTTTTCTTTAAACAAACCTAAACCTAACCCTAAGGCAGGGAAGGCTGACTCCTTTTACCCTGTAAAACCAAACACATATCTTGCAAATACCTTTCTTTCGTATTTAAGCTTCTGCTCTTCGAAACCCACACCATACATCCTTTTCCTGGTAGTGTCTACTCCCTTACACAACAACCTCAAACAAACATTGTTCTGCCTTTTATACCATGTGGTAGCAGCTGCACTTGTGTTTAATTGTTTGGGGAAACTGGCATCCATTTTGACTCCCAACCTCCCATGTGGTATCAAAATGGCCACCAGCAACCACTCACCCCGTCCCTAAAACCCCTAAGTTATGGTACCGCAGGTATACCCCAGGCCATCACAGATGTTATAAAGATAGGAACAATTGCAATTAAAGCTCAAAACAACACTTGTGCTTTTCCTATAATTCATACAAATAGTAAGATACCAAGACAAAAGTTCTGAGTTCATAAAAATACATCATAAATGACTTTTCATATTAAACAACACAAAAAATACTGTATTTAAAATAAGTGATTATACTTTTAATTGTTGTGCTTGGCCTACGCCCTGAGTACCTGTAAATCCATATTTTCTAAGTATAATATTTCTATAAAAATGCATGTATTTTTTGGGGGGAGGGATATTTCTTATGTATAAAAGGTAGGGCATGTTCAAAGCCGGGTTGGTTTTTGTCTTTATTTTTGTTGCATCCCATAACAAGTCACTTCAGGCTAAATATTGGTTCATTGGACTGACAATAGTGGCTTTGGATGAGGGTGAAACTACAGTATGTAACCTCTGTCTTTTTCTAGAGCAGTTATATAAGCAGCCTTTTATTATCCTCACATACTTGAGTGCTACACATTGTGACGCAATTCACTGACCTTCAACTCACAAACCCCAAATTGTCTTAATAGCGTCTTTTAACTCCACCCTTAATAAGTAATCATTTGTCAACCAACTTCAAATCTGGAATCAAGCACATAAAGATTACTATTGAAATCCTATTTGTAGAACGGAATGCTTCCCGTGTTTCTGTTAATTTATTTGAGAGTTATACTATTGGTATACTGTTTAATCCTGTTCTGTATCGGAGTGGCTGTGGGTCTGCACATCACCTGACATCCTTCAGATAAACAGGGACCCGACGACTGCATCATGCTCATTTGTTGTTCAATAAGGGAATAACAGTCAAGCCATTACTTTTATCATTCAATTTTATTAATTTCCTTTTTGTTACAAAGTCAAAAAAGGTTTTTTTTTGAGAACACTACACTAATGCTATAATAAGTGCAGATCTCAATGTGATAGTGTGTAGTATATAAAATGAACGTTACATCATCTGTTTTTAGTAGCATCTTGTTCTTTGGACTCTTCTTGGAAAATTCCAAGGAACAAATTGTACTCAGGAAGGAGTGAAAAACGTTTGTCAATACAATTAGCTGAAAGTCTATGCCGAGTCACAGTTATTTTGAACAAGTAGGAGTTTGGATTAAATTCAGGTGGTCAAGAGTCAGGAATATGAATTAATATTGTTTAGTATTCATCTGGGATCTGTTGCTCCAGCATTATTTTTGTTATCATTTTAAATGGGATTTACCTGCTTTGTATTTACATAAAGAGAGAACAGGCAGAGCTGACAGTGGAATGGTCATAGATTAATGAAATGAGGAAGGATGTTCAGCCAAACTGAAAACATAATCATGTTATTGAAAACTTCAAAAAATAAACTGTACACAAAGTATATGCATGGCTTTCTCAATTAATCTGTTTCATTGCTAAACCACAGATTACAGTAGCAAGCCTGTGTATTGCACAAAGCAGAGTGGCACACCCCCCCAAATCTTTCCAGCATGATACCATATATGGGATGTCAGCAAAGTCACCCTAATTGTACAACAAACCATGCATATAGTCTAGAAATTAATTCTGCAAAGAGTACATGTCCTGCCTCTTGCCAAGTCTGTGCATTGCCTCTTTTTGCTGGCTAAAGTCCATGGAGTGACAGTAGGCACCCTGTGTAGTTCTGACCTCCTACTCAAACTACCATCTGCTATTGGAAAGGACATTTTTGTGAGAAAAAAAATATATATTTGTAAATAATTGAATAGTATTAGCTCTGTGTGTGTCTTGTGTTTCCATGACTACCAGAAGACACCCCCCCTACTTGAACTTGGAAGGCCTTTGTATAAGATGCTTCAATCCTGATACTTTTAATGTGCCATTATAGCATTGAAAGAAAAATAAAGCATTATTAAATCGTTAATTCATAGGTAAATAACAACTACAGAGGCTTCAGTGTGTGTTTAATAAAGTCTTATTGTTTTAATTAATTAGAACCCTTAAAATAGCTGCATGGTTCAATTGAAATGGTTGGTTGGGCTACTTAAGTGCTATTCCTTGGAATAGAGTTTCGCTTCATTTAATTACTGCTTCACTGTCAATCAACAGCCAGTTCAACAGAAGTCACTGGAGTTCACTTGGGTTCATTAGTGTTTGTTTGCTTTTGGGTTGCATCACAAAACGCTCACGGCAATGAATGCTCTTAGCAAGACAGGTTTTTCTATTGTTGTCCAAAACGTGGGACACGTGCTAACTTATATGGGAAATACAATTAATGTAAATTCCAGTCATTCCAAATGAAAATACCTGTATACATAACACATTTAGTAATTTTATGTAATAACTATTATACAACATTCATATACAAATGACTAAATACAAAAACTAATACAAGTATTGTAATACCTATTTCCATTCTATTTAATTATTATTAAATTGATAGGTAAAAAAATGCCTATAAATGTCTATATGAAATGTGTAATTAATGTTCTGATAATTGATAACTGACATGAACAAGAAGCTATTCAACATGTGATAGGTTTTCATACATATACCCTATAAGCACAACCTAAATAAAGCACAATATGATTACAATGCACTTTTCAAAATGTGATAATCCTGCAGTCCTATAGGACAGTGAATAGGGTATTAGCTAGAAACATGCTAAACAAGTAATAAAGTGTTAGCTCATCTGAAAAGAAAACAGAATTCGTTTTTTTACTGATGAATTACTGAGACTTTGTTTATTTTGCTATGCAATGTCTATCTATTTATACTACTAACTTTATTTTCAGTCCTACTGTGTATCTTATGAATTATTGAGTGTTCAATGTTGTGGATGAACCACCTCATTATCTTGCAGGTCTGGACAGACTTCTTGTTTTTCTATTCTATTTAATTGTCTATTATCTGATAAACACAACTCAGGTTCCTAGAGACTTATGTTATGGTTACTCAAGTCAAGTGAATTATAAACAGGAGAACATCATTAGATTAGAGAGTATGGCAGGAGCTTCATTACTCTGGGGCTCAGACTGCTTCAATGTTAATGTACAGCAGAAAGGGAGGTAAAGCTGTCCTCTTTGTCTGCTTCTGTCAGTAATCACATGGGATGCAGCATTGTTGACAAAAAGCCACATAATGATCCCCCAGCCCTCAGATCCCAATAGGGGAAAAGCAGTAGCTGAACCCTGCAGAGGGAGAGGGTAACAGCTGTTTACCAGTTAACTTGGCAAATGTTTTTATGCAAAGTTCATACATCTGTCTGACTCCCCCTTGTACAATGGTGAAAACTGAATGCGTTTCCTGTGAAAAGACAATTGAAATTCAAATTTCATTTTTAGAACTGCTGAAATGTTTGTCACATGTTCATTGTAAAGCTGCTCCACAAGGTTACACATGATTGTATTAAAAGTATATGATATTGAATTAACATTGTTTAGCAAGTGGAAATTATACAATGTTTATATACATTTTTACTCGACCTCCTCATTAAATCTTGGGAAGCAAGGGAGATGTTTTCCTGAGGATTCACCAGAGAGTATGAGATAGATTGTGACATGTTTAACCCCATTAAAATGCTGTCTCTTAACTCCCCCCGATAAAGACCGATAGGTACTGTGTTTACCTAGCCATGGCAAAATCCTTCAGAACTCAAATGCAAATATAAATCCTCCTCATTCGATGCCCTACCCAGTGACACACTGAAACTGTAACTTATTAACTGCAGTCCTTGTTAATACTGTCTCTGCCTCAAGGCAGTAGGATTACTTATGCAGGGTTGATTAGATAGTCTCAGGATCCCGCCTTCCTTTCCTGACAAAGGTGAACCAAACCTGGGTGATGGAGGACCATCACCCCTCAGGAAGGGCTTCTCAAACTCAGTCCTGGGGACCCCCTGTGTCTGATGGTTTTCCTTCCCACCAACCAGGCTCTCAATTACTTAACTAGACCCTTAATTGAACTGATCATTTGCTTAATTAGACCTTTTTACTTGTTTTCAGCTCTTGAACAGTAGCATATTTCAAGTTAGCTATAACAATTAATAAGTAACTTGAACTGTACTGTTTAAGAGCTGAAAACAAGTAAAAGGGTCCAATTAAGCAAATTATGAATTCAATTAAGGGTATAGTTACGTAATTGAGAGCTCGGCTGGAATGAAAACCAGCAGACACAGGGGGTCCCCTGGACCAAGTTTGAGAAGCCCTGGGTTAAACCAATAGGAATTAGCACATGCTGCTTGAGTGGTGAAATACCTAGGAAGGAATCCTAATGTTTTGCCACATATGTTTGGTCACACTTTGATTAAAGCACTTGATCTTGTATAACACAAGCTATATTTGTATATTCATTTCTATTTCTGAGCCAATACCAGTGGCTGTTTCATAACAGGGTCAATTATAGATTTGGATTACAGTACCCTTGCCTGCAATCACTGTGACCTTCCATGCACTTCTGGGCCCTGAAGTGGCTTGCTTTTCACTGAGTGTTTGAAATCCATTTGTGAAATTAGCAAAGTTCAACTGTATGTATCAGTTAATGAATAATTTATCAGATGATCAAACATTGCTAAATTCTCCCAGCTGTTTAAAACTGGGTTATGGGTAACATTGGAATAGCTAACATCCATCTTCTAATCAAATCTCATACTCTGTTAATTAGTAAACCAGCTATTGCACAGCCATGTCTACTGATTGTGTGAAGTAGATTTCCTATTCATTTAAGTTGATTCTAAATTTGTCATTTTTATAAATCCTAGATGAGTCAGCTTTAAATTTAAATTTAAAGAGTAAGTAGAGGGGTTCCGAAAAATTTAGCGTCCCCAGGTGTTCCTGCAACTGTTTAAATAATGTACCTGTCATTTTTCTTTTCATTGTTAACACCCTGACAACTTTTTACACTTAAAACTTTAAAGTCTGTTTCAAAGCTATTTTCAAAATGGCCCATCTAGTGAACAGAAAGTAAGATTACCACATCAATGCACCATCTATAGAATCTGAGTTTTGAAACCTTGACTTTTTCACTTGGAAGTCTGCATTCCTTAAAGGGCTTGGGAAAGGCATCAGTACTGGTCCTTGTTAAGAATCTTTAACAATAGATGAGCTACATGTAATTGCAGTGCACAGTAATTGAGAATGATGTTTTTTTAATAAAATCACAATGTTTCTTCAGTGCACTCATTTAAACAACAATTCCAAAGACTCAGTGGTAATAAATGAAAGACCAGCCCAATATCCATAGATCATTACACTGGTTTATAAAGCTCTGAACCTTTTTCAAGGTCTGTTTTCCACATCAGACACCACTGTGATGTAAAAATTCCAGGCTTGCCGGTGGGGTTGTCTGCCTGCAAAAGCACAATGGGGAACTCTGAGGAGCGGATAGCTCCAGCAACACATCTCACTGTTGACAAGCAAGACAGATGGCTTTATACCTGGGAGTCTACAGGAGGGCATGGGAATTTCTCAAGCTTACTGTAGGAAGGGCCTCTAGACACTCCCAGAGATCGCTTGAGAATAAGCTGTACCTGGGGAGGAAGGCATGCTGATTACAATGGAAATGTGGTGCTGCAGAATGGTCTAGAGAGACTGCATCAAGGCTTAACAAACAGCAAGCTGGAAGTGTTTTTGCACACCTCATGTACTGTTTGTACTTGTAAATACTCCCGCTTATTCCTAAATTCTCTTATCCACACACATATATAAATGGAAATATACACGCAGGTAGACACAGTAGATACACATGCATGCACGCTAAGGTGGACAGACATAAGTGGACATGTTCCAAACACGCTAAGGTGGACAGACATAGGTGGACATGTTCCAAACATGCCATTGCATAAACATACATGCTTTCCATTTAAAACACATATACACGGTTCCTCTGGAAAGTGGGATTGAATGTTGACCAAAAAAAAAAAAAAATGGAAAAAAACCTAGGCATTATATTTTTATATTGAATCCTGAACACCCTTCCTCGTTCCATTCAAGTCATGTGACAGTGTGATCTTTCAGCTCTACTAATGTAGCAGAGTAAGTGGGACGAGCAGAATTGAATGGTCACAGTGTCACAGGATTCAAATGGAATGAGTATGACAGTTCGGTCCCAGCTGCTTACTCTTTAAATATATGGACTCTCCCCCAGTGCTTTTCAATGGCGTCAAAATCCAACTTAATACTGCTGTTATCAAACAAGACCATGATGTTATTAAAATATGTAAATAGGACAATATTTGTTACAAACGAAAACAACAATTCAGTGTCAGGCTAACCCCTTATATATACTTACAGTCTGTTCTTAAAAATGAGATCCAGGCTTCTTCTGCAAGGGATCATAAGAAATGACGGACTGTCAGATAAGATTTTGCCTTGCAGAATTATTCTCCTGTGATGAAATTATATAAAACAGTACAAGCTAGTTTCTTCAGGAATGGCATACAGATAAGCTTGGTTTAGGTTAAACGAGCCCACTTAACTCAAGTGTAAATACAAACCAAACACTGGCTGCACTGCTGACTATTACAGCCATGATATTCTATAGAAAATCATCCATGCACTGCATATTATATACCTAACACATAATGGGGCCAACAAGGACGTATGCCTTTTGACCTAAAGAGTTGACTGATAGCTGCAAACTGTGCACTATAACTTACACTCTCTACATTCCTTTAATACTACACTGAAGTTGCAGCTAAAAAATGAGCAACGTTGCCTCCCAAGTACTGTACGTGTAGTCAAAAAAAAAATTAATCTTGGTTGGAAATAATATATAAAGTAAAATATTCACATCTGTTTCCCAGTTACAAAGGACCCACCCCATTCCCTAATGTGTAACTATAGTAATTCCACCCCCCTGCAGTTAAATTTGACTCAATATGGATCATTTGCCAGTCTGAAGGTCCCTGTTGATTTAAGTAACATGATTCTGAGGGAGCGAGTACAGAGGCCTCCATATTCCATCTGGTCTAAATATATCCTCGGGTGGCCATTTTAGGAAACCATCCTTCCTTCTCTGGTATAGGCTCTCAGACGTGTAAAGTATAAGCTGTGTGGGCAAATAAGTGGTGTGCTGAATTAGTGCCTGTGACAGGCTTGCTATTAATGTTTACTACAGGATTATTATTAGCTGCAGTGTAGGTTTTCAAGAAAGATGCCTCAGAATGTGAGAGCTCAGTGGCTGCATCTTTGGTAAGTAATCAAACAAGATCACTAGTGTTATTGGGGCTAAGAGAAAAGGGGGTAAGGGGAAAGGAACTCTGCCTTGTTATAGTTGTGTACAGCAGAGGCTAGGAAAATTGGAGAACTTTTAGTGAAAGGGTGCAATGACAAAGAGAGAGAGAGACTTTTACTACAGTATTGGGTTGAGGTTGCTTTCCCTTTAAGGGGTTGTGATTTCTTAAATAAAGTCAAGTTCATTTTCTGAACAGCTCTATTAAATATTTACCAGTTTCTTGAAGTCAAATTGAATAACAGAACCGTGTAAATGGTTTAGTGTAGTTTCACATAATACCAGCTTCATTTAAAGGTTAATCCCCAGCCAGGGTCTCCTTATCCTTTCATTAAACATTTCCATGACGTCATCCTTTTACTTTAACATTGATTACGGTATAATGTAGGACTGAACTGAAAACTTTCGATTGGTCAAAAACTAGTAAACTCAGTAACAGGATAAACAAATATTTGATTTAATGAAATCGGAAATGTTTTAAAAAAAGCTGATTCAAATCCTGTTGAGTTGATGTTCAAATAACCCTCAGTTCCTTGTACCTAAAGGGTAGATTATTTCACAGATATTGTTTATTCTTTAGTGAGTACACTGGGGTACACTGCCTGCCTGCCTGTCCATATGGCAGGTAAATCAAACCTGGCTTGCAGAGATCACCATGGCAATAAGAGCTGTTCAGTCCCTACGCTCCTGCTGTGGAACAGAGGACAGTCACCAGCACTGTCATCAACTCACAGAAACTTGGCAGTGTGCAACACCACTGCGCCATCTAGAAACAGAAGAGGGGATGCCATTGCAACCTGAGACCAAGATTGCCATAGCATTATGTCAATGGTGATGACGCACTTTAAATACGCCAAGCTGTATAGATTTTCACATTACTCCCAACGGTTTAATCCATTCATGATGAAGATCGCATTATTAGAGCGTGGCTTTCTGTGTGAAGGAATCCAAATAAAATCTTGAATAATTATACTCTTTTAAAGAGCAAGTCGCATATCCTTTTTGTATCCTTTTTCATAATATAAAAAAGTTCTTTATAAATTAAATTACCCAAGCTAAATTATCATTTTACAACCAGTTTCAAGACATCAATAATCTTGGTAATGTACTAGCCTTATTAATGGTATCTTGATGGCATTTGTCTTCCACATACACTGGATGTGTTTTCTAGTTATAGCTATCATAGTCTTTTCTTATTCTAAGGTCCTGTTTTTTTTTTTTTTAATTAAAAAAGTAATCAAAGTACCTCTTCTGACCTGAGTTTGACTTCAATCAGTCATCCGGCTCTATGCTGTGAATGGACTGTATCATTTACTGCAGGATGACAAGATTTGGAATCCCAATGAAAGTGAATGGCTGAGAGATTCCACTTATAACATAATTGACATTAACACCTCTATTGGGGCTAAATATCTTCTGTACAGTTTTTCTTTAACCTAGAACTGACCCAGTTTGAGCAGCACTGTTAAAAAATAGCACCGTGACCTGTGAGAAGCACTGAAAGCAGGCACCCCAGTTCAAACATCTCACATTAAGATGAGAAAGAACATTTCTCAGGATGGTGCAAAAGCAATACGTTCCTATCTCATAAAATGATAGAACTACCTACAGTATCAATAATATATTCAGACATTTTGTTCCAGACTATCTTTAATATAAACAAGTACTATTCACAAACGAATGAAAAGAAACAAAATCAATAATATAGCTCTGTGTCCCATTGTTATTAAATTATTTCTGCTAAAAAACGAACAATGTCTTTCTTCCAGACCTGCAATAAATCATGCAAGCAGTATGTAATGTGCTCCTAGACATTGCCCCCAGTGCTGGAGCACAGTGCTTTCATACAGCAGTGTGCTTGCTGTAGTGGGCCCCAAGGGTGTTGTCAAGGGTGTGGGTCAGAATTACCTGCAGTAAATGTTTAACACTCTAAACTATGTGAAATGTGTGTGTCAAACCCTGATGTGAAACACTGCATGTGCATGTTAGTTTGAGCTGCCAGGGGAGAGGTTTGTTGAACACCTGCATACAGTATAGCGATACTGTGTGAACTTGTAAAACCTGTTTGTGACTCATTATTGCTGAGTAGGTCGGATATCATTTGTTAAGATCATAAAAGCCCTCAGGTCCTGACTCATTTGAACTTATACTTTAGTCCTCCCTTAGATCCTTCTGTAACATTCATTTCTCAGGATTATTTTTAAATGCAGTCAATTTTCTTTAATATGAATTTCAAGGAACCATTGGAAAAAAAAATGTGTTGTCAGTAATTCGTATTATCAGGAATCTAAAGCCAAATGCATCTTGTCAGATTTTATTGAACTTACAGTAACACCGACATCACATTTCAATTACAGAACAATGAAAAATATTATACATTTAAAAGTGTGTTTTTTTGAAAATACGGCTGTAAGTGAACTTTTAAAAAGTATACATTGCAAATGAACTGCACTTGAAACCTGCATGTCCCATTCTGATCACAGGCATTTTTAAAACACAAAAGCAAGGCGCCCTCAACATCAGGGTATTGAGCAAATCAGAACATTGACACAGTTTGCTGTTCATAAGCCTGTCTTATTGTATCCCGTGTTTTTAGAATGTTGAAATCTGTAGCAACCTCTTTCTTTTTCTTGTATAGTGGTGCACGATCCACTGCTTTCAACACCTCGATTTTTGTTTACAAGGACAGTGCATGTTTAGACAGTACCAACACTATCATCAACTTTGATGCTCCTCAAAGTTGAATCAAATTCAAGCAAACTCGGAACCACAAGCTTCTTGTATTACACAATGTCCATACTGAGTCTGTTGTATTCAACTAAGCCTTTGTTATCCTAATGGTGTTCCCCGCACACATCTGCATTGCATGGGCAGTTCTCATGATGCAGCTGAATTAGACATACAGATCAATGCTAAAGTATATCTCCACTGCAGCGGTTCCTAAAATGGACATATTTATAAAAGAGTGTGCTTCTTTAAATATTCTGTACGATTTGTGGTATTTTAATGTTTTTTTCTCAGTTCGGTCCAAGTCAGATGACTTGTGATTAGATTGAAGGAGAGCTCTAAGCCCCCGATTAGTAGCAGGGACAGGCTCCAGCAGCCAGACACACATGGACAAACTGGCTGTGTACCAGCAATGCTCTGGCCACAATTGAACTTCAAATCGCTTCTTACTACTGGTAATACCAAGACCTCTAAAAATACATCCCACATCTCCCTATTGTGAAAGGTTGCATTATCCCCACCACACAGACAGGACTCAACAGCACAGACATGGCTGTTTTTTATGAGACGTAGGGCTGGAGGACACCTCTGCTCTCCCTCCTGGCTGATTGTTTCTGTGCATTTCTATACCCTCTCAGAGTCAGAGCACCAACAAATAGTGTTCAAGTGAAACCAAAAGCAAACAGGCTCTTAGATTAGGTCCTGCTCTTACATAGTCACCACTTGCCCGACAAATAAATAATCAAACACTGAATTTCCCCTTACAGAACAAGTAATGCATGTATTGGAGTAAGTTTTGGATGTAACAAGAATATTGTTTTTGCTTCACTAGAATTTACTTTACAGTCATTTAGTCAACTCTTGATCCAGTTCACAGTTTGCACCAAAAGGATTTTAAAAAGCAGAGTAACTGGTCTCACAGGGACTGAACATTTGTCAACTTGGTCTGCTTAAGACAGGTGACACTTTATTCAAGGTGCTGGTCATTCACTTAAAATAAAATCTATTACTGCTCAGAGCTGGTGCTCTCTTAGTGCAGTTGTCTGTTGTGTTATTGTGTTAATATGTCCCCATATGACCTTAGTAAAACAGTAAAACACATTTATTTATGCTACTATAGTATGGCAAAGCAGTGTTACAGCAGCAATATAATCTGAAACCATATATAAGTTATGTTATTTTACTTTACATGTGATTATGGCAGATAATGTTATATTTTCAAGATGTAATTCCTCGAAAAAAAAAAAAACATCACAAGCAAATATTTAAACCTGCTAAAGGGTCAGATGTGTTTCGTATTGAGTTTATATCTGCACCTGTGAGGGGGGACACCTAGTGGCTTTGATAGATATTACGAAGGCAGGAAGAATTTCCATTGCGTGATCAAGTAAGGGGCACACTGTGAGTGCCTGAAGAAGAACACATGGTTTAAATCTATTTATTTATTTATTTATTTATTTATTAAATTTAGTAGTCGCCAATTATTTTATTATTTTCTCCCAATTTAGAATGTCCAATTATTTATAGGCTCAGCTCACCACTACCACCCCTGTGCTGACTCGGGAGGGGCGAAGATGAAGACATGCTGTCCTCCAAAGCGTGTGCCATCAGCCGACCACTTCTTTACACACTGCAGGCTCACCATGCAGCCACCTCAGAGGTGCAGCGGAGGACAAAGCAGCTCTGGGCAGCTTACAGGCAAGCCTGCAGGCACCCAGCCAGACCACAGGGGTCGCTGGTGCGCGGTGAGCAGCGAGCTGAGGACACACTGGCCGACCTAAGCCCCCCAAGCCCCCCAAACCGGGCGGCACTTGGCCAATTGGGAGCACCCATCCATGGTCGGCAATGGAATAGTATGGACTTGAACTGGTGACGTCCAGGCTATAGGGCGCATCCTGCACTCCACGCGGAGCGCCTTTACCGGATGCGCCACTCAGGAGCCCCTAAATCTCTATTTATTTTTATTTAGGGTTTAGAACTAGAATGAGTGACTCTTCAAATTCTGATCTGAATTTCTCTTTTTATATTCTGCATTCATTTTAATTGTAGCTACCAGGTTATTGCTCTGACTTGATATCGTAAACCCTGCTTTCGCACATATATAAGTCACTTATTTAAAAGAACAAACTTGATATAACACGATCTTCCACTGATGGCTTCAATTGTTTTCAAACATTCAGAAAAAAGGGGGCTCACGATCTCTTAAAAAAGTGATCTCTTCAAAATGCAGTATTGAATCTGTCCTGAAATAACCCAGTTCTCTTGCCTAATATTTATTCACAGATTCAAACCTTTTCGTTGTTTATCCCTTACATAATCTGTCAGGTTTAGGCTATCATTAGCATACTAATGGAACAACTTAACCAATTCACTTGTTAACACTACACAGTCTAGTGCAAGGGTAGGCAACCCTGGTCCTGGAGAGCCTCAGGGTCTGCTGGGTTTTGTTTTACCCAGCAGACCCTGAGGCTCTTGCATTTAATCATATCCTGATGTAACTAATTGATCAGAATTACCATTTGCTCCAGGTATTCAGCAATTGATGATTAAGAGATACCTACAAAACCTGCAGGATTGTGGCTCTCCAGGACCAGAGCTCCCTACGCCTAGTCTAGTGTGTGTGAGAGAAAAAACTAAAATAAAATAGAAGATTTAGAAACAAGAGGCCATGTAACAGTTGTAGGATTTAAACACATTGTGCATGCCTGGACTGGACTGGAGTATTTTAAACAGAAATCTGTAATCTTGAAGCCTAAATCAAAAGCAGCTCTTTATTTAGAGGATTAAGCTGTGTGGTTCTGGTACAGGCTGACCTAAATTATACCATGACTTAAAAAAAAACAAAAAAAAAAAACAGCTAATGTAACAGCAGGCTATTTAGGAGGTAGGACATCGACAATGTACCAAACTAATTAGTCATGTAACACGATACTTCGTGGGGGAGTGTTGTTCTTTGTTTAGCAGTTTTACTTTTGTTCTTCTATATATGAATTCAATGACATCCATTGTGCCAAAGCAGCAAGGCTAATTGGAGCTTCTAAGTATTACATTTCATTCTGTTTATTTGCCACATGTAAGAAGCAAAGAGCACAACAGAGGACCATGTCCTGGTTATATAAGATCATATTAAAACCAGCACTAGAGGCTTTAAACATGTGCTGGGAACATCATTAGCATAAGAAAGGCTAAGTTGAATACCTTTGAGTGGAGGCAACACCAGTGTATATTCATTAAAGATGGTTTGAATGAGTCCCCATGTGCTTTTCACTGGCCACATGATTTCCAAGCCAAACATGAAACAATGATTTTTGATTGGCTAGTCTATTTCTGTACTGCTGCTCCTATTTAAAGCCTTCATCATAATGAGGACACTTTCAAAGTCAAGATTTCAGTTTCATCTTTCCTGTCCATCTATTCTACTGTATATGTAGATGTGTTTCTGATGGACATTCACCTTCTTACATCTCTACCACTCTACATAAGACACACAGAAACAAAGCTCTGAGCACCTGTGCAGTGTCGGTAGTAAGATTTCATTGTATTTTCACACAATACAAAGTGTAGCACAGCAGCTACGATTCTGTCATTTCAACACATTTTCAATGAAAATAGATATCAAATCTTCTATGATAGATGACCTAGACTCTTGTTTCTAAGGCATTACAGAAGAGTGCTTCTGTAATCCAAGCATGCCCAGGCTAGTATAAACATGGATAATGTGTGAAATGGCTTGAACTTCGTTAATGCACAGTAAGACTTAAATAAGACTCCTAAGACGCCACAGGCAGAAAGGCCCTTGTATCAATCATCTACAGAGCGGAAGCAGAGATCTCAAACAAGCTCATTAGTCATGCATGTGGTTCAGGGGCCAGAATTCAGTGCACGATTTCAAAGGACAAAACCTTTAATACAAGACTGGCTTTTGATTAATGGTCACTCTCAGTGGTGCAGTCCTTAGATTCCAAACAGAACTGGGCAGCTTGCATTTTATTAGTTTAGTTTTGCATTTTGCAGGCTGTGTCTGGAGTTCTAAATAGTTTATTTTAGAATGCACATAACCAGTGTCTTGCATTTAAAAAAATAAAAAAATAAAATAAAAATAAAAAATGGAATGGGAGTCTCTTTCAGTTCCTGCTGTGTGTTTTAATCTTAACCTGTAAATTCACAGAACAGGAGCAAGGTCTGCAAGGAATAATCCCTGGGATTTGAAATAGAAATGATGTGCTTGTGACTTTAGTAAGGTGACTAAATGCTTTCCCCTTGGCTTGCGGAGGTGGGACCGAAATGATCGGGCTCCAAGGCTGGGGAGCATGTATGCTGCCCCCAGGGGGAACCTGGAATGATAAGAGGGATTGTTAAGATTTGTCCGGGTGTCCCCTCTGCCTCTCGGAGAACCTTCCTCTTGGAGGTCAAGGCCTAAGGTTGGGAAGTGACATCGCTTGCCCCCAGAGGGAGACCGTTCCAGAAGTGGTGCTGCATTTGGAGAAGCAGGGGAGGAAGGTGGAAAAAGAAAATAAAAAAAACAGGCAAAGAGTGTTTGAACCCAGGGCTTAAAAAGGCAGGTTAATTGATAGATTGGCTTGATTAACTAGGGAGGAGCCCCTGCACCTGCTCCCTGAATAACACCTAAAGAAAACAAAAAAAACTACACAATGATTTAAAGAGTGCAATGAAAGCTGATCTTTCAGATCCCTCTAAATTTCTAATCTGAATCTTGAAGAGCGATCCTTTCCAATGTGACCACATTACATAAGTGTACTGCACACTTTGATTTTATTTGTCAAAATCAATAGAGCTCAAACAGATATCTATTTTCTGCCTCAAGCTGCAGTCTAATGGCTGTGGACCAGATTGAAAGAACAGCAGCATTTTCAAAGCTTGCATAAGACAATTTGTTTAATTCTTTAAAACTACTTTTAAATTAATTATACTGTTAAGCTTAAAAAATATTTTATCAAAATATATACACCAATGCAATACAAACAGAAACTGTACTGTATTTTAGAAATCACCTTTGTGAAGATTAGTTTATCTTACATCAGCTCCTTCAATAAGGAACTAGCACACAAGAGCCTCTATTAAAAATGAAGTTAATACCCCAGGTTCTTTATTATTGTGTTTGAAAAGGCATTCAGCAAGTTAAGCAAAACCACAGGAAGGTAATGGAAGATGAATGTTCACTGATGTCATGAAGCTAAGACTACCAATTCATCACGCCCCCAACTGATGTATTCGACATTCATTGGGAAAGTGTAAGGATGTTAGTTAATTGCTGGTTGTCTTACAGGTTACACAGTTTATTTCATGGGACTGCATATCTTAGTTACTGAAGTGGAAGCTTAAATGTTATTATGCAACTTTCATGAGCATCTTTCAATGGCAACGTTCCTCATTTTTGTTGGTCCATCAAAGGCTTGTAGACAAATGCATTGGGTCCCGGGTACTTTAAATTGAAAAACAACAGGGTTTAAATGAACATTGAGCCATTTCGTTAAGATAATGTTTTTCAATCACTCCAATATCTGTTTAATCCTATACGTGGCTGCTGGTTCTGTCAGTCAAGTTAACCTGCCTTGCTAAAATGCCTTGCTGAATTACAAAACACTAGTGGATTCATAACTACTGCCATTCAAGAGTTACACAATGTATTAATAACGTGTCCCTGTGTACTCCGCAGCAACATCAAGTATACACAACATAGCTCAGCAAATAAGCTTTTAAAATGAATAATGTATCCTGTAAAATATTACAACAATACCAGGTTGCTTTTACATGTTACACAATCACCAATTTAAAAGTGGTCTGCTTCCCAATTTCAAATTAAGAAATACTTTGTTTTATAACAAATCTGTAGAATGTCTCCTTTTACTCATAAAAAGTGAAATGGTTTCTGTATAGTTTCCTGACCATATAAACATAAACTTGCCTTTGAAGAATTGTCACTATTTTTGCTGTATTTGAATTAACAAAGATTTAAAAAAATAAAAAATAAACTGACTAAAAATAAAGCAATAAAAAATGCTGGGTGTTTTCCTTTGTACATTGTTCTTTATTATTTACTAGCTGTACAAACAATTGGTTCAAAAAAGTTTAAACAATGATTATCAAAATATTCTAGAACATTTATCTACGTGGACGACAGAAACGGAGGCTGCATTTGCGATGAGAGAATTACACATTCTAAACCTATTCATCCTCTTCGTCACTGATGACGTACTTCTTGGGTTTTTTCATGGATTTTTCATGGTCGTCGTCATCATCGTCATCCTCAGCTTTCCTCTTCCCAGAACTTTCACCTTCCTGAAAAGTTGAACAAAATAAAAACCCAACGGTACTTTACTCTGCTGTAGATTAACACCCAAACATTTGCATAAAAGTCATTTCTTCAACCCTGAAAAACAGAGCAGCAAACTCACACTACAGAGTCAATACACATGAATACGTTATTTGTATTCCCTTACAAATTGCAAGACACTTTGCCTCCAGTGCTTAACCCAACTTGGCTTAGACTTTATGAAGTGTTGGTATATAGTATTATTTCAAAGTGACAGTGACTAAACCAATAAAACTTTAAAAAATGTATAGTTTATACCAGATTATGACATTTTAAAGCTCTAAGTTTAACACATCTAAAAATAAAAATAAACCTTAGGTGCCATCTACAGGTGAGATATGGGACTGAATCTGCAGTACAGGACACAAGTAGCAACACAAAAAAGTCATATGGGGAAAACAAATTAAAAAAACAATAATAATAATAAATCGCTCCAAACAAAAAAATATGACCAGCACAGTAAAACCTGACAACAGTATGATGAACTCTCATTGACATTTTAAATTGACCTGATCCAAAAAATATTGTACTTGTAGCCAAACTTTGCAGCAAGATAGTGTTACCTGAAGGGTAGTGCATCAATCTTACCAGCTGTGACGGGTCTGCTTTACAAGCCCTCTAGTTCGGACAAGAGCAAGCTTTCTCTGCTTTCAGTGCAGCTGGTGGCTAAAATTACTCTCCAGAGTGATTAACTCTAATTTCACTTCAGTGGGGAGCAACTGAACCTGGGCTAATCTGAAATATTCAAATCAGCTTTAAACAAAGAATTATGTAGTCTGCAAGTGAACGCCTTGCTGTACAAGTGACTTGCAGAGTGTGCTCTTAAGCTAATTTAGGTATTGTGGTAAAATGAAACACGAAACTCTTGCATATGTCCAATTAGAATTGAAATTCTGAATGCAATATGTCCTAAAATTTGCCTTTTTTAGTCGGTTTGCAGAAGCTGTATTATCTTGGCAGTTTAATTATGTATTCACAAAACAATGCAAATTGCACATTAGAATAAAACAGTTTTAAATCAGGATAGGGTGTTGCTATGGCTTAAAGAACCTATTCACTTTGTAAAGAACACACTGGTTTTATAAAGAGCCATTGCATACACACCTCATCACTGTCGAGTTTCTTAGCCTTCAGCAGTCTCTGTGCTCGATCTTCATCAGAACCCTCATCACTGTCAGAGGAGTAAATTCTGGCACGTTCCTCTGTAAGAAAAACAGAAAAAACAAGCAGCGTTAAATGTATTAGAATTTTTAAGCAAGCAACCCAATAGTGAGTTTAAGTGGAATAACTTTCAAATCACATATGGTTTTCCAGTTGAGGATCTGGTACCACTCCCCAGATGAAAAGACCAAGGAAGCTCAAGACTATCTACAAGTAATCCGAGCTTTCTTTAGTGAACTATGGTACCAGATGCAATCTTTTTAGTTTTATGTAAAAGTGAACAAACAGGCATGTGTGATCTCAGGGGTACCTCTTATTCCGCTGCCCCCCCTATATTTGCTCTTGATGGCGGCCAGGCTGATGGATTCCTCTCCCTCTTCCTCCTCCTCGTAGCGGTCAGGCTCCAGGTAATTAGCGCTGAGTCCTCGCTGGTGCTGCTTCTCCCTCATCCTGCGCTGCTGGGACTCCCTGCGAATCGAGGCACGCAGCCTCTCCTCCTCTTTCTGAACTCAACAGAATCACAACTTTAGCTTCTGAGGGTTTGGCTCATTAGAAAGGACCATGGTGGTCACTGGCTCATAATAAAATGACCAAATCCAACTGTTCTACTATTACGCCTTCACAACAATACAAGAAGGTTTGTATGACCCCATTTGCTTAATCTGTATATTATCTCCCCATTCTCAGACGTGGATCTTCTGCTACAAAATGTGTTGCTAATAATCATGGCAAAGCTCAAAACAAATGCAGCCCTCTAAAAGAGGATTTTAGATTTATTAGGTAGTTGTTTCAGCACTCATAATAAAATAAACATTGAAAAGCCCTGTAAAAAATAAATATTAAAAGCAGCCGGGACACACCAGACCTCTTTACACACAGCATCCTTACCTTGATCATCTCATTGCGCTGAGACTCCGGGTCCCGGCCTGCCATTGGCAATATTCGAATCTTCTGGGTCTTGGAACACCTATCTGCTAAGGACAGCGTCATCTTCCTGTGAGTGGCACTGTCTGTGGAATGAGGTCTGCACAGAACGAGAAAAAGAAAGGGTTCTCACTCTCCAGTCTCTTAAAAAAACAAAATCTCTAAAGCACTTCTTCAAAACACTACAATGAGAGGGACTCAGCGTTTAACAGACTGAGAAGGGTCAAGTTCAGTTCTTTAGGACTTTTTCCAACAAAAACAAGCATAACAAAATGAAAGGGGACATTCCAATTTCAGAATCATGGGAATTAATACATTTTTAATCCAAATTAACTTGGCAGAACACAAACCCACTGTTCTAAGCTGATAAGAACATTACTAATCCACTCCCTAGCCGCATTTTATCAAGTGTCACCTTTGCCTTGCACTTAAACACCTCAGTATTCAAGATGCTTTTTGTGTACATTGCCAGGGTGCTCACCTGAATGTCAGTTTGGTCTTGAACACAGCCTGTCCCTGGAGACCGGTACCCTGTCTGATGAAGAGATGGTTGTGATCTCCTTGCAGTGGAGCTTTGTAGACATCAAACACTTCATTTCCCAAGTGCAAGGACATGCTGGAACGGAAGAACACACACTCACTGTGAACCCAACCAGTACCAGGAGTGTTCATCTCTCCCCCTCGTCAGCGTGTCCAAAAATAAGCTGCAACTTTAAAACTAGCAACATTTTCTTCCTGACTGGTTCTATAAAGAGCAGACAACAGTCAGTGTGGACATCAAGAAATAAATAAATACATCCCATTATCATACATGCTTTTCGCTTACAACATTATTGAGATAGTGCGGGATCAAAAAAGGCTCTGAAGTAAGAAAATAAAAGTACCATTATGCATTCAATGAAGAGGCTATTCAGAATTCCTTGCCTTGTATACTAAAATCATGACCTCTTGACTAAAGCCACAGTTGTGAGTTCCCAGGGCTTGTTTTATGGACGAGTATCAAAATCTGTGTATAAATGGATGTACTTGTCCACATTGTTACATCTGCAGTGGATCTTGGTCATAGTGATCTCCTTTTTCATGATACTGAGAGCCCTAATTCTGTATTTACAGCCCTACTGATTTTATTTTGAAGCACAGCGACGCTAAATTGCCATGGTTCTGTGATTCAGATATGTGCCTAATACATATAAATCCCCATACCTTCCATCTGACCACTTCACAATCCGTGCATTGCTTTCACGGATTTCTGTTCCATCCTCATCTCGCCGCGTCTTCCATCGAATAGTGTTTTCTACCTGGACGAAACAGTAATTTACTACTTACTGGAAAGTAGCAAGATCTCTCATCATACAGATACTACAGTACCTGTTGATGCAATAGCCCTGTGGATTTATTTGCCGTTTCTTCACTTACCTTTAGTTTAAGTCTGGTTCTTCCTTCTTCATCCAACATCTCCTCATCTTCAAACTCATCCTCATAATACTGAGGGTCAAATGGCCTGAAAAACAGAAGTAGAAAATCATCTAGCACCATCACAGCATTTGACAGTTTTGATTTTATTATTAATAGGACTGAAGAAATAGTTACCTTGGTTCCACACTGAGAAAGTTAGGCAGTTTGACAAAGTAGAGGTCGCTTCCCAGATCAGTGTTGACTTTGGGAATCTCTACTTCTATCCTTGTTTCTGGAACAGGTTCTTCCTCTGGATGATCAGCATCCATTCCATCCTCATTGTCCTGGGATACAAAACAATAATTAATCAGCTGGGACCCAAAGAAGCCAAAGTCAAAATGCTCCTTAACATTTTAATCTTGTTTTAAACTTGTAGGATATATAGACACATCAGCTTGTGATACAATCATTTGTAAGTTACCACCAGAAATCTAATGTGTAACACGAAACACACTGTCACCACCAATACTTTTCCACATATGAAGCTCCTGACTATGTGCTGAAGAACGTCACACCAAGTTACCCAAAAGGATAATCTGTTCACTAGATGTGTAAAACTAGACATACGGCCTAGGAACAGATACCGAGATAAAAATCGAAATATTTTAGAGCACTGCACTCACAAGTGGCTGTCCTGGGGTGGTGGGCTTTTCAGTATCGCTGTCTGAGGAAATATCATCAGCTTCTCCAAAGAGGTCATCTGCTGCAGGTTTACTTTCTATAAGAAATAGTAACATGACCTCAACATCATGCATTCAGACAAGATGCAGGTCTAAAGTATTTCTCACTCAAAACTTGTATCTGACATATAACTTTTTCATTCATCAAGGATAAATAGAATTCAACTACTTGTTAGCTGTGCTACCGATATGATGTGCAACATCAAACACACAATGTGAATTTTGCTCTGAATTGCAAACCTATACATGAGCAATATAGCAAGGAGTCAGCTTCATTTTAAATGAATCAATTAAATGGATGCAAATTACCTTTGTGTCCTCCAGCATCACTGTCAGAATCAGAATCCGATGCTACTGTCTTCTTGTGCTTTTGTCTCACAAACTCATCTTCGCTGTCGCTGCCTTTAGGAGATTCTGTAAGAAAAATAAGAAAATGTATAATGGACTTCTTATTTTAATTACAGGGTTTAATATTTTTTTCTGACCTTAAGTGATGATTGAATAAAAAAAAAAAAAAAAAAAAAGATATCTTTAAATGAATATTTTTGATGATGTACATTAAGTGTGCTTTTGGGTATCACTATTACTCTGAAACTGAATTTTAATGTGTTTTACAGAACTGTCAACTGTCTCTCAAGAAGATATCTTCTACTGTAGAACTGAGGCAATGCCAAACAGGCGACTCCTGTTGACGTAATGAAGGTGTGAGAAAACGATGCTTCAGGAAGTTATTAAGACAAGAACAGGTTTGTTTTTTGCCCCCTACCTGACTTGTGCTCCCGTTGTTCTTCGTCTTCATCATCGGAGCGCCTGTGGTCTTCATCCGAGTGCTGTGGTTTTGCCTCATCGTCTGATTCATCACTTTTGGCCCACTTCTCATCCTCTGAATGGGCCTCTTTTCCTGAGCCCTCAGCCTCAGAGTGGGGACTGTCAGCGTGGGACATGGGGCTCGCAGCCTCAGACCTGGGGCTTGCAGCCTCAGAACGGGGACTTGCTGCCTCAGATCGAGGGCTGCCTGCCTCTGAATGGGCACTAGCTGCCTCAGACCGGGGACTAGGTGCCTCAGACCGGGGACTAGGTACCTCAGAACGAGGACTGCCTGCCTCAGAACGAGGACTGCCTGCCTCAGAACGAGGACTGCCTGCCTCAGAACGAGGACTGCCCGTGTTAGACCTGTGTCCGCCGTCTTCCTCGTCGTGGTGCCCTTCTGAGCCGCTGTGCTGCTCCACGTCTGAATGCTCATTGTCCTCCTGCTCAGAATGCACACTGGCCTCCGACTGGTTGTCTGACCTCTCTGACCTGTTGTCACTTCCACTGTGTTGGGAGCCATGCTCGTCTTCGCTGTCATCGCCAAACAGCTCCTTGTTACTGGGCTGCCCTGCATCTCTGTCTTCATCATCATCATCATCATCATCACGGTGACCTTCCTTTTCACTCTCACTCCCTGACGCATTACTCACAGACCTGGGCTGTTCCTGCTCAGAGTCAGAGTCAGACCCGGACCCCGATCCCGATCCAGAATCTGACAAGAGAGGGATGTTCTGTCACTGTGGATCTATTCTGCATGTCATGAATTACATAAAATAGGTATACAGAACACCTGAATGTTGATTCGCTATTTTAAACACTCAATCATAACCATTAAAGAGAAAGCGCTTTTATTTTCGTCTTTTTAAACTCGTTACTTTAGTATTGCTGACATTAGTATATTTGAATACACCAAAATATTCAAATTACTGAGCCTATTGAAAGATTGTCAATTTAATATAATAAGACATTATTCAGCTCAATGTGCAAAACAAAAATCTTAGAATGATTTTGTATTGTCTAAAATACAGTTGGTGAGAAAACTACTGTACTGCATTCTGATTCTATGCTAAAATAAAATAAGCAACATGTTCCATACACGGAAACGTACTACTGTACCAACGGGCTGCACTAAAATTCAAAGTGTAATATATTCGTATTTTATGCAATACGAGAAACTTATATGCTAACATACATTTTCTATCATCTCATGATTAGTGATTTGAGTGAAAAACTACCGTGATTACTATCACATAATAACCACGTTACTTAAACACTACATCCACTTTATGCGACGCGAATGTGTTTAAACAAAATTAAGCAAATACAATTAAACTAAACTCAAAAGTAAAACCACTAAATGTACAAAGAAGTTATGCATGGAATAGCTATTCTTCCAAAAAGAAAGGGTTACCTTTGTGTTCATTCTCGCTGTCACCATCGCTGCCAAACAAATCCTCCATGTCCGCCATTTTTTAAAGTCGCCGAGACTGGAAGTAAAACAGATCGTATTTGTTTCCTGTCGCTGTCGTAAAAAAGGACTGAACTAAAAATGTTTGACCAGCAGATAGTGCTGCAGGACGCAAGGGTTTGCCTCTATGTCTTGGGTAGAAAAAACTACAAATACTCATACGGAAGCGTATTGCTGATACATGGAAAAACAGGTGATTATTTTGTGTCGTGTAATTACGTGATACATTCCTAATACGTAATTACTTGACAACATATCATGTAAATACGTGTAAACTACAGGTAATTACGTGAAACGTATCATATAAATACGTTACAGACTACATAAATACGTGGTCAGACTACAAAAATGTCAGCCTCACCATTAAGTGACATACATGTTTTTGTTAACTATCCATTACATTACAATGCTTTTAATCATTTTGGGTAGTGCAGTACTGAGTTAAGTTTATCCAATATTCAGTTCTATAATAGAGACATCTGTGTCTATTTTGATGTAAAGTTTGAAAAGGTTAGTACTGTATAACCACTATACCGCACACTCTCGATTGCAAGAATAACCTTGTTCTCATGTGTGATGTGAGAGAAACAGACAGTTCATGCTGAGGTAGATACATGTAATATACAATATATAGTTCTATATATAATTTGCAATTAAAACGTGGCAATAAAATAACACAATTATAAGCAAAGCAATAAAGACAACGTATAAACTTTTTTTTTTTTTTTTACTGTAAGCCTCCAATGCAGCCTGAAATTGATAACACACGACTTACTTCCAGTGTTTGCATTGCTGAACATATTTTTTAAGTATTCATTTATTTGGAAAATGTACACAAATGGCTGCCTTTTCAGTCTGTACTAAACTGCTTTGTATCTCGAATGTTTCCTCTTTTGAACTGTGAAAATATATTCACCAAAATATTTTGTTTTTCTTACAAAGCACAAAAAATGTAAACAATTTGATAGAATTTTTTGTAATTATTTTTGTGTTTTAATAGGTCTCAGTAGGTAAACTTATAAATGTGATCTGTAAAACTGTGGATACATCCAATAATTAGCTCAACCACTTTCATTCTGTTGTCATGTGCATTCATATACACACAGTTACATTGTGTGACTGGGACTTTTAATTATGTAGTTTTTCCAGGGCATCAATAAACTGTAGGATTTCAGTCAGTGAGCTGAAACCTATATCCCTTCTGAGGCTCTTAAAGAAAAAATCTGGAGCCTAAATAGGAGAAGAATAAAAAAGAAACGATTGTGAGAAACAACAGTGAAAGTCTTACAGGGGACAGTTCTATTTCACCTGTTTTCAAACTCCCAGATTAGGCTTTAGGTTCATAAATCCTTAATACCTTCAACAACAGCCTGTCAAAGTGACACATCTTTTTTATGAACATTGGCTGTTGTTTATTACTGGTAATCTTTAGTTAGTTCAGTAGTGACATCTACTGGATAAAACCAGGTAATGCAACTATGTAGGGTTCTTTTATTCTTTTTCATCTCAGTCAGCAGCATATCACAGAAGTCTCATTTCTTATCTGGCTCTCGAGACCACAACCGTTATATTACAGTCAGTCTTATAGAAGACTGAGAATTGGGTTATTCATGTTGGGTGACTCAGACCTTTTTTGCATAATATTATCTTCTCATGTAACGGGTGCAAATCTTTTTGAAAATGGGTGCTTTGAAAGTTTAGCACCAGAGAGCCTGCTTGGTTTGTTTATTTTTCAGAAATGGTGGTTAAGGGTCGGTTTCTCTTACCTCCTTGCGTAATTGCTGTAGCTGGTGCATCAGTGGCCCATCATACGCTGCAAACAGGGTGAGACAAAAGTCCAGCTTATTTTCTTTCAACCACGCGGCAACATCTTCCTTTGTCCAGGTGCTCACAACAGTGACACCTGTATTGGCCATCTGCTGGTTTGCATTTGCAGGTACAATCGGACCTTGTAAAAAAAAATAAAAATAGAAGCAGCTCCAGTATAGTGATATTATAATTACATGACAATGCAATGGTTCTGTACCAAGGGGCAGTCATATGGTAACACAAGGGAATCTACAATCATTTCAGCCATTGGTAGAATGGAGCCACAGTGGTAATATTTACCTGTGTTATCATACTGTTTTGAAACATTACACATGTGAAATTCATTCCTGTGCAATACTTGTTCCACCTCAATCTATGTGTGCTGCTGGTAGTGCTGTGTTCTCTTATGAGGGTCCGCTTGTATTTTAATGGTAATCTATCTTTTCTGTAAGGGGTGTTATATGGCACCCACAGCTGGTTCATATCATAAGAAGCTTTCACCTCAGCTAAGGCAAGAGACAGCTCTCTTTGAACTTTTTTTTACTGCAGCCCGTTTTTGTTTATTTGTTCCCTCACACAAATAAATAAAAGTCATTTAGATTTTTTTGAAATTAGTTTTGCAATTATGTTCAAAATGACTGCCTTCCCATCTTTACAAGGAAAACATTTTTTTCCCCATTCAGTTAGACCAACCATTATCCAGTTTAACAGATTATTATTATGTGTTTATTTGGCAGAAGCCTTTATCCAAGGCAACTTACAGAGACTAGGGTGTGTGAACTATGCATCAGCTGCAGAGTCACTTACAACAACATCTCACCCGAAAGACGGAGCACAAGGAGGCTAAGTGACTTGCTCAGGGTGACATAGTGAGTCATTGAGTGAGCCGGGATTTGAACCAGTGATCTCCTTCTTTAACCACTGAAAGTATGCTTGCGGTATGACAATCTTGGTTCTCTTTAGCATGCTAAACAAGGAATCCACCCCGAAGAATGATGTCGTTATATAAATATGAACTGATTTTGACCCTCATTATATACAGTAGTGTATAGGTAGTTGTTTGTGTTTAAATTAATAATGTACTTGCCCTCCTTTCTGACCTTTTAGCAATGCCATCTGTAATATCTGCAAGAAAACTTATAAATGCAGCCGTAGTAAAAGCTTAGTGGCTTCAGACTGTAATGTAACTGGCTGTTGTAAGAGAAATCAGGGAGTTTGGTTTTCTTGGCCTCATAACAATTCTGATATCCTGTGGCTTTCAAACGCGTCTCTTAAAGTTCTTGTAAATTCACAGGGACAAGAAAAACATCTTTGTTGTGTTGGACGAATTACAGCTGGGAACATGGGCACAGTGCCTGATGTGTGTTTCTAAACAATACACCCAGCCTACAAGTCTTAGTCATTCCAATTGAATATGGAAACATTAATCAGTTCCTCATATAGAAATAGGTTTTGAATGTATTTCTGCATTTGTGTGTTATAATTATATTGTTATATGACTATCAATATAATTAGTCAAACAGTTATAAACAAGTCTTGAAAATGATTAGAAGCATTGTAATGTAATGGATAGCTAACAAAAACATGCAAGAAAGAAAGAAAGAAAGAAAGAAAGAAAGAAAGAAAGAAAGAAAGTTTACCTTTAACTGCATCATTACTTAGTGGTGCATAGCCCCCAATAAGCTTTATCAGCTGGTTCATGCTGTCCTCAAAGATACTTTTTTGGGTGAAGTCAACCCAAAGCTTGGTCCCTAAAACAGCTCCCAGCCACCCGTCTGGCTTATAGTTTCTTTGCATCATGAGTGGGATCATCTCTTTTCGTAACTGGAAACTGTATTCAGCCTCTACAAGGAAGACGGGTTGAGAGGTAGGGTTTCATCAGAAGTCTTTTCAATCTACTAGAAACATTTATTATTGAATTATTTTTTATTTAACCAGGATATTACCCTTGAGATATCTCATTTGCATGGGGGTCCTTCCATTGTAATATACTGTACCTTGTTTATACAGTAACATGGACAAAAACAAAAACCTGAAATAAATATCTATGGTTAATCTATTATGGCTATATCATTACCATGGAAAGGTTGGGCCCCGTACAGAATGGAGGTGAGGGTGAGCATACTGTACCTGTTCTGCAATTCGGACTTTCTTTGTATTTTGGAGAGATACATATAACAACAACATAGGCCTTCTCCACTGCCTCAGCCATGGCCTGCAGTGTGGATCCGGCCATGTGCTCCACATCCATCCACACCTTGATCTCCACACTCTGCAACACAAACCTTCAAGTCTTACATTCAAAGTAGTGTTGACATAGCAAGCCAAGACAGAATTATTTAGAAACAAAAACCATTAATCAGGATTTCTTCCATTTTTGACATATCCGAAAAAAGAGCACAAAAAGTGTATAAAAGAAGACATTCCTGTTTAGTGTGGAGAAAATACATAAAAGAAAAAAAATAGAGAAATGTAATTTTTTTGGTGCACTATATTAGTACTCTGGGCTCTCACAGTTGACCAAGATGCAGTAGACAGATAGCTAAAACAAATGTAAAATGGTTCACTAACCTGTAGTCTTTTATTCACCTCCAACATAACTTTCTGGTTTTCCCATTGGTAGCTGATCATCACATGTCCCGTTGTCTCTGTTTGTCATATAACCCATACAATATTATAAATAATTGGTAATGGCACTTCATATTATAGAATTAAATCAAAGTCTATGGCACTGCCATATGCATCATTTGCCCATAAAAAGTACCTTGAGGGGTGCCACCTTTAAACAGGTAATGTAGTTGTTTCCACAGTAGCATTGCATAAAGCCCTTTTTCATTTGAATATACCTGGTTGTGAGCTCTCCCTCTTTGTCTTTGATTTTTCCTCAGCCTGCTTTTCTATCACCCATCTTGCTCCCTGGGCTGTGTTAGAGACGCCGCTGTCGCTGTCTTTGGACAGTTCTTCCAGGAGCTTCATCAGATCGCTGTCTGTGATGTAATCATAGATACTGACTGTATATACTCTGGTTGCAGGTTTAAAATTAGCTTATTCATGTTGTCTTTGAATTTTGCCCCTACTACAAGAATCAATCTTGGTGTCCCTTCCATATTAAAGGAGCACAAACTGCACAGGCTTCAGTACACCTCGTTTCTCCTATTGGCTTCAGTGCACAGCATACTGCTAATATGCTTCCCTAGTTTCCTTACAGACATCCTTGAGGAGTCTTTTTTTTAAAGCCGTAACGAAAGCTTGAGTGATTTATAATTATAATTAAGACAACAAAAGGACTTCTGTTTAATGAATAGGTTTGATTTTTTTATTTTTATTTCTTGCCTCTTACTTTTATGTGCTTTTAAAAACTGCATTGGCAAAGTCTCGCTGTGATGACAAGACTATGATTTAAGACTTCTTGACGTAGGGTCTAGAACTCATAGGCCTTCTCCATATCTTAAAAGCGAGCACTGTGTACTGGTGGAGACCAGGCTTATTTAGCAAGTGCCTGAAAAAAACCACTTAAGTCTTGTATAGTGCTCTCTTTGTTTTTACATGAACCTTACTTTCTTTTAGCTTTTCCCGTGTTGTTTGATGAAAGGCAAGCTGCCAAACAACCTTGATAGCAAATATCTTCTCCCGGCTGCTGCCGCTTTCCATCATCAGCATTAATTTCGGAATCGCTCCAGCTTGAAACATCTAAATTAACATCAATAATGTGAGTGTTCGATTTACAGAGACTAGGGGTTGAACTATGCATCAACAACTGCTGCTGCAGAGTCACTTGCAATAGGACCTCGGTTTTATGTCTCATCCGAAGGACAGAGCACAAGGAGGTTAAGTGACTTGTTCAGGGTCACACACAGTAAGTCAGTGGCGGAGCGTGGATTTGAACTGAGAACTGAAGGTATATCTGAATATGTATTATATATACCCTTCACATGTAATTGACAATAATAGTTATTACCTTACATACCTTGATTTTATTTTTCTCACAAGTTGCAATGAGACCCAACCCTTCAGCAATTTCTTCAGACCTGTAACCACGGCGCCGTTAAAGCTCCCTGGAGCAGCCTAAGCATGTTCTCTATGGCACCTTCAAAAACAAGCATACCAAATGATGAAATAATACTATACAGTAGCTTTAAAATACCAGTTTGAGACAAATACAATCAGTGTGTCTGGATCAATACTTGCTTTACTGGTTTAGATGTATCATAGTTTAGTTTAAACTCAGGTATTGAATAATAGTCAGCTTGAGGGGGCACACATTTAAAGAACCTAATTCAGTACCTGATTCGTCCATGATAAGATCAGATTCATCCTCATCGATAATGTAGCCCAACAGCATGATAGACACCACCTTCAAGAGCGCATCCTCCACTTTGGTGTAGCTCGAGACTTTCTGCACAGCGTTCTCTTGACGAAGAAGGGGTCTGTTCTCGTGCACCTTGGCAACGTTATGCAGTATGCAGAGGGAAGCCTTTACTAAATACATTCTGTCACACAAATGCAAATCTGTTAGCGAGATCGATGCACAAACCTTAATTTTTCCATGACTTTTTAAAAAAGTACTGCGTATAATGACTGTATTTAAAAAATAAACATGTCACCTACGAGGTCTATTTTGCTTATAGCTATACTAACAAAAAACATTCTGTAATGAACTGTTGCTATGATTTCTCAAATACTATTGAAAAGTTCCCAAGGGTTCTTGTAAGTTCTGTTGAGTGAATGTCCGGTGTGGTTCTGGAGTATACAGGAGCAATACCAGTATTATACCAAACTTTTGATCCAGTTTTTCCTTGTAGGGTTTATGATCAAGGATTGCTACCAGATGTTGTATTAGTCCAAAATTACCAAGCTCTTGTCCTGCAAAGTAAGGACATTTAATTCTATTCATATTTTATTAATGTAATTATTGAAGCCCATATTTGCAGGTTTTTAAATTTTTTAATACCATTCACTTACCAAAGATTAAACTTGCATCACTGATGTTCCATATTGCACTAAATGTGTAGTAAGCAGGGAACCAAACAGCATTGCTACTGAAGAAGCCGGCATTGGAGAAATCAATCAAGAGTTGAACAAGCAATTCTACAATCAGAAAAAGAGAACAAATACAAATACGACTGTAACCTCATAACATTGTAGATTCCCAAGAAGGTTGCATAAGCCCAGTGGTGTAATGTGTCACTGACACGGAACTGATTTTGAAAATACACTTTTTTGCCCATTTAATAACTGATCAAGTAATTTGCGAAACATGTGTCGACTTTGCGTTCTTACAGTTGTATATAACCCCTATTTAATTTAGGGCTCTTCAAATTAACTTGTAGCTGAAAAAAACAACAATGACATGCATGCAATGAGTCAATGTGGGATGATATTTAGATTAATATATCTCAAACACATGTATTAATTTAAATTAATATTGCTATACATTTGCTTAGCTTATTCACAAATGAAGGCTCCCCAACTAAAATAAAGGTACATGTAGGCTTCAGTATATACATTCACTGGGTATTATTACAGGTACCTGCCCCCCCTTCTTTGACCAGAAGCTCCCCAAGCGCACATCGATCCTGATCAGCTTTGTATTTAAAATAGAGCTGACACAGCTGCTGAAGAAGTTTAAGGGCTTCTTCATTGTCATAGCTGAGAAAACAAGTAGGAAGAATTACTGAGGCATGGGCACAATTCACAAAGCAGCTGCATTGTTTGTACTGACGAAAACATGCACCCATTGAAGAGGCATAACCTGAACTAAATAACTCTAATTAATAGGGAGTTGAGTATTGTTGTCCAGCTTTGTAAAATGAACAGGTGTTTATCTCGTTACAGAAAAAAAAAATATGACAATGACATTTTGGGATTAAAAGACTATAAATAACAAGGATTGTAAAACAATTGCCAAGACAGTCAAAGATGTATTAAAGACCACCCGCGTGGTGAAGGCGATTGAAACGATTCCCTTGTACAAGATTGGGATGTTCAGTACTGCCCTCCATCAGGCATTTGAGCATGCCTAGAGATACAATGAATGTGGTAGTGTGGCTGTGCGTGAGTAATGTGTGTATAGGGTTAAATCACCTGTATCTACTCCAAATCCTCGTATATATGAAGGGATCGGGCAAAATTATGGTAACACACACAGATGCTGTTTTGAGAAAATGAAACTTAAAACTTTAAAACTTCATATATTTAAAAGATTCAACAGAAATCCAGGTATTGTATCATACACATATTTTAATATATGTGAAACATTACCTTTTCAGATCCCTTAGTGATTTCAGAATAGGTTCCACCTCCTGTGCAATTTCCATGTTGTGATTACTTCAAAATATTTTTTTTCTTCCAATAACCAATTAAAATCACAGACACGAAGGTTTAGTATTTAGTTCATGATATAAATGGTTTGTTCTGGTTATACACAATCTACAATAAATAAAATAGAAAGTTTCAGTGAGTATTTTGTGTATCTGAGGCTACAGTACTGTTGTCAGTGTAATTTACAGTTTTATTGCCAAGTACTGTGTGTTTTTCAGACAGAAATGTCACAGTGGAAATGCATTAAGATATCAGCAACCAAAATGCATGATGTTAAGTCAGGTCTAGACAAAGACATATCCAAATGTATATGCATTACAGACACATATCAAGCTGTGGTTAAATTTACCAAAAGTGCAAGCCTAAAATAAATGATTTATTGGTAATACTGCTGTCAAAAGACAATCAAGGCATAACATAACTTAAGTAAGTACCTGTAATCTCTAGTACATGATATAGTACTGGTAAGTGAACCAAGTTTTTTTTTTCTTGATAAGAAACAGCTCGTTTTCAAACGTAGTAGATTCACAATCGTATACAAATTCCAAATATTATCTCACAGTTGAATGTGACCTTCTCTGGGGCTTAATACACAATTCAATATGTGCCATATCAAACCAGGATTAGAATATAACATACCACTGTTTCAGGTATAAAAAAAGATAAAATTACCTGCAGGGTCCTATTTTGTTGGTCACTTTAGCGCAATGCTGTATGATGAATCCAGTTTTGTTGCTGTAAAAAAGACGCCTAGCAACCCTTCTCTGGAGACAGCAGTCTGTTTTTTGAGCAATGCTTAAAGCAGATCCCATTTCACTCATTGTAAACGAAAGGAACCTTTGTGTTCTTCAACAATCTGTCAGCTGTGTACCTACAATTAACTGGAACATTCCGCCAACTTGAAAGGATTACCTGACAATGATTACATGGTGTCGGTGTTCATGGAAGTGTGACCTTAATGAATACTCTAAATCTTGAATGTATATTATATTTTAAAATCTGTTTATTATCCCTTGATGGGTCTTCTTAATCATAATTAATTACATGGGTATTTTGATATCTGACACATAAAGTGATCAGTATATTTAATCTGAGCAAGGAGGATTCCTGTAATGATAGCAATATTGCCTCAAGAGTTTGCATGGGGTGTTCACTAATAATTTTGTAAAGATTTGCACACATATGTCACATAAACCTGCAGACATAGTATGTTAAATAACACCTTTGTTCTCAATATATATCCTTCATTGGTTCCACAAATCACAAGTCAAAATAGGTCGAGGCAACTACTGTGATTTAATTTTGGCTAATTTTACACAGGCGCCATAAGCTAACACTGTCATTATTTACCAGACTATATGGACTGTGGAGTTCAAGCACAAAGTTATTGTTCTAACCGTTTGTTTAACTTTGAAACCATTTGAAAACTATCCTCTTGATTAAATGAAAACAGTTTCCTAATTGCAAAAGTGAAGACTGCATGAACTTTGGCCATTCAATGTTATGTAAGGGTCAAATGCTCACTGTCAGAAATGGTTACAAAGAATATAATTTCCTCTCTGTTGGCCAAAGAGACATAGAAACCCCCCATATCTGGATAAAGCACATGAAAAAAAAAAAAAAAAAAATCTTAAATGAAAACAACAAAATAGCTCTGTGGTGTGTCATCCGACTCAGATTGTTTCCAGATACTGTAAAGAGCTCTCTAGTGTAATGTTCATTACATAGTTCCATTTGCTTGTTAAAGTTTTAAATATTTCCTTACCTAAGAACCTTACAGCTTCCAATATTTTATTTAGCTTTTTTCAACGGTCAGATTTTTGATGACTATGCAGCTGCATTTTGATAGATCCACATAAGGAAACAAAAGTATATTTAGTAGCTAAAAAAACAAAAAAACATGAAGGTACAGTAATAGCTTCATACAAAGTATAGTAATTATGGATTAGGTTTCAGCTGTGTTGTTGAATGGAAATTCATAAAAGCTATATACTGTATGTATATTATATTTTTAAAGAAACTGCTGCATTGGCTGTAGGTCACAAAGTTTAATGACAATTATCTAGTGCTATAAGAAAAATGCTTTGAAAATGCTTTTCAAACCTGGGTTACCATTCAGACTAGACAATGGCCAGTTGACTTTAAATCTTTTAAGGCCAGCATGGCAAGTTAGCTCTAACCAGTGTTGGTCCTTCCTGAGATTTGCAACAGGGATCTCGTGTATTTTTTTTAAACTAACTTCATGTTGGCATTGTGGTTCTGCATGGCTACATTTTGACTAGTTTGGACAGCAGCAGTATACATATGTGCAAAAAGCACACATTAAAAAGACCAGACAAGGCATGTAAAGACTTGTCTATGTTTCTACTAAGTTAATACACTTTGAAATGATAAAACATGTCAATTTGGAACATTTTACAAGTAGAGGCATTACAAAGTCCTTTTGGTGTGCTGCTGCAATATACTTCCTAACAGACCAAAATAAGTTACTATATTAGCAGTCCCCGAAACAATGGCTAGTAGGCGTTGTAACTTGAACAAAATTTAATCCGCCTACTGTTTTTATAAAAACTGAAAGTCCCAGACGCCCTTGTAATTGGGCACGTGTTACCAAACTGCTTTACGCCTGTATTTCCAGTTTTTGTGAATATGATTGGTCTAAAACTATAAATGGGGTCGGCCCCTGTTCATTCATTGGTGTATTTTGTCATCAGATTATCCACTATATGATACGGTAGTGCGTCTTTTTTTTTTTTTTTTTGTCTTCCTGTGTTACCGCCCTTGAGGTGAGGAAGGGACTGAAGCTCGTCATTAGGAAGTAATTTGACATCGCTTAATACAAATACACAGGACTTGTGTTCCAAGAACAATTCCTATCACTGTAGCATAACAACCTCAGCACACTGCACTGTCGGTGAGTAGCGCATTTGGTGTAATTTGGGAAAACGGGTGTTTTTTGGAAGACAAATCAAGCATTTTCTTTACACACTGCTGTGCTGGCTGCATAAGGTGTAGGCAGTATAGTAGTATTACAGTACAGTACAGTAGACTAGACTGCAGAGATACCGAGAAATATTGGAGCAGTAAAGGAATACTTATTTCTATTAATAAATCGACCACTACTATTTTATAGAAAGGCTTTACACCATCTGTGTGCTACTTTACTTCGCGGTCTTGTCGATGGAGAAAGAGAACGACGAGACAGTAAGGGCAGCCTGAAAAAGCAGGGAGTTGATTCGAGTCACTCTCATCTTGCTATATATGACATCACTTTCTGTACAGAGTTAGTGGGAGTGATTTTATCGGTGGTGTTTCATCATCACCAGAAGTCTAAACACACTTGTTGTGACATGAAATGCAGATATGTTCTCTTACTAGCAACACGCTAAAATGTGTAGGCTGGTGTCAAAAGCAGTGTTTTTATATCCTGTGGTATATTTAAATAATAATAATAATAATAATAATAATAATAATAATAATAATAATACAAATACAAAATCGTACATGTTCAATGCTTGTAGTGAAATGGGTTATTTTAACGGGTCATGCTTAATCTTTGCAGGTGTGGTTAGCGGTTGTTTTTTTTTTGTTATATATACATAGTGCATGCCTGTTGATAAACCAAGCATCTGCAGCCAGACAGTGCAACAATCATTGTTATAGCGTTTTTTTAAATTAAATATTAATGGTGGTAAAGATTAAGAATTCTGGATATAGTCAATTAACTGTACTGTACATTATTGGGCTTTTAGAGATGTGTACAATGGTACTGCAGTGTTTTAATATATGACATGGGAGAAGACCGACTAAATGCTGTAACACTGCTTTTATTTTCTAATAAGAGGTGCGTTTGCAGTACACCAAGGGCAGTAGTTGCCATGGTGTGAACATGTTATAAAGTAACCCCCTTTGTTTGCACTGTGTTAGTCAGCAAATCCACTGGGTGAGCCCAGCCTTTAAACATGAAAATAGTTTTTAAAGTTTTGAGAGTAAGGGTAAAAATAATGTAGGAAATAAAATTGTGTACATGGCACCCTTTCACTTTTCTGTTGTGGCACAATATTCACCTACAATTGAATTCATAGTTCAGGGCAGCAGTGTGGAGTAGTGGTTAGGGCACTGGACTCTTGACCGGAGGGTTGTGGGTTCAATCCCCAGTGGGGGACACTGCTGTTGTACCCTTGAGCAAGGTACTTTACCTAGATTGCTCCAGTAAAAACCCAACTTTATAAATGGGCAATTGTATGTAAAAATAATGTGATAACTGTATAATGTGAAATAATGTATAATGTGATATCTTGTAACAATTGTAAGTCGCCCTGGATAAGGGCGTCTGCTAATAAATAAATAATAATAATAATAATAACCCCGTTCCACCCAGCCACGCTCTTTCTTAGGCTCTCTTCATGATTTTTAAGCAACAGAAATGTTGAGGTCGTGTTGCTTTACACATCAAACATTTGTCAAAGTGGTAAAGCACTCAATTATTCTTTAAATTGCTATTCTATCATGAAAGTCCAGAGCCAGTACTACAGTATAGCTTAATAAAGCCCCAGTCTGGGAAAGCCCAGGATTACTGGTATGAAGCAGCTGGAACAGTTTCTCTGCCTTCTGTGTTTCTGATTAATGCCAGCATTCAGATACACCGAAGCTGGCAGACCCTAGGGCCTTGAATAATTTATATGCAAAGGAGGTGAATAAGGCTCTCCTAAAAATGACTTCCCCCTCTTCCGATAATTTACACTAATGGTTTACAGAGCCTCTTAACACAAGTAACAAAGTGAAGTGAACCTTAAACGCCCACCTCGGTGCCATTAGTTTTGAAGATGTAGCATTGTGGAGTAGTGGTTAGGGCTCTGGACTCTTGACCGGAGGGTCGTGGGTTCAATCCCAGGTGGAGGACACTGCTGCTGTACCCTTGAGCAAGGTACTTTACCTAGATTGCTCCAGCCTGTGTGTGTACTATCCAACAGAGCAGAGGTGCTTTCTGCAATGGTGCTAACAACCCTTTCAGAGTCTGGAGTCAGTGAGTTATGTGGTGCTGTCACAGGAGAAAGGGAGACCTGACTTTCACGCCTTGTGAAGTCCAAGGCATTTTAAAGGCTGGCATCATACTTGTGTTGCTTCCCAAAACAGTATGTTGTTCAGACTTTTAATTAAGAGTCACGTTGGAACTACCATGAACTGCTGCGTTTCTGTGACAGGGTTCTTTTATTTTTTATTTCACACTGTCGGAGAGAAAGGAACCCCTACAGGCAAACTAGAATTAATTTCTTAAGTTTCTCTTAGTATTTATAAAGGATGTACTGTACTGTACTGTGTGTTGCGTTATGATTAGCCTAACCTCTTGTAAATATTTATCACTGTTTTATTTTTTAAATAAATAAATCATTTAGGATGTTTAACCGTCTTTCATAAATCTAAAAACACAGACACATTGATTTTTATTTTACAGAAACCAATGCTCACGCAGAAAATGAAGACCTGACAAACATTTTCTCCACAGTAATCTGATGTACAGGCTGTAGATTTAAGAGTGCATAGAGAATAGCAAAGTATTTCCTGACTGCAAGTCCTAATAAACACTAGGGTTACAGATGAGTGGGCGCCGCTGGATAGCTGACAGGAGGACAGCTCAATCCTTCACTAGGCATTTGGAATACATCTTTGCTTGGAAGGGTAACAACAACAGCCTTTTTTTTTTTTTTTTTTTTTTTTTAGAAAAACAAAGTTACAATAAGAGCTAGTCTTGTATGTTCATGAACTGAATACCATTAGCTGTGAGAACCTCTGGGGATATGAATTTTATACTGGACTGCAACACATTCAAGTGAAAAACTGAAGTAAAACATAAAACTATAACAATCATATATATTTCTTACATTTTGTTAACGGGGGAAAAAAAATACAACAAAAAACAATAGCAGAGAATTGAAAAATAGTTTGGTGTGCCAAGTTCGGCAAGAAATGGCTGGAGGTTTAAGGACTAATGCCTGGCAGGCTTCAATTAATAGAATGATGTTTGAAATAAATAATGATAGTACTGTAGTTACAGTAAGGGCACTCACAGCAGCACTTACTGTAACTACTGTAATGCTTTCATGCCACTAACTTATAATGGAATGTGGCCTGTAATGAAGGAGGTTAAAGAATGGCTAGTCAAGCACTTGGTTGGACTCAAAGTATCACTGCCCTAAACACCTAACTGTGTCGCTACAGTCTGTTTCCACTGACCAGTGTTTTCAGACTCGCTCAGATTTGGTCTTGTTGGTCCCAGGATAAAAAAATAATAATAATAATAATTTCCACCTGCAGTAAGTCCCCGACCTAAATATTTAAGTAGAAACACATGCTCGAAGAGGGAACATATAGGGGTCAGGAGTTTAAGATCTTTTACCCTCCAGCCCAAACTACTGTATCTTTTTTTTCCAGTTTAAGCTCTGACCGTTCTGCTAAAATCATTCTCACCTGGGGAGGACAATCACTAAGGCAACAGCAGTGCAGGTTTGGTCAGTGGAAACACATTTTAAAATTCTAAAGTTATCAGCCACAGAGTGCACCAGGAACTTTTAAACGTTTTTTTATATATAAACTTTAAAAACAACTTAAAGGCAATTGTAGTAAAGTAGGGAAGAACTCGTCTTGGCTGTACGGATCCATAGGATTATAAAGGTATTACAAATGTCATTTGTTTGATTAAACTGACATTTATTCATTTATTTGTAAGAGCATTATGTTTATTTAAATAGATTAACCTAATCCATTGTTTTTAATGTTTATTGCAGTGAAGCCAAAGACATTTATTATTGCTGTCAACCATCAAATGCTTTGAAACAAATACTGTAAACAGCATCTCCCTGAGAGATGTTTGTAGACTGCTTTGCATGCAAACCCTTACGCCTTTTTTCCAATATTGTACTAAAATACAATAATAAATAAACAAGGCTACCAAGATGTTTAGTAAACAAGGAGTCTGAGTGGGATAAAAGCCATTAAAAGTCTGACTCCCACTTGCTTGTCATACTCAGTTAATGGATCACATTTTGGGGTACCACTAAACCTCTAGCTTATTAATATCATTGGGATATCTCATCAGGGGTCCAGAGATATTTAGGAAACAAGCTGTCTGAGTTAAAATGACAATAAACCCCCAAGTACAACAAACTGCAGGGGTGTCACAAGGCTTTTTCCCAGGTGCTGTATATTTTTGCTGTTTCACCATGTTTTGCATTTATTTTACGGCTCCTTCCTGCTATCGGTCCCCTCAGTACTGCCAAAGATTTCCTATTGAAAGTATTCATGGGGTGCAAGACCTCAGCAGTAGCTTTCAGATAAAGGGCTGGATTTGCTGTACTTTAATTGTGGCCATTTACTTTGAATTGCGAGTACCTAAAAAAAGGATAAAGTAAGCTCTTACACTCCTCAATTGCATTCATGTAGAGACACTTTTATGGAAAGCATTTGTGGCAAGCCATTTGAGGTTTGGGTTAGTATGTCTTGAATTATTTTATTTTACTTTCCTATTTGGTGCGGTTTACGGTAGAGCATCCAAAAGCTATGTTCCTAACATATGGTAGTAATTTATCAGAGCAGTGTGAGGTTTGGACAAATAACCTTCCCTGCCATTTACCTGTAAACTGCAGAGTCGACACCAGGTGTTGTTTGTTTGGATCTTTTTCCGTTTCATGTTCTGGAAAAGGCATTTATAAATGAAATATACACTACTAGTGGGCATTCTGCTTTTAATGTCATCCAATGAAAGGTGTGGACTGAATTGTGTATGATTGTGGTAATAATTGATTTATAAGCCAAGTTGTCATACCATAAAATACTTGCATAATTCATGCCTGCATATAGTATCACTGATTCAATCTGGTTGATTCATTTAACAAGATGTCCATTTAACATGACCTTCTTGTGGGTAAAATAGAGTATGCAAGTGTTATTTAGCCCTTGCAGTGGGCTGTACAGCATATTAGAGCAGCTGTCACACAGTACTGTTATTGTCACATTTTAGGAATTAGAGCCAAACTCCCTGGAGGGAGAGTTAAATTATACAATGTTCATAAACTGGGAAGAGACTGAAGCTTCAGGAGACCATTTGGAAACACTGCTACGGTGTCTGGGGCTAAAAGAAGGAGGCTTTTATAAACTATTCTGCTTGGGAATTCATGTTAAAACATGCATGTTTGTTACAAAGTTCCATTTTTAAATAAAAATGTTAGGCTGCACATAAACAATTTACATTGAGCTTCAGTTGTACTTTTTGTAGCCACTCAATGCTGGTGCTTAATTATGTTCTGACACAGTGAAAGTTTACCAAGAGACAGAAGTGCTGGGTTTTTTTGGGGGTTTTGTTTTTCAATCAAACCCAATACAGCTGACAAAAACTGACAATCAATTTAATTGTAAGTTTGACATTATTGATGGTTTGTATCTGCATGCACAGTAATACATGAACCCTTGCTGTGTCAGTGGTTGTGATATAAAGTCTTCTATTCCTCACCGTTATTCCAGTTGATTTTCTTCTGAAGTGGTAACCTCTGATTGGGGGGGGGAGTAACTAATTGGTGTACGTGATGCAGGGTATGCAAGTCCCCAAACCTTTCATATAGAAAGTCATTTAGCATTATTTCATAGAATACACTGTAAGAGTTCTGTTGTACAGTGGATGCTGTTTGGAGTGTGTCTCACTAGTTTTATTTCATCATTTGTTAATGGTTTTCTTGCCTTTGCTCCTTTCAACAGGAAATCTGAACCTGGCTGGTCACGTTGACGGCGACGAGGTTTAATAATAATTGTTTAGCCGACAGTCACTGCAGTCATGGCTCTGCCGTTCAAAAAGGACTTGGAAAAGTACAAGGATATTGATGAGGACGAAATTCTCAACAAGTTATCGGCGGAGGAACTGAAACAACTGGAAGCCGCTCTCGAGGATCTTGACCCAGAGGTGAGTGTAAAGAGGGACGAAAAGAGAAAAGATTGTAGAATGTAATATATAACCATGAATGTCTATGCTCTAGATCAGGAGTGGTCCTTTCCACACCAGGGTTAACAGGTAAAATGATATAAGTAACTACTTCAGGGTCTGGGTGGAGATTGAATTGGTTCAATTAAACAATTTAGAACAGGGTTGGGGAAAAAAGAAAACAGGACTGGAAGAGCCAACTTTGGCCATCACTGCTGTAGATAATTACTGGTTTAAAAGCTTAACTGTTGCAGTAGTTGAGATTTTATCAGTAATGATTGATGATTGGTTGAAATGGGCCATGCATGAGCTCTACCTGACAAGAATCTATACAATAACCTGCTGAGCTTGCAGGACCTGCAGAAACTTCTTCATCTTTTAACTTTTCGAAAACTCAATCAAATGTTTGTCCTTGAAAATGTCACCTGCAATTAGTTGCTCTAGAAATTGCGTTGAGTTTCATGGCCTTCAAAGTTTTGACAGTGGGGCAGGGGGACAGGGGAGGATGATATCTACAGGCTCTGGTTTATACCTCTATGAAATTTTCTGTGAGCAATTAAAAAAAACAAAATTGTATATATATTTTTTAGCTTATTTAGATTACACAGTTTTAACAGTCCGGCTGCCGAAGTCTACTGCCTTAATCCTAAAAATACATTGATACATTTAAATAATTACAAATGTAATTTTTAATTTCAGAATGCACTTTTGCCAGCTGGCCTCCGTCAGAAGGACCAGACGGTTAAGCCAGACACTGGTCCCTTTAACCGGGAACAGTTGCTTGCCTTCCTTGAGAAAGAAGCCTTGGAATACAAAGACAGGGAAGATACATTGCCTTTCACTGGCGAGAGGAAAGGTACTGTTGCCTGCACGATCCCTTGGAGAGCAGCTATCTGTTTGTGCCTGTCTGCTTGTGGGGGAGGAGTTTCATAGAATTATATCTGTGACAACTGCAGATAAAACCAGAATCATCAGTAGCCATTGCCAGTTTTCTGATCTGCTTCCATTAAACTGCCTTTAGAAGTGCACTGCATAATGTAAGGATTAGGATCTTAGAGGGCTGAAGAAGATTATAATCACATGGGGTGATTTCTGAAGTTGCTTGACTAACCCTATACTGTATATTGATTCCTGATTACATGTTGTAAAGCGCTTCTGCTGATTTTTTGTAGTGAAAATATATGGAAATGTTACATAACATTTGCTTGTTCTGTTGACAAATCAAATGTAGTCGGTTAGTTTTAAAAATTATGTACCTTCCCTACTTTTTCGTATCCCTAGAAATGATCGCTAGGGATTCATTTCCCCTTTTGGCAGGGGTATAGTGGAAGCATGCATGTATTTTTTCATAGAGAACCGCTTATTTAGTTGTGATAAAACCTGGTTAGAACAAACAGAAGTATCAGAATCTGGGAGTATGTGGAGGCATCACTCCACCTGTCTGTCAAACTTTCATTTTTGCATGTACCTACAGTGGATGCACTGTAGGGTATTGTGATTTACTTATACTGGTAGCTTTAATTTTGTATTTACAGAGGATGCATGTTAATGACATGAGAAAATCACATTTGGAATGCTAAGGAATGTACTTGGGAGTTATCCGGGAAGTAGAGAGACGGGTCTTTGGAGATGCAATGTGTTAAAACAACTATACTATACACACAGTTGATTTTATGCTACAACATAGGATGCACAGTAATCTCAGCAGTCATTGGGCTATTGGTCAGAAAATGATGAGTTGGCTATTTAAATACATGTTGCTGCTGTACGTTGTTTTCATTTTTATTCATTTGTACATTGGTCCTACTCCGACGCCTGACTAGTGGTTTTCTAAACTAGTTATTTAAAGTGAATTCCTGTAGTCATTTATTATGACGTGTATCTTTACCTTGTCTGAAGCAACACTGATAGATTAAACTCGGATAAAAGAGATTTATTACATGGAAACTGCAGCTCTTGCACAGTAATAGAGAAAGTTATGACTGATGGACTGTTATCTCGTTACTGTATAATGTGAGCATTTAGAGATCAGCAAATGCTTTGCTTGTTATTCTGTTCAAAGAAACAGATGTTGAGGCATGCTCTGATAAAGCAGCTATTATTTCTCATGGGTATCCCACAGACTCGGACTCCTAATACAATGGAGGCTATTGTTTGTTTGTTTGTTTGTTTGTTTGTTTGTTTGTTTGTTTGTTTGTTTGTTCATTTATTTATTCATTCATTTTAAGGGCAGCAGTGTGGAGTAGTGGTTAGGGCTCTGGACTCTTGACTGGAGGGTCGTGGGTTCAATCCCAGGTGGGAGACACTGCTGCTGTACCCTTGAGCAAGGTACTTTACCTAGATTGCTCCAGTAAAACCCAACTGTATAAATGGGTAATTGTATGTAGAAATAATGTGTAAAAAATAATGTAATTGTATGTAAAAAATAATGTGATATCTTGTAACAATTGTAAGTCGCCCTGGATAAGGGCGTCTGCTAAGAAATAAATAATAATAATAATAATAATTTTACACCCTGGTTTAAAGGTCAAGTGAAAGCAGTATAATCCAGCTCTGTAGTGCATTATCAGGATAAGGGCTGAGTCTGGCGGGGTAGATTCAGTAAAAGGGCGGATGCAAGCGTGTTTCAGGGAGTGTGTTTCCTGCTTACGACATTGCTCAGAGTAGCAATTCTGTAAACAGTGTGTGGGTGTGGCGGGGTTGGGGTGGATCGAAAGGGCTGAAGTAACCACTGTTTCAAAACAGATTACGCAATACAGTATATACTGTGATTTATTATTAGTAATTTTACAAATACTGTTGCGAACTCTACTAGTGAACATAATTCATTGTTTCTATGCAACTGCATGTGCCCATGCATGTTTCTTGCAACAGGAATACCTTTTTTGCATTTTCCCATTGATATCATCTTGTCCTGCACTGCCTGATTTTACTAAGGTGCATCATGCTTGCTGATTTTAATAAGGTGTGTCATGCTTGCTGATTTTAATAAGGCGTGGCATGCTTGTTTTGCATTTTTTACCTGACCACAGAGTAGAAGAGTTTTATTTCAGTGTACAAGACTCTTCAGTTCTATTGTAGTGGTAAAGTACTGTTCTTTTTATAATAGCCAGCACATAGTGAACATGTTAATCTTCAGATACGTTTGTAAAACTAATAAGTTTAAGTAACAAAAAAAATATAGATAGTTTAAGTTCCATACATTGTACTCACAAACAAAGCACTTGTGTGTGTATATATAGTCTTTTTTTCTTTTAAATATATTCTGTAGTGTTGAGAGAAACATGTGTTTTTTATTAGGTTGTACTCTAGCCAAATAATTCCTAAGCCATTAATAAAACACTCAAGAGGTCATACTTGAGGAAGAGTTAAATACTCCAGAAGGGATGGAATTCTGGGATTTTGACTTTTAATAGGGTAGTAAATTAGTTATGAAAATTCACAGAAGTAATTGTCAAGCTGTACATTGAACATCTAGCATACATTAAGTACAGAGTAAGAGGAAGACAAACTTTAAATTACAACAGAGCAATCTATCTACAGTGTCAAGCAAAGAGAATTACCTAGGATTATCAGTTATATAACTAGAACAATGAGTCACGACAAGTTGACTTTTCATGTGACCGAGGCAGAATTTATAATAAAAATAACCACAGTTTTGACTGATTTGAATATACACAGTGGTACTGTTGTGTCTAGTCACATTTAAAGAGGTGTAAGAGCTGTATTAGGGGTTTCTGCAATTTATCAAGTACCAAATATTAACCGCTAACAGAGGATTAATCATGTCAGAGGGTAACAATGCCATACAGTGTTAGTTTCTGCTTATTGTAGTGTAACTAGTGCTGGGACGAACACAGGAGTTTCATGTTCGAAGAGTCGCTCATAGTTTAAATATTCGTTTGGATATTCATTTGTTTTCAAAAAGTAATGAAAGCCATTATATTGCTCAGAACGCAGGCAGAGATAACATAGCAGCAGAGGCAGGGAGCATGGCCCCTGTTTGTGTGGCTTTATTTTACAGAAAGACGTTAATATGTATGTAACACATTAAAGTAGAAACATATCCCAGGAGTAAAGAATAAGTTGTGTAGGACTTACTTTACCCCAGTGAATTAACTACAAAACAAAGGATGCCAAATAGCAGTTCAAGTTAAACGTTGTTTTGTTTATTCCCAAAATAAATAGCCGCATTTTATTTCTTTTTTACTTTTTTCATTCCTTGCCGTTGCCGTTTCTTCGCAGTAAACGGTGACCATAGACATGTTTTCATAAAGTAATAACATGAGGTTTACTTGTGCCTTTTTGTTGCTGAACAAGCAAAAGAAAACTGAAATTTAACTTTAAACACTTCAAATAAAACAAACATGGAAATGGCGTTGTAAAATGAAGGGGAAAAAAACTCACTGTTTTGGTTCTTGTTTATTACATTCCACATAACAGAAAGTCGCAACAAAAAATGTGATATATAAAAATCACTACACAACATTTCCAGCAAATTGGGCACTGTTTAAGCGAGGCATTTCAGAATGTCGTGCTTGCCTTTTTTTGTCCCATGAGATTCTGACTCGCTCTAAAGCACAATGCATTTTTGACAGATGGCGTTCCATAGAGATCACTATGCGTAAGCGCACATAATCTGGTTTGTTTACTTTTTGCTGTCTAAAACTTTTAAATAGAGGCTCAAGAGCTGCTGCGTTGAATTCTGTGTGTGTGTCTTTTTAAAAAAATGTTTTATAAATCTCACGCATCACACAGAGCTCTCTTTCATTTGCCATTTTTTAAACTGTTGTGCAATTTCTGGTGAGGTGGTAAATAAGTGCAAGGTATTTTGTCATTTCTAATGAATACGAACATCTGATTTTTGTATCCGAATAGATGTAAAAAAAATACAGTACATTAAGAGCTGTCCTGGATCTGAGGGAGCACTACATTTTTCGACCTTGTGTCAGTTGAACACAATTGTCCGTGCTGAGCAAAGTTTATCTTCTAGGACACAGATAAACCATGATACATTAAACTATTGCAAAATATGGTACTGTAACAGCGTAATTCATTTGCAGTTTTCTTAGTTTTGGTTTGCATGTTTCAAACTCCCACAGGAAAACTACTGATTAAATCTAATTGCTGGGTTGGAGACCATAGGGAAGTAGAAGGTCCCATGGTGACTCCACCACATTCCAAGAGTTTCATATGCTAGCCAAGTTTGTTGCAAAAGAAGGCTTCAAAATATAGTAACTGGTTGTGTCCCATAACAGTTTATTTGTACTGTCAGGCTCCATGGCAACTTCTTCATGTTTTGTAGTGGAGACAGCAAAAGTAGTGGCTAAATATATAAAGCATAACTCTGAACGACATACATTAATAAAGTGAAAAAAGCTGTTTTTAATGTGCACCAGTAACTATTTATACAGGTAGTATCTTTTGATTCTTTTATGCACATGTCGTCTGTTTCATACAGTACACTTGCTAGTCAACCCCATTTTATGTAATAATAAAATACAGTGTAAGTTTGCAGGGGCAATAGTAGGTCTTCAACCAGTGCCTGCCAGTTCCCACTCTAAATCAGAAGCCCAGCTGTGTTGTTGGCTGAGAGCGATTTCTAGTACAATAACCCTTGTTATCATTACCAAGGAAACTGGCCACTGACTCCTGCCATCTATGTGAAACAGGCAAGGCTGTGTTGTGGAACTCTCTACTCTTGCAAATGATACTGATCCATCTGAGAGACAAGGCAATGGTTTATTAGTAAGGCTTCTGATTTTAGGGTGATGTCTGATATAGCCAAGTTTCTAAAAAATACCCGGATCTGATCTGTTTGTACAGCTGGCGTCTGCCCAGCCCTGTTACAATTGAACAGGACTGTGTGTCTGTTCTGAATTAGGATCTCTGTTTAACTGGCAGAACTAGAATTTGAGTCAGTGACTGACTACAGTCCAAACACATTCTTCCAACCCCTTTGTTACCTTTTTGATCTTTTAGAGGTAATAAATAAATAAACAATCCTGTTTGTCAGGTATTGGGATCAGCACATCATGAATGTATACAATGCTTACAGATGAATGTAGATCAGGTAGCTGTCCTGTATTTGTCACCAGTACTAGACTTGACTCGTCTTCATACCCTTGCCTGCAGGGCTTGCTCTGGAGATCGGAGGTTTTCCAACAATCCTTGTACGTTTTTTTCTTGAATTGTTAAAAGCACGCATTTTACTTGCCAACATGTTTTCAGTCACAATGGCATGGAGTCTCTGACCTAATAAAGCATGGTTAATCCACAACCCGGATAAACCCACCCACGGATTTCTAAAAATTGTGAATTTAGTCCAATGGTGTGTATCCGTGCATGGGCTCGTATTTAGACCACATCAAAATAATGAGCTTGTCCCATTATTTATTTATCTACCTTCTCAAATGTATTAATTTTTTTATGAGAAAAATATGCTTTTCTTAAGAAAAAGGACACATCCTGTGTGTGTGTGTGAGAGTGTGCGTTATTTGCTCTTTTATAGGCCTAGCCTAGATCACTTGGCAGTCTTCAGATTGATGGCAACATAAATGTGATGTGTTTTCTAAATGGTTTTTGCTATTATTATTATTATTATTATTATTATTATTATTATTATTATTATTATTATTATTATTATTTATTTCTTAGCAGATGCCCTTATCCAGGGCGACTTACAATTGTTACAAGATATCACATTATTTTTACATACAATTACCCATTTATACAGTTGGGTTTTTTACTGGAGCAATCTAGGTAAAGTACCTTGCTCAAGGGTACAGCAGCAGTGTCCCCCACTGGGGATTGAACCCACAACCCTCTGGTCAAGAGTCCAGAGCCCTAACCACTACTCAGTGAATTTTTTTCCCAGCTAATAGTTTTGACTGTATTTGCACTGAGGAAACTGCACGTGGTGTGATAGTAGTTAACATTTCCGTATAAAGGAACCAGGCTATTTGTTTGAGGGAAATCAGCTTTTTGTCTCACTAATGTATATTTGGGAAGATCTTCTTAAACATCTTGTAAGTGTAGGAATGATAATGCCATTAGTTCATTATTAACTGATTCAGAAGATTTCCAGGAGGGGCGCTTTAAGGGGAATGCAGCAAATTGTTTTAAACTGAGACTGCGAGCGAGCTTTATTGTCCCCTGTCAGGAAGTTATTGGAGGTGCGGTTTGTACAGGAGCACATGTACTGCAAGTAAAACTAGAGGTTTACAGTACATGCATCTAGAGGACTTTTTTTTTAATTATTGAAAGTAATCTGGGTATATAAACAATCTGTCTGTACTGCGTCGTATTTTGCCTACTGTAATATGGCTGCCTTAGTGAGGTTTTCTTGGTATAGAGACAGTACACTTTGAGTTATTATGTTAATGTTTGGTACACAGCTGTATTCTATGATTTCTCAGTTCCAGAACTGTCGTTGTCCAATAGCAATGAACTGTTCTACTGCCAGTACGTACTGCATCACACACTTATTCTCATACTATTAACAAACCAATTTACAGCAAGTCCTATTGCATCCTGGGGATGTTTTACGTTCACACAAAACATTTTAATTTGATTTAGTCATTTTGGAGTTATCAGTGGAAAATCTAACAGGCTGAGTGGGTCATTGAGCATGGGTTATAATCAGATCCTCTTGGAAATATTGAGTGCTGCTGCAGATGTAATCTTTCAGGCAGCGAGAGTCAGCCTTGAGTCTCTCAGGAGGGTCTCTGGAATGCTTTGTTTCTCCGAGCCTTCCTTAGTGTGAGTCTTTAACAAACTGTGGCTACCAGTACAGAACCACAGCAGCTCTAATGAATAACCTAAACTTTAAGCGGTGTCCGGCTCCACTGGTTTAGAATGTTTAACTTATCTTTTACTTACCTTTTAAAAGTAGATTTGTGTATGTGCTTCTTTTCCTTATTGGTGTTTTTCACCACCTTAAAACGAATACACAAAGCATTAAGCATTATTTTAATACATTAATTGACTGTTAGATTTCTACCAGTACCAAACAACAAATGTCTTTTTTGCTGTAGTGCTATTTAAACTTACTTACGATGGTGGTGTGTTGTCCATCTAGGAAAGGTTAAAACAATAAAAGTAAAACTCTGTGCAAGCAGTGTGTCCTTGGCTCAAGGTTAACTTTTTTCCAGTTGCTGTAAATAATTTTACCTGTGTTTCACAACCACTTGTACGTGTATATCCTATACCCATGTTCGGAAATGAATGTGGTCAAATTAAGAATTCAACAGATTTGTAGTGCATCTGCTTGGATTATCTGATCTGGAAGCCTGTAATTAAGAGGTCATACATACAGTGTGTGTGTGTGTGTGTGTGTGTGTATACTAGTATATGCCAAAGGAACAGCTTTATATGTATAAAGAGATTATTTTGTAATAGTACTGCAAAGTTAATTTTGAATGATGTTTTTACAGGCAAAGCATGGGTGCCCAAACAAAGGCCCATAGAAACACGACAAGAGGAGGTGACCACCCTTGATCCAGAACTGGAAGAAGCACTTTCAAGTGCAACTGATACTGAACTCTGTGACCTAGCAGGTAACTTTTCCCTCAGACACTGCATTGTGTCCTCTGTGGGAAGTGGAACAGCTAGTCTAACATTTCAACAAACAAATCCCAGAATGTGCCTTTTAATAAAGCCGAAACAACACAACACACATATGTTTGGAAGTGCACAGGTTGGCTTTGAAATTTAAGTTTAAAACCCTTTTAAGCAATTTACAAAGTACAATACAATCCAGGACACTAGATCCCTGCTGTACATTGTCTCTTTGTCTGTCTGGTGCTCTTAATTTAATACTGTGTCTTTGCTCCCAGTTCCCGCATTCAGCACAGCTAAACACTAGAGCCTAATAAAAACTAATAGTTGCAGTATGGGTTGTGCAGTACTGCATTAAAGTGTGCCCTCTTAGTAAAAGTTTTGTACCATGTCTTTCCTCCTTTCCCATGAGACTGGTGTTACATCTTCCTAACCCATTGAGCCATCAGGCTTCTTTACACTGGTGTCCTGGGGGTGAACTGTAAAATATGTGTGTTTCTGTGTTGCTCTTTTTGTTTAATTACTTCATACCGTTCTAAAAATGCATTTACTTGTGTATATTTAGAACGGTAACCTTTTTTAACTAACTGGATCAAGAATGTTTAGCAGTGTTATAAATAAAATTGAATTCCTGTTCAGTAGAATCATGAATTCTTTTTTTTTTTTTTTTTCTAAAAAGCTATTCTTGGTGTTCATACGCTGGTGACCAGTACACACAGCTATGACAGCAGCGGCAGTTACTCCAACAAAGAAGGCTACAGCAGTAAGTGTTTATGTGTGTAAATGTGTCATTGTCTGCCAAGTGTGTACTTTACAATACAATAGTGTTTTTATATATGGTGCCCATTAAACAGCTCAATATACAATATACTCCAGTTACAACCAATTATATCAAAGCACATTTTAAAATGTTTTTAGTTTATACTTAAAAGAATCCAGTGTTTCAACCTGCCTAATGGTAACCGGAATAGAGTTTACCAGGAATCGTCGTTTTTGCACCTCTACACAAAAGTGGTTGTATTTGGGTCCCTGATTTTATAATGCCGAGTACCATAATATCCACTCTCAGTAACACATATGTAGTTAATATGGAGTAATGGCAATGTTGATGGTGTTTTCTTTCTTTCTTTCTTTCTTTTCTAACAATTCCTTAGCCGGTGTGGTCAAAGGTGAACAAATCAGACCTGTTTTCGATGAGCCACCTAATCCTACCAATGTTGAAGAGACTTTGCAGAGGATAAAGGGAAATGACCCTGCACTGGTGGAAGTCAATTTAAACAACATAAAGGTATGCTTGTGCAACATTTTCCATTTATATAATGAGGAGGTCTAAACCAAACAGAGCACAGTGTTGTAGCATCTATGATTCTCATTGAGACATGATTATTCAATCTGTTAAATAGGATTTCAGACAGTTCTATGTGGAGAAAAAAAAGTACTAATCTGCAGAACAGGCTGCAGTCAGCTTTTTTTAAGGACTTTCAAACATGTAAACAAAGTCAGGGTAATTGCCTCATTTAAATGTTAAGTCATGCACCAAGGATATACATAAAGCATTAGCATGCTTGGAAATGTATTGCTGTTCTGTGAATGTATTGCTTTGAATGCGTCCCAAAAGCGAGTAATGCATTAAGATTGCATTTTCCTAATGTTTGGCTTTTGTGGTATAAATGTAATCTTGTTATGTATTTTAGAACATTCCCATTCCAACATTGAAAGATTTTGCAAAGGCTATGGAAAAGAATACACATGTAAAGAAATTCAGCCTGGCAGCAACTCGAAGCAATGACCCTGTAGCTGCTGTAAGTGTTTAAAATATATATTTATTCCTGTGTTTGTGTGGCTTTTTAATTGCTAAATATACTAAGAACAAAAGTGGCTTAAAAGATTTCTTGTTTTTATTTTCAATCGCTCGGAAGTAGTTAACCTTTTTTTTTTTTTTTTTTTTTTTTTTACTAAATGTCTCTTATTTTGCATTGTTGTATTTTGTCCTTTTTTATAGGAGATATTTTTGTGTGTTATACTAGCATCTCTCTCTCTCTCTCTCTCTCTCTCTCTCTCTCTCTCTCTCTCTCTCTCTCTCTCTCTCTCTCTCTCTCTCTCTCAGGCTTTTGCAGACATGCTAAGAGAAAACAAGACACTAAAGAGTCTTAATCTGGAATCCAACTTCATTACTGGAGTTGGTATCCAGGCTATAGTCCATGCCATGAAAGAGAATGACACGCTCTCCGAGATGAAGATTGATAACCAAGTAAGAAAACACCTTTTATTGCTGAATCAGTTTTGCATACTTTCATAAGCAGCAGTATTTTTTCAGTCTATGGTCAAATTACGTTGCGATTTAGCTGCAGGCTGAGGGTTAATTCCAAATGTTCTATCTATGTATGGATTAAGAAAGACTAAAAACGTTTGTAATTGAGGTGGCTTTTTAGGATTCCGTGTTGGAGAAAAGTGGCAGTTGCTGTGTATTGATTCAAAACGGACATTAGGCAAAGCATTGAGCCTGTCCATTATGCAGTTCAAAAGGTCTATTAATTATTATTATTATTATTATTATTATTATTATTATTATTATTATTATTATTATTATTTATTTATTTATTTATTTATTTATTAGCAATGTCGTGTAAGTTGGCTAATGATTTAATGTAACATGTGAATTCTGACATCTTGTACTGCCTAATAACAAGGCAGCAATAGATTTCTTCACTGTCATATGCAAACTGTCTGTCCTCCAAAGCACTAGATTTAATTTGGTCCATAACAACGATAGGGGAAGATCGTTGGAGATGACCCATTTATGATTCAGTTTGCATAATTTCTCGCTTGACAATAAGCCACACCTTTTGGATTATTCTCATGTACAGTAAGAACATTTTCAAAGCTGCTCTGCATACTTTTCCACTTGACTCCTACGCCAAAAAACTGCATTCCACATAAATGACGATGTCATCCCAAAACAGAGGCAGCAGCTGGGTGCTACAGTGGAAATGCAAATAGCCAAGATGCTGGAAGAGAACACAGGTGTTCTGAAATTTGGATACCACTTCACACAGCAGGGACCGAGAGCAAGAGCTGCAGCAGCAATCACAAAGAACAATGATCTAGGTAAGAGCACCGAGCCAGAATCCCAGATGTTTCCTGAGATGTGTTATTCTGCACAGGTACAGCCAGCTCCAGTGCAATGACTGTATGTAGAGTGTGGGAGTTTTAATGTTATGTGCAGTCCAGTGGAATGTTTCCTCTTTGATCCTTATCAAACGGCAACCTATGAATCATTGAAGCCTGACAACACCTGGCTGCATATATTCAAACAGTGATAACAACTGCTATAATATAATATAATCTTCACTTTTGTTAGCTGATCTAAGCATATTTACTGCTTCATAATTTATTGTATTTTATTGTTGCTGAGTTTGACGCTATGGTAATTTTTTTTTTAATTTATTTTTTTTAAATTTAAAATATCAGGAAGTTCTTTTGAGTGATGCACAATTATCACAATGTTTGGACATACTGTAGTGCTGCTACTGTATGTCAATTTCCTTGCAGCAGTGCAGTGATCTACACTATTTTGGAAAGGCTCAGAACTCCTAAACTCTCCCAAAGTCCTACAGTACAGTTCCATGCTTTCTGTATTCCTTAAACGTTTTGCCCTGTACATTATAATACTTCAGTTTGCATTATGTATGTTTTTCTTTTTTCATGTTTCCCACTTTATTATTATTATTATTATTATTATTATTATTATTATTATTTTAGATCTTTCTTTTGACTGCTCTGTTTTAATCTTTTCTTTCCTTTCTTCAGTCTGGAGTGTTCGAGTATGTAATTGTACAGAACCTTTTCCACCTGTTCAGCCTTGACGCTACAGGACACAAACATGGCATTAGGCGTGCCATGTTGGGTAGTCAAAACTGCGTAGCTAATTTCCAAGGTCTAAGATCTTGGATTATGCATCTTCCTTTTGTGTTGTGCTTCTGAGCATGTTTCATTAACCCTCTGGTTTTATTGCGTTCTCACGATTTGTGTTTATTTGCATGCACTAGAAACCCAATAACACACCATGTGTTTGCTGTTTGTACGGCAAATGTCTAACCTTTAGGAGTGTGTTTTCTTTGGAACTTGTAGAATGCAAATAAGACTGCATCTATCCACTTACCTGGTGACACACACTATTCAGATAAGCAAGGTTCAATAGGAAATGATGTAACAGATGAGACTTGTTGCCATTGCACAGCAATATCACACATTTTAGACTTTATACCTGAGCTTAGACATATCCTACAGGTCTCATGCTAACTACTGAAGCTTCTAGTAAAAACCTGAAATCGCAAGCAATGCTATACACTAATTTATTATTATTATTTTTTTTTTTTGGTACAGTAATTCTGATGGTAATGGCCATTACACCCTAGTCTGAGCTTGATTGTTTGAATCTGAATTTCATTTTTTAAAACTGTAGATGAATACCATACACTGCTATGTTTTAAATATTATTAAACCTCATAGTGTTTCATATCAGCCATAACAAGTGGGGTTGTCTTTGTAATTTTATATTCAAAAACATTCATTGAACATTGATTTGAAAGTAAACGCAATGTACAAATAAGTCCCATCATTTACATAACCTTCCTCACACAAATGTTTCTCCTGCATTTCTAATCAAGTTAAGCATACAACTTATATAAACCAATATTGTCTTGTGTTTTTTTTTTTTGTGCAGTTCGCAGAAGACGAGTGGAGGGCGACGTGTAAACCTGGTGTGTTTGCCTGACAAATGCTGTGTTACAACTTGTGGAATAATTACAGCTCAACAGTCTTGTGCCAAACCCAGGGCAAGGCATCCTCAAACTTTAGCTATCTGGGTAGAAGGGAAATGACTGGAATAGCCTTCTCCAATAATTTAGCAGTAAATGTAGTTTAGTAATTCATTTGAATAGCATCCATTTTGTTTTTTAAAACGTAAAACCTCTTAAATATCACACAAGTGTTTTTTATAGAGTAAAACGGTAACATGACAGCTTAACTACACCATCAAGAGTAGTGTCTTGGTATTTGCACAACTTTTATTTTCTAAATATTGAGAGCATTGTTTGACTGATAAGTGTGCCCTAGTGACGATTCAGCTTCGCGTCACAACAGAGAACGGTTAAAACTGATTGAAGGTATTGGATGTTTCTTGGTTTTTTTTTTTATATATATATATATGATTATTAGGATTATTTTTGTGTTGGGGATGCTGTTTATTTTATATATATACCTGTTTAAAATAAGTCTTTCATTCCAAGTCATTATCAGGCACTCCCTTTGTTAGTACTTGTATTGTAGTTGACAGGTTTGACTGTGTAGATTTGCAAGCCTTTTTTTTGTGTGCAGCTAAACCTTAAAGACCTTCAGGCTGTGTCACAGGCACTCGTTTTGCATGACCTTGGCTGTAAGAATGACCATGTAACTGAGTTCTGGAAAGCTGTTCTGAGAACTGTCATGTTCTATAATGCAATTCTGGACCAAGCAAGTTGAATAGTACTGCACAGCATTGTTTCAATGGCACACCTTGCCATTATGTATCTCTTTGTATCAGAATCATTGCTATGGTGATACTGATGGTGGCAGTAGCTTTGGAAGCTATATTATAATCTGTAAATTAATGCCAAAGCAGTTTGTCTTTCGAGCCCTGATTTAATATTTTTCCAATAATAGAAATTAAACAAAATAATACATCTCAAGCATCTTGTTGAGAGTGTATTCCTTTGTCCTGTAGAAACAGAATGCTTATCATTGCCAGTAATTTACCTCCCTCTTAAATAATTTCATAATTTCAAAATATTTCAGTTTTCTAGATCCGTACAATTTCTGCTGATTTTTTATCTTCAACTCAATACAAATGGGTTGTTTTGATTGCTAATAAATACAAATTTTGATTTCTATATATTTTAAGTCTTCAGAAACCTCATAGTAACTTTATCATATGTAGCAATTATACTCCTGAGCCAAATGAGCTTGGGTACAGCAGTTGGTCAGCAATCTAGTCAGGTGCACATGCTGAAACTGCAAACAATGAAGCGTGCTAATAACTAGTTTGATAAATAAACAAGCATAAAAACAATAACCAGATCCATACCAGAACATGACCAGTTATCAGAAACAGCCCTCGGAGATTTCTGCATACTCGAGTAATTACCCAATTTGTATGGCACTTGTTTGAGCTTTCTAATTTTAAAAAGGGATGTTTCCTTATTGTATAAGCAACACAGCGTGGCTGTCTGCAAGACCAGCTGGATGGCACAGAACAAGTACATTTGCATGCTTACAGCAAACTATGTGAAAGGTGCTGGGATCAGTCCCGTGTAATTCTGTCTGTAATAAAAATGTTGTGGAATGTTAGCATTGTTGAACAATCTTTTGGTTTGTGAACGTATACAGTATAGTAATCTTAAATATAAATGTCCTTGTCAATATATTCATTATCTGAAACTGTTGTGTGTCCAATTGCAATATTTAAATTGGACATTTAAAAAAAAACAAAAAAAAAAACAAAAAAAAAAACCTTTTGGAAAAGGAATGTTACCCTCCCTTTTAACCCTGTGAATAATCACCTGTGTTATTGTAGGGTTATATTATTTATCTGTCCCTTCACCCCCTATTCATACAGAGAGTTCGGTATAGTACTAAATGTCTGCAAGTTACAAACTGCTGAAATGATCATTTACATTTATCCCACAGGTTTTAAACAGAAGATGAGGAAAATCTTTTCTGTGCTGGTATTTACCAGTTTAATGGCACGACACAATGTAAAACCTGCTGAACAATACATGTTTTTATATATCGCTTTGTGATTCTCCACATTTTGTATCGTGTTAAAGCATGTTTATAAAAATTAACATTGTGTACTGTATTACCTGTAGGCAAAACTGGAATTCACCTTTCCTCTTTACATTGTGTGTTTAACTTGGATGCCTGCCTGCCTGCCTTTGGGATTTTATAAAGCTAAAAAGTTTACTTTTTTCCCCAAAGGAATGTAATTCTATTAAATATGCAGTACTGACGTTGTGCTCTGCTTTCAGCTTTCAAAAGACGTGTTTGTATTTGTATCTCTTGTCTTGTGCAATACAAGACTGTATAAAATGTGAAATGGTATACAATATGGAAATAAATAATCCTTTTGGAGAACTCTGTATTTAATAGGAATATCTGTATTGAAGTCTGAATTTCTCTAGTCTACATGTGACATAGAAGGACCTGCTGTTGAACAGATCTCTTATTACGAACATGTAGGTAGATCAATTGTATAGATCCCAGGATCTGGTTTATCAGAAGCGACTACTAAAGAAAACAATGCACTCTTTGATATCTTGCCAGTCTACAACTGTTGGACATATCGTTAGTTACTTTGATCCTGTTGCGTCTGACCACAGCAAAAAGAATACTGCGTCTATACTATGCAGCATACTCTGAATCCGGAGATTAGGAGACTTCCGCCAACACTGTCAATAATAACTATCGGTTAAAAAAAGACTCTTGGTACGTGCTGTGAGTTTCCAGGCGGCCTCCAGTTTCTGTATTTATTGTTTTCAGATGACTGCTGGGTGATGTAATTGCAATACCTCACAGGACTTGTATCCAGCCACATGTTTATTGTCAGAACATTGGCATGTAAACTAAAGTTTTTTTTTAATTATTGCATAAAAGAAAGATGTATTTAACTCCTATACAAATAATGTTTAGAGAGACAGTCCTACTATGGTGATGACATTTCTATAAAGTAGCAGAGGCCATGGGGGATCTGCTTCAAGTATTCATGAAGATAATTTTGAGCAAGAGATGACTAGTTGATACTTGGCAAGATTTTATTTTTTTTCCGAATTTAAGATTCGGTGTTTAAAGATATGGAAAAAAAGCTATTATGCCTATGTGGGGTTAGTATAGTCCTTCACAGTTCTGGAGCAGCAGAACTAAAATCCTGACTTCAAAAAGTAAACAGTATGTGGCATAATTTCTTGCTTTTAATGCTATGGATAGATTAGACAGCTGACTAAGTCTATCTGTTGTAAAACTCTGCTTGGCAGCTTAGCTTTGTCCAAGATGGTTATTCTACATGGATTTTAAGCTTAATCCAGAATTTTCCTGTTATCTGTCAGTGTTTCATATTTTACTTTTAAGGGTAACAGAACTGCCTTTATCCAAAGGGAATATACCTTACTCTGGCAGAATGTGCAACAAGAAGGGCTGTAGAATAACTTCAAGTATATACAGAGTAATACTGAAATGTGTATTAATAGCTTGAGATATTTACTGTTACGGCCAGAATGTCTTGGAAGCAGGAATACAGTGTGACATATGGTAGTGGCGTCATGTGGCTGCATTTAATTAAAACCTACTGCTTTGCACTAGGTGGATAATCAAAGTTCTGTTCAGCAGCATATCCTCTATAAACCTGTACATCTAATATGAAGTACAGGCAAAGTGTATAGTAGATCAATTTGTCTATTCATAACTCAAATACACTAGCTATATTCATGTGTGTTTTGTGTCAGGGAGGCAGTGCAGAGTAGCACTACATTAAGGCACCCCTATACTCTGTACTAGGGCTGTCCTGCGGATAGGTATTGAGCCGTATGTGGCTCATTGAGCTCCACAATATGGCTCTTTTGAAGTCTCCCATTGCAGGTTTGTAATTGGTTTGAAAAGACTGAAAGCACAATATGTAGTTTTAGGTAGCAGTACAGTCAAAATACAGTGAAACTGATGTTAAAACATGCAACTCCTGTAGCAGTGTCTGAGTGAGGTTGTCACTATAGTCAGTTATGCTGCACTGCATACTGCTCAATAAAGAGTGGATTATTCAGAGCTTTCAAGGGGAGGATTTCAGGTAGTTCAGATAACCTGTCCCAGAGCTGAGGTGTATTTGTGTCAAACTGCCTGTTTATCCTCACACATCTGTGCCTTGAGGTAGCAATGAAAGAGGCATCTGTGTCAAACAATGAAACCATGCCATGGCTGCAGCAAAGCCGTTCTGCCTTCTCCAGGCTTGCTAGTGTGATACACCGATACATTAACTGCTATAATGCAATGCTGTGATCTTGGGTACAGTGTTGCAGTGCTGTGTTTAAACAGCATACTGGTAATTAGCTGAATTACACTTAAATACACTTTGCATTGACTTACATTACAGATTATAATTTAAAATAAATCAATACCCCCCCTCCCTCCCCTCCCCTGTTAATACTAATTTGTGTATCACTGATTTTAAAATCCTTCATTTAAAACTACCTCCTACTGCTGTTATACCAGTATCAGGTCCTTGGTTTGCTCTCACAGAAAGCTATCTCACCACAGCTGAAACTACAGTCAAGGAATGATGTGTGATGGCTAATAGAGCAAGGAACACACAGAAGGCTGAACTGTGAAATGTGCTAAACAGTTGGAAACTACAGCTTTAATGTGCTAAACTGTTGGAAACTACAGCTTTACCTCAAGTGAAGATCTCTGGGCCTGATTTTCCGCTGTGGTCAAATTGCACACAATAATACATTTCCTATGGAAAATATAGACCCCTGTTCTTAATCAGTGTGTGTAAATTTAGAATGTTTAAATATAATTCCCTGGTAATTATCTCTGTGCTTAAGCCTGCTGGCATACAATGCATGTGTTTTTTGGGGGCTTTTTTTTAGTGAAACCCTTGAGAATTGTCATCTTGTTTACAAGGGGCCCTAAGGACCTCTAAAGCAAGGCTTGAGATTTTATAACATGCATCACAAATTACAGATACTGTAGGACCCAAGCCTTAATGAGGTAGTCTTGGGGATAGATAGCCAAACAGGAAGTACAGTACATGTATTCTAGAGCACCACCATGTGACATGGGATAGGATTGTAGTCTTAATTTGAACACTAATGGGGCATTTGATTGGCCTATGTGTTTATTAACTTTGAAAGTGAAGGATAAAGAGCATGCTTTTTAAGTGACTACACTTAACTCCTAGACCTAAACTTCTGGTAGTTTTATAACATAAGATCAGAGCCAATCAAATTAAAGAGGCTTCATTCAATAAGATTTTTTTTTTTCAGTAAAGCATTTTTTTTTATAAAAGGAAAAAGAAAATCTATACCCTGTTTACAAATGCAGTATAATTGTTTGTTTAAAACTGAAAAAAAAAACGGTATTTGGAAATTGATTGGAGGAGGTGTGACTTGTTTGATGGTAAAAGGTTAACTAACCTAAATGCATTTTTTTTTTTTTATATGAGGAAAACATATTAGGAACACAACGGGGCAGTGTGGTCTCATAGGTATGTGGAGAGAAACCCACAACACGTTGGGAATGAGCCAAATTGTATTAAAAGAGGAAGAACTCAGGATAGCGAGTCAATTTGCTGGTTAAAGAGACGTGAAAGTCAAATCTAATAAAGATTACAGTTAAGAACCTTGGTATAGCAATTCCCAACAGTTTAAAAAAAATACAGTGACGACTAAAAAATAAAATCTTCAGTGAAGACTCTGAGGAACACATCTTGTCAAACGCTTGTCATAGGGTTTACTTTAGTAGTAGTATTAAGCAGTAGAAGAGCTACGTGTTTCCAGCAGAGGGCAGCAGAGACCTTGTTTGTTTTCCCCCTGTCTTCAACGTATTCATTTCATTAGTTTGCTTTTAAATGTAATTAGTTCTATTTTGAGAAGCGACGAGTGGTGGAACTGTCCTATATCTCACCAAAGTGAGCTTCAAATCGACATTTTGGTTAATGTACTCACACTTCTAGTTAGAAGTGTTTCCCGCAGTTAAACTCTCCCTTAAATGAATCTCTCTGTATAATTTATATCTGTGTTCATTGAGACAGGCACTGCCAGTACACATGAATATACCCTTTAATTATATTCTTAACCTTCAATGCATCGACCTTGGCTTCCACAGGTTCTAAGGTATTGGTAGGTATGAATCAGTTAGAAAGTTTTAGAGTGTCTGGAGGGGAGAATCAGAAACAGACTGTTAAGAGTCAGGCATAGGAAGACACAGTGGAGGTATGAATATATTAGAGCAATTAGGATCGAAGAACAAATGCAATATACATACAACAATGGTAACTGCCACAAAAGATTTCCAGCAGCTTTAAAATAACTACAAATGGGAATTGTACAATGGATACACTAGAATTACTGGTTAATTGAATCAGCTGCCTGTTGCAATCAAAATTGCTATTAAATAATGGCCATCAAAATAAAAGAGAGAAAAGTATATTTTCAGACCCAACTGTTCTTTGAATTTCATTCCTACTTTTTTTTTTTTGTTTGGTTGTTTGTTCTGTTGCCATGACTGCTGTGACTCAGTTTAAATGACTGCTGATGAGCTGTAGTCAGTGTGTATAGCATTACCCTGGTAGCTTTAAGCCATGCAAATGCTGTTTCCAGTCTCCAACTAGTCAGGAACCTGTCTGAAGCACAGCCTTCAAGTTTCTACTGATTTCAGATAGAGTAGCTGCAGCTGCTTTTAAATTCATTCCATATTAATAGGAGGCCAGTCAGGAGCCAGTTACTTAATCACATCACCTGCAGTTTGGTAAGCCTGCTTGTAAAGGTTAGGGAGACCAGGGGATTCGATTTCATGTACATCTGCTCGCTGGTTTTAGAGAACAAACAGACTAGGACAAGACATCGGTACAAAGGCGGTGATTCATGCATCACTGTGGGTGGAATTGTCATAACAACAGCCCTTTTAGATTCAGAGCAACTTCATTATTGTGCATGTTGCCGCTGTCGCAGTTAGTGCTTATTCATCAGAGTGACATTTCATTAATGATCTTTTTGTATCATTTTACTGGGGCAAGGAAAGGGCATGAGATGCTCTGCAGCTGCTAAGTACACTTCAGTGGATATTACTTATATAAAGCAACCTTTTAGGGTGTTATGAAGATAAAAGACACGGCATATCAAATGAATAGCATTTTACTGTGTTTTTATTCTTTAAAAGTCGACAGCATTTACACATCTGTTATTTACTGTGAACCTGTGATGACTCTGTGCTGTTTTGTTTTTTTTAAACACATATTGTAGCAATGTTGTTCTTTTAGTGCCTTTTGAGTAAAGGTCTTGGGATACACCTTTCCATATTACTGATACTCCCCTGTGACAGGTGATATTACTAATATAATTTTTATATATATTTTTATTGTCCATCTGGACATGTAGTACTGCACCTATAATAATTTCTATAAAATTATAGAAGGTGTATCTATCTATAGTTTGTCATGATAGACTAGCTTAATGCCTGAAACTCTATTTGCCAGTCTTTAACAACTTGCATTGGTGTCATTTTATTGATGTAAGGCTAAGGCAAATCAATACATATATCTTTCATTTTAATTTTCTGAGACTAAAAACACCTTCAATTATTTACGAAAGGAGCATTTCTAAAGCAAGGCTCTGAGCTCATTCAAACATTTCAATGTAAAATATATTCTCTTGTGGATTTTAAAGACTAATCTAGCGTATCTTTCATGAGGAGATGTAGTTGCAGAAGTACTCAAGCAGTGAATCTGTTTCGAGAGTGATGTCACAATAACCTGTTTACAGGCCTTGCTGGACTCTCCAGGGCCATGGGACTGTAATGTAATCCTCAGCGCGGATAATTCAATAGAACAGGGCCTCTCTTTACTGAGGCAGCTCTCACTGCTTACTGCATTCAGCCCTTTCTACAAACTTATTATTAAAGGTAACATGGTGTAGCTGAGTGCACCTGGTGCGCAAAGAGCCGTCTGGTTGAAAACAAGTCCTTTTCAATAAGATTCTAAACGTATTTGTTGATCACCAAAAACTGGAGATAGGACTGCATCATTCTTCTTCACTTTAAGACTATAAATATATAATGACTATACATATCTCTAATGATTCACAGTGGACAGGAAAGCTTGTAATGTGCTCCTGCACTTTGTTATCCAGCTGGCTGAACATGTCTATGCTAAACTGCACAGCTTTTTGCATAACAGGTGCACTCAGGTACAGTGCATAATAGCGGCTCACCAATGCATTTGGCTCAAGCAATACATATCATGATCCATTTATTCAGTGAATCACTTTGCTTGAATTTGTTTCTGCGAATTGAAAACACATGAAAAATATCTTCGACTCTGCTGCTGTGCACACTGTAGTATAATTCTTATTATATCTTCTTATCTATAGAGCAGTGCTTCTTTCACAACAGTACCTACTATATGTACTAGATTTGTAATGCAGGGTTCTAGGTTGTAGCTAACTTTACGGTTAGATTAATTCCAAAATGAACTGCAATCAGTGTAAAATGTTGTTATGCACAGCAAGAGTAATAGTATACTATAAACTTATCTGTAAACTTGAATACTAATCATCTTCATTACAGTGATCGCCATGCCACTACAGTAAAAGACTGAAGCAAGGGCTGTGACTGAAACAGCATTATTCTTCCATGCTCTATTACGTTGGCCGGTCAATTCAATGTGCAATACGATGTACTGCACAGGAACTTTAAAAACCTACATGCTTTATAAAAGCATTGATGAATGTGATCTCCTTCATCCATCGCATTCCTAATTTCAAAGATCAATACTGCTTCGGACACTGGGCATTAAAATCCACTCTTATATATGTGCTTTATTCAAGCACACAGCGTATTTAAACCCTATAAAAGAGCACTTGTCTATCGTGGGTATTGTGAAGAATGCCCTTTTGTTAAATGCGCTGTCTATAAAGACTGCATTAGGTCCCTTGAGCAGTCAGTATGAGTAGGTTTGGCTGTATTAGTATAATAGCTCTACATTGGTCCCACTTCTAATTGTACTGCTTCTTTAACGTTAAGTTATATTACCCACAAATATTATCAGTAGCTGAGCCGTGATCTAATCCCAGAGCACTTTGTTCTCACCCTGAGATCACGCTGTGTTAATACGAGTGTACTAATCCTCTTTCACAGTCATCCGTGAGCAGGAGAAGGATTTGAAAATCTTCATTTTTAGAGCAGAGGAGCAGACCTGTCCTCTGTACAGTCCTGTTAATAAGGTAGGACTTGGAGGTGTGGTTTAGTGCCCCCAGGGTTCCACAAACTGAAGCCAGAGAACCCCGAACTGGGCCTTGCACACCACCCTGGAGACATGATTGCTAGTCAGATGACAGCCAGCAAAAAGGACTTTGGCGTGTTTTCTATCTGATATGAATGGATACAACACTACAGTATTGTACAGTCTAGTTTATGTTGTGCCATGATCTGGGCTTAGGCTCCCAAGAGGCATCGTATCGATAGCCCCACTTGGGTCTTGAATATTGGATTGGGTTGTCTGCCAGGGTTTGTATTTCCCAGGATGCAAAGCTATTTCCAGATGCTGAGCATGTGAATCTGCTAATTCAGGTCATTCACATTGCTAATCATTTTGGGGATAGCGTACTTCTCTACAGACACGAAAATCCAAAAAGAGTAGAAACTTCTGGGAAGAACTAGAAAGCTTTTGATTAGGAATATTGATGACTGCAATGTCGGACAATGATGTAGGCCCTTTTAAAGCACTATACTATAAATATGCTATTTGAGAATATTACATTGAAAGTTGTCACACACTAGATGTAGCTGTTTAGCAAGCACTGCTATGTCATTAGGAGTAAAAAGGAAAGTGGAATAACCAGCATTCACCACCTTCTTCTATAGGGTAATTATTGCAGATTCATACAGCCTATCATGAGGCAGCTGAACCAAGATAGACAAATAGCAAGACAATTTGGCTATTGTAGATGATTGAGGATTCTGAGGCTTCCATGCAGGGCAGTGTTGAAATCCTGGATTATAACTACATATAAAGAAACTAAAACACAGTGAAATCACTCATTTCAGTGCAGATAAACTGGCAGAGGGGTCCCTTTCAGACCTGGGTCTGAACCTCCTCCTGCTCTGTTGATTTGAAAGGCTTACAATAATTGCAGCTGGAATCAGGCTTTTTGTTTCCAAAAAAACAACTGATTTACTGTTGCTATGCACCTCAGGGGGAAGTCAATACCAGCATGACCGCAAACCGCTAGCCTGTAAGATGGATCAATTGCTTTCTGGATCGTGCTTGGAAAGTGGCCATGTCTAGCATTGATGACTTATGGGTTGGTTTGATTTACCTACTCGCTTCCTCAGTTCTGACTGATGACATCACTAGTTATGTACTACGATGTTGGCTTGCGAAACTGTAAGATAGAAAAACAAACTACTGAGCTATTGTTTAATTAAGTATGTATGTCACTTTTTCCATACTTTATATACAAGTTTATTACCCTTTGAGTGGGGGTTGCCTTTTACACTCACTAACACTTCATATAAAACATATGGAGCTGAAATTGGTTTGAATCTCCTGCCTTTGACAACACTCTAAACTTATCTGTAATATCTAGAATCTCCACTAGGGGTCTGGCTAATCTAATCAATCCATGAGAAGTGTATGTGATCCATGTAAAAAAAAAAACTACCTTTTTTTTGTTTAAACTATTTGCCCTAAAAAGCTTTTATCCATTAGACTGATTAGTAAGATACCAAAGCTGTCAAAATGAATTTATTTTGAATCCATGTTAAAAGACATTTAGACAATTCTTCAGCATCACATTTATGTATCCAATCGGAAAAATATCTGATAAGCAGGTTATTATAACACTGTAGGTTATCATAAAGCTAAAACCTTTACTGGTAGAAGGTGAATATTTCTATATGACAACACGACTATTTATGATTGCTTTTACCTTTCCTTTTCTGTAGCAATTAAAGGTCTTGTTTACTCTAGTGAATGTAAAATGGGGTTCATGTTTACCTGATAAGCCTGGTTAGTCTACTTAGGACATGTGGTTGCTATGGGATCCCATTTACTTCAAGGAGTGAGTCACTTATTCATTATTGTAAGTTACCAGCATGCAGCAAATGTGGAAAATTATCCCCAGTATCTGTAAAAAGCCAACAGCCTTTTGCCAGGCATGACAGCTAATTAGTTATGTGGAAATATCTCATTTTTATTAGCATGCTAACCTGTTTCTTCAGGCTCTCTTCTTCACACAGTGGAAACATGGCAGTTGGTTTTACACAATTCGTTTTATTTTTCGTTGTGTACAGGTTATTAATTCGGCTTTCAAAAAAAAAATTAAAAAAAATGGCAATGCACGTTCCATAAAATACAAGTTTTTTGTACTGATTTTATACACAGCAGAGATAGAACCTAAACATGCCAACTGTCCTTTTTATCTGTCATTTCACTCAAAGACAAAGACAGAGTTACATTTCACTTGTTATATTCCATATTACCATATATTGTGTGTAGATAGAAAGCTGCAACACACAAACAAAATCTGGATCTGTACTTTACTGAACACATGAAAAAGTAATATCCCTGGAGAATTTACACAGCTTTTCAGAAAAATACAGCACAGCATATGATTGTCATAAGAATTCTAGAACTGAATAAGAGGTTACTAATGCACAGTTATATAAACCATGTGGACCATGCTAGTTAGCTTTAGGTCTGCATTAAAAAAAAAACCCTACTAAAATATATAGAAGTACCACATTTTTACTTCTAGTAAATTAATAAATTCTGAACCTTTGACAAAACAGGTTTTAACCTGTAACTAAAGTGTTGCAACATGCCCCCAAGACCGCAATAAATTGAACCAGATGTCACAGAGACAGCAAACGTGAGCTTGAACCAGGCAGCGGCTACTGGAAAGATCCTCCGATAGAAAGAAATAATCATTTAGTCTGCAGCCGGGTGCAGATGGCATTAGGCTTAATGATGAATCGCTAAGAAGGGTAGGCTTATTAACATACAGCAGCCTGAGGGGAGAACTGTTCCACCCCACAAGCAAAAATCCTGTGCTTTTCTCATACAGTACAATGGTGGTGCAGCTTATCCAAAGGAAGGTCAAAGCAGATCAGTTGTCTTTTAACCCGGGATAAGTTTTTAATGCCCTGAAGTTTTGGCTGTATCAGTCAAATTAAGAAGGCACAGGCACTGAACCGTAGCTGAATGATGGCCCATCATTTATGCCAATACAAATGCTTGTAGATTTATTCAGTTATTTATTTATTCATCTGAAAAATATTTCACCAGATTAAGCTTGGCGTTTTCAAGAGCTCCCACTGGGACATCACAGACATAGCAAACCTTTACCTGTATACTTGACAAACACACACACACACACTAACAACAATTAACAATACAGTGTGTATCTGAACATACGCAATATAAGTCATACAGCAGCAAAACATGTAAAGGTCTTAAGAGGGTGGATTATGTTAGCTTAATCATTTTAACTATAATTTATTGTACTTAAAACGTTTTACCAGGAAAACAAAACCCTTGAGATGACGCATTTTGTTTTCAAAAGCATCTGAACCAAAGCTACCCACACGTTTTTAAAGTCTCTAGGATTTTTTTTTTATAGAACTAAAATAAACCTGAAATATATTTAAATATATTGCACATAATGCTAGCCTATAATAAAACAAGATATTGACTGGTGAGGCTGTGCTGTTTTTACATATTTTTGTAATGCCATTTAATGCTGTTCCTTTTTTGCTATTAACTATGTGATAAATGAATAATCAGTTCACATAATGTGTTCCTATGCGGGACACACTGAGCTGGAAAATTCTTCCAATCCTTGTGAACTCGCACAGCTACTGTATGACTCAGTTGCTATTTTCTTGCTATGACTCCACCATTAACCCTTTAACATCCTGGGCTAAGCATATTTACTGTCCCCTTACACTTTTAAGGTGTTTCCAATCATCTGGAGTGGTTCTCATGGCAATTATTCAAATATTATGTTGAATTGCATTTTGAAACTCTGTGTAAAAATGCTTGGACCAGAGTTCATTCTTTCTCTATTCACATACAACATGCTATACCAGTAGAGTGTCTGTTTAGGGTTATGAGCCTAGTCTAGTGAATCTGGTTTCCTTTAATTATTGCTGTGCCTGTACACAATGCCTGCTCACTAGATGGCGCTGGCTCTTACAACTATACATGCACTTTGCTGATCTGGACTACAAGATGTCTATGGTGAAAGAAAATCTGGCAACTAGACCCTATGCGCTGATCCTGGATTCAGGTCAAAGTGCCTTAACACTAAGTATATCAGAAATGGTATCCAATACAGTAAGTGGGTAATTGCAATTTGAACCACACAGGTTACAATTGTAATTATAAGTCGCCCCGGATAAGGGCTTCTGCTAATAAATAAATAAATAAATAAATAAATAAATAAATAAATAAATAAATAAATAATATAGAGTGGGGTAAGAGAACAGCAAAATATATTATGAAAATGTATTTTAAAGTTTACTCTTTAATAAATAATTTAGTGAGATGTCACTATGTAGTTAAATATCGGAAAAGCTTATGCAAGGGTTAACCTGAATAATCTGTATTTGACTAGGAATTACATTTCACTGATATTGAGAGTCGTCTAACCCATCCACAGTGGCTTCCAAAACTTACAGTATGCAATTGATTTGGGGTGTTTTCTGCATGTTTAAATATATATTAATAAGATTTTTTAGTAATATTTTGTATCTGGTTTTGTTGATTGATAGGACAAGGCAAGAACCTAACTATAATGGATTTGTAAGATGGAAAACTGCATAGCCTTATAGAAAATACTGGTTGTGTTTTTGATTGGTTCATTAAACCTTACTGAGACATGGGTCTAAAATCAATACATTCTTCTACACTATTTCTGAATGACCTTTTTGGAGCTCTGTTCAGAAAGTAGAGGGCACCTTTTAGCAGTGGGTCTTTAAGATGTCTTTCACCCTAGAATTCCTAGAGGCTTACCCCAGGGTGATGCTCCATAGTTCACTGAATTAAGAATTCATATTAAAGAAGAGGGCACAAATCACATTGTAAACTTATAAACTAAAATCCATTAAAACTCTCATTAGAATGGACTCCAGCGATTAAAGGGTTACATTTAAAATATGCTCCAGTGTAATTCAGAAACAATAAAAACTATTTGTGCGAGACTGACCAAACCCCCATGAATCCTGGGCCTATTTTTCATATCCAGAAGCTATTTTGTTTTTTGAGAATATGTCAAATGTAACATATAAATGCAAAGCACATATGCGTAAGACATGTGAAAGCAAACACTTTGTAGTGGTATTTGTTCAAGGATGAAAGCAAATGAAATGTATTTCACAATTCATATCTCTCATATATGTTGTGCTGCGTAACCACTTTACTATTTTAGACAATCACTTTGGGTACACTTTAGTTTAGGTTCCTGTTATAACTAAGTGATTATAAACCATCTATAAAGGTGTTATTAATTATGCTATTAACACTTATTCTTTTCAGGTCTGTTTGTCTTTCTATGCCTGTCTGTCTGTCGGTCTGTTTGTCTGTCTTTATATGTCTGTCTCACCAATTATATAGGGCTGCTTTGCTTTTGCAATAGAGTTATTATATACTTTTGCCATAGGGTTTTTTGGTATTGTATATAATGCCTTATAACGGATTCCTAAACTAACGTGGTACCCCATTTTCAGCTACAATTGAGTCTGGATCCTGCGTAAACTGAGCAGATGTCAAAAGATAATACATATTTATTTTCATAGGCAATTTATTTTTCCACTATTGCCAAAAAGGCTGGGAAAACAATCATTTTAAAGCTGACCTTTCAAACTGGTGAAAGAGAACAAGATTGATAAATATTCATCATAATGTAAAAAAGTTAGAATGGCTTAAACTAGTAATCTTTCATATTCCAATTGTTTAAAAGGTCAGTTTATGAAATTATTGGAAATGAAAAACCGTTGCAGTAAAGATCACCTGTGCTCAACAGTCCTTATCCACAGTACAAATAAACAATTATTTTAAGCAGCTGGTTACTGTATACTTATTCTAGACACTATACATATTTTTATTTAATAACAGCCTTTGTATCACATAATGCGAAAGTTAAATTTGGGGTACAGTTACACCATTCAAACTTCAATTATATGTAATGCTTGTGATGTTCCTATGTGCAGTAATTGCATTATAAATTCAAATAAACATGTTGAGTGTAGCATGATACTGAATACTTTACCTTTGTGAATTAATTAAATTGTTTCCTTCTTGAAGTAGTGTATCATTCCTAATGACAAAATGTGTCTTATATGCAGTCTGTGATCAAAGTCATTTAGACCTCTTTGTAAGAGAATGGTAAAGTTGCATGGAATGGAATACATTGTTTTAATCTCCTGATTTCAAGTTAATTATTTAAAATTCAAAATGTAAAATAATTAAAGGCATATGAGGCACATATTAAGTAATTTAAAAAATGCAAAACTATGTCCTGGAACGGGTGTTAATTGGTGGGATCACAGTATCTATAAATGTACATTAATTATCAGCCAATTAATTTGGGTTCCATTGAGAATTATTCGTGCATCTTCTTTTTCTTTTCTTTTTTTTTTAAAAACATTTTTACAATAATCCATTGAGAATTTGACATTGAAAAGTATAAAACCATTCCTTGGAATTGTTGTGGGTATTTGTGTTTCAATTTTAACAGACTGAATTGATTTAATTTGTAAAATATAGAGACATTTTATTTGCAAACATATTTACATCTTTGGTTTTGGGATTTAAACTATTGTTGTGAGGGCGTGTTTAAAAACAAACAAACAAACAAACAAACAAACAAACAAACAAAAAGAAAAACAGTATATGGCTTTCATACTGATCATGGTTTGTATATTTCACACGTATTTACTGTGCCAAGAAAACCACTAATGCAATTATGATGGAACTTGGTAACTTGGTAAGCACAAGTACCTGTATGAATAAAACTTGGTTTGTAGGCATTTGTTACAAGAAGTTATTCAACATGTAAATGTCAGTCACAGCAACATACTTATTTTCACAGTACTGACACCTGATTCCTGGGCAAGTATACCACTCTATGCATGCTGAAGATGTAGCTCATGATTATCTACTTTTTCAGGATACTATTGTATTTATTTATTTATTTTAATTAAGCTGTGGCAAAATCAGTTACTCATATTAAAAGAATTTCTCATCAATGCAAAATGCCTAACGACACCCTTTCATCTGGCTTGCAGGCTTACAGTCTAACATTAAGGACATTTTAAAAAATCGTTGGACCATGCAGATGCTACTGTGGGTTAAAAAAAAATAAAAAATAATAAACTTTCAAAGTTCCAAGCTTCTTTTTTAATGTTAGTAGCCTCAGGTTTCACTTCAGTTTTCCTAACAATTCTAACCACTACGTTTCTGTCTCTGTTTTATACCACAGGAAGTCAAACTAACTGCAACACTGTGTACAGTAGAAACGTTTTGACTGCTGCTAGTTAGAGGTTACTAGTATTATTATTGTCAAACTTAAGTCAGCTTCTGACAGTTGTAAATTTCCCACTTATGTTTCGAACGTTTTTAAATACCCTTTGTTTTAAAATAGTTAACAGTATGAACATTTCTAAAGGTTTTAATCATGTGTTTAACCTAATTGGCCCACTGTTCCCTTGTCAAAAAGAATCACATTCATTAGAGCTGCAGTACCATGTTGCAACACTGCTGGCACGTTCTTTGCTTACTACGGCTTCGTTACATTTGTTGTGCGTTGTTTTATTCCAGGCCTTTGAAAACTACAGGGATACGTAATTATAATATTCGAAAAGACCTACTGCTAAACAAAACCGCAGTTCGTTCCACCTTTTGCTAATTTACTAGTTTGAATTTACCGGCGAAACCCTGAACCCTGGACTACAGTGCTGCCGTACCTTAAAGAACAGCCCACTGCTTCATTATTAAAAAGAAGATGGCGGAGTTCTCCCCGGTTCTACCACTAAGCGATGGAGACGGTCGGTTTGGACAACCGGTCTTCCCCAGGTCCCGCTCCGGTTCGGAGTCTGAAGCCGAACTGTCCCAGAGCTTGGCCCTGACCAAGACCCGTTCGTACGGCAGCACCGCCAGTGTAACCGCACCGCTAGCAGAGAAATACATCGAGCACCGGGTCAGTGCGAGTGATACACTACAGGGAATCGCTCTCAGATACGGAGTCACGGTAAGAAACTATACAAAATGCAAGCCTGTCTTATGTGAATGTATACATCTATAAGATAGAAACCTAGGAGATTCCCTCTGACGGAAGCAGTCGCAAATACCGAAACCGTTCTCTTCTGAAAATGTGCAGCCTAAGGCCAGGTAGACCCTCACATTTCATTCTTAACGACTGTGACGAGCGCTTGAACGCAGTTATAATGTAGCCAATGCACTCCTATGATGCTTATATTAGCAATGGAAAATTTTAACTGCGTTTCAAATGCACTTGTTTGCCAATGACGTGGGGGGAACAGGGGAAAGCAAGCACCGTTAACCACACAAATGCTCCACAATAAAGCGTCCACCGGGAAACCTAGACCACCCGGATTCCAGGAAGTACCTTCTGTGTACTCGTTTTGAGCTCTCGGTGGCAACAGCGTTGGCTGTGAAAATATGACGACACAAGTTAATAACACCATGCAGTTTGCTAATAAATAAAACCCATGATCTATTTTAAAACAGCAACTCTGTTTCCACATATTAGATCTGACAAAACGTGCACACTTAGTAAATGAAAAATAGAAGGGCTGTACGGAATGCAATAGGGAGGGAGAGGGGAGAGGGGAGAAGGAGCGAGACAACAGTGTTGCACATCAAGGCTGAACGTGTTTCCATTGAGTTCTGTAAGGTCGCACACACGCATTCTGAAAATGACAAAACAAATATTTTGAATTTCACTGTATATGAGCATTTTGGAATGAGGAAATTAAAGACAGAGTACTTGAAAATCAACAGTAGCATTAAATGAACTGAAATTCCAGTTAAACGCAGATTGATTTAGAGATTGCGTAAAACTTAATAATCAATACTGAGTGTGTGTGTGTGTGTGTGTGTATATATATATATATATATATATATATATATATATATATATATATATATATATATATTTGTTCTAAATACTTCCAACATGGTACAGTACAAGTACTACTCAAAAATAAACTTAAGCTAATTAGGCCAACAGTTGGATGAGAAGCATTATATACAGGCTACTTGTTTTATTGGACAAGTTGGTCAATACTGTCATGCCCCATGTGAAGTCACTGAGATTCTACTGCTTTCCCATGACTTGTTGCCTAATAGTTGCACTGAACTCTCTCACAGCTTATGTAGGTCAAGAAGGTCATTTGACTACATTTCAACATAGGGGAATGTATAATGTTCTATAACATTCTCCAATTATTTTGCCTATTATATGTCAAGGATGTGTTTGGTAACAGTGCTGGTAATGTGCATTATGGTCAGTAGGAGGCAGTCAGCATTCATTTTTATCAGTTGTAATGCATCATGTTACGGTGTGATAGTAATTAACCTGTTCATTCACAGTGAACTCATTTATTTATTTATTTTTTTTAAGATGGAACACATCAAGAGGGCAAACAAAATCTTTAGCAATGATTGTATATTTCTGAAGACAAGCCTAAATATTCCAGTGATCTCAGAGAAATGTATATCGTTTAATGGACTAAACTCGTTAGAATCACCGGACAGCGAGGCCAGCGTGACCGTGGTGGAGGATGACTCCTCACCTTCTTCTTCCACCGCATCTCCTTCTCCCAGCCCTCAGGAACCTGACAGCCAGCCCACTCAGCCAGAGGAGCTGTCAGCCAAAGATTACTTACAGAGACTGGACTTGAAAATTCAACTCTCCAAACAGGCAGCTAGGAAACTTAAAGAGGAGGACATCAGGTAAGAGGCACGGCAAAGTGCAGGAAAATGGGGCTTGAGTTTAATTTTTGTTTTTTAAAAAAAACAAGAAGAAAAAAACAAACATGGTAAGGAGTAAAAAATAACTCTACCAACATAAAACGTATGTTGGTAACTACATCCTCACCACAGCTGTAAATACTAAACTAGGGCTATTGGTATATAGAAAAGCAGATCACCATGATTTTACTTATGTACATGGAAAAATGCAAGAATGGTATACAGTCGGACACATTAAGTATAGGTTCATCCCGGATGCTGCTATTTTCAATAGCTGGAAAATAAATATCATAACCAAATTTCATCTCAGATGGATAAGTGGTTCTCTAGTTATATGTACATCTCAGTAAGTATGACATACGCACACTGCATCCTTGTTGCCATGAATATGCATTCCCAGAGAGTTAAACACAGCTGTGAAAGAATTCTGTCCTGGTTTATGGATTAATACAGTATTCACGAAACTGTTTGAGATTGCTGTTCAAGAAGTGGACGATTTCAGGGCTATCAATATCTATTTGGTAGAAAAAAATATGACTTGATATAAATTTCTAATGTGTTACAGCTATGTTCATAGAGCCTAGTATAGACGTTAGAAAGATCAAATCCAGAAGTGTAAAGATCTGTGATAAACTTACAAACAGACAGCTTTACTGCAGTGATTGAAATGGCCAAGGGATGACATGATATGAATAGGTTGCTCTTGTAACCTGAAGATGAAGAATAGCGTCTGATCACTCCACCCACACATAGTCATTTATCTCTGTCTTGAGGTCGTCAAATAAATTACTGTCCTGAACTAAAAAAAAAAAAAAAAAAAAACTTGCTTGACAATTCCAAAAATACACCCTTGGCCACAATCAATATAAAAACATGAAGGCTTGGCTGTGGTGTTGGTTGGTGTTAAATTCAATCTTACAATATACCCCACTGCTTCATCCCAAGCATTGCCTTAGGTCAATGTAATCTTCCTGTTTCCTGTCTGTGCATTGTCTGACTTAAATCAGCCAATCTGTATCAATGTGGTGTTCACAAATAGAAACCAATATAGAGAGGGAATGACAACTACTGACATAGAAATTGCTGCGGTATTTAAAAAAAAACGGTGTCTATTCAGTTTTTGCATAAGATCTTGGATTTTTATTTTCTCGCTTCCAATTATTTATACGCCTCCGTTGTTTTTAGTTTAACATTGCTACTGGTGTCCCTATTCTCACAAAATATCTAAACTGTAATTTTCCATTTTTAAGTTAAATTCAACAAGGAAGCTTTATATGTGGAAGTTAATGTATTTAAAGCTGAGTGAGGGTGAGTTCGTAAACTCAATCTCAGTGTCAGAGCGCACTCTGACCGTTCGGAAACTCCGGGAGGCGCTCTATGGTGTCGTTCGAACTCAGAGGAGATGAATTTCTGATCGCTCCAGCTACAGAGCTGGATTCTCAGAGCGTTCACTTTCAAAATGACTAACGGCTTGCTGTGATGGATGCGGGGATATAATAAACCTATTTGTATTATTTATTTCTATTTCTATATTTGTCATTTTAATGTTTTTTGAGAAAAAAATGATATTCCACATATTTTAAGTTTGGGTTTTACATTTTGAAGCGACTGAAGGAAGAAAGGGGAGGAGTCGTCTACACGCTACCTTTTTCAACACCAATTAGCACTAACCAGTTTTTCTTTTTTTTTAACAATACCACCGCACAATAAATAAATAAATAAATAAATAAATAAATAAAACTGAAGAGCAGCAGCAGTAGTAATTACAGTAGTATTAGACTTAAGAGTTGAAAACTCATATAAAAATATATAAATAAAAAAATCGATTATATCGGTCTAAGAAAAAGCCATTAGCGGCACAACTGCATGTTCATAGTTAATAACATTACTATAAGTATTAAACCGTTTTAGGTCGTTCGAAAACTATAATTGCGATGACCTTTGTCATAAAGCTCTGGGTATTTTTTCAACGGAAGTGTCAAGAGCCTGCTTCACCCTGCTGGACCATGTGCATTGAAGCTGTTCTCTGATGGGTCAATTCTCTAGTTGTCGCGCGACAAATCTCAAAAAATAGGATTCAATCCTATTTATTTTGCGTCGCCCTGGTGTCGCTCCCGCGTCGCCTGTCGTGCGGAAGATCCTTCTCAGAAGTATAAGTTCTATTCATTTAGTTGCATCGCTGCAGTTTCGCTAGTCGCATCGTGTCTGGTGGTAGCAGCCTTACCACCGTGGTGTGAGACTGTGTAGTGTCACTTTAAGAAGTGCTGTCTCATACAGTCTTGCAGCCAGAGTTTGGAAACGTGGGGGTGGTGTAAAATAATTAAGATAAGTAACTTGGTAATTGCTTTGAATGTATAAAGCAATTTCTCTACTGTGTGCTGAAGAAAATCCCATTGGTTAGTGTAACAGTTCTGTCATTTAAAATAAAATAAAACAAATATTCAGTATTTTATTGCCAACAGTGTAAACAAATAACTTGCAAGGCACAAGTGGTTAGGAAAGTGGTTTAAATAGACACGTGTATTGTTGTTAGATTCTATTTAATTTCTTAAATATTTAAACTTTTTGGAATGTAGGTAACTATTGCAGGAAGCAGTAGCAGAAGTACTCCAACATAGTTTAAAATAAATGACTACAGCATCAATGTGTAATGAATAAACCAATGATAAATCAATAACCTTACACTGTATAATTTTTAGGTGTAAAAACACATCTATACTTGCCTAACAGTTCGCAAACATAATTTGAAACATTTAGGCAAAATTCTAAATGCTTAACGTTTGGATCACGTCTAAAACATTTAAACACCCCTAAAGGTGACCACATGTCTAAATGCATTGTGATACTTTGAGAATGCAGTGATGTACACTCTTTAAGAAACAGCATTTCTCCCTCAGTGCTTCTTTCTCATTATTGTTGTTCTCTTATCTTAATCCATCAATCGGTCTGCTGGACAGACCTTGAACATTTTAGCTGGTGAGAACTGAAGTACCCAGAAAGGTAATCAGTTTCTCCTTGTCAGCTGGCTGGTGGGATCAGCACTGCGCCATGCTCAGATTATACAGTACAGGGGGAAACCTCTTTGTCAGCAAAACTAACCTATGAAATTGCATTAGACCTCCTCGCAAGTGAGAGTGGCTTCAAGTGGCTTTAATGCCTAGGTCTGAAAACACATTTCAGTGGCAACTTTATAGAATTGTTTTCTACCCTGTGATCAGTGCACAGAGGTAAGCTATGTGGGCTTATAAGAAAATAAACCTGGTTTACAATAGACAGATAATAAAGTATTGTGGAGACACCTTGGTTTTCCTGTATTTCCAATGTGAACCATGGTAGGATGTGATAGCTGCTGTATGGCAGGCATTACCTGTATGACTAGGTAAAAAAAAAAAGGAAAGCTCTTTTTGTATTGGGGAAAGTGAAATATGACAGGAAATTCAGAAGACATTAGGGGATACATCTGGTTATCAAGTGGTGATGCGGGATAAGATCAAATAATTGCGATTGGCTTTGATGAGGGAATGTATTTGCATTGTGAAAAAAAAGATGCATCTTCAATTTTTTCTCTATAGACCAAGGTGGAAGCTGGGAGTGATGAATGCAGTATTGTGCACAAATCAGATTGCATTGAATATGAATAGCCTGTTTGGAAGGTTTTTATTCTGTGTTGCTTAAGCATGAAGCCTTATTTTTTACTGACAATAGTACAGTGATGGAAGTTGATGTTGTGTAGGTATTCCCATGCTGATGAAATTAAACTTAGTGTTGCTGGTTATTTGGTATCCATTTCAAATAGACAGACTTGTTGTCACTGTTGTAGATTGTATAATTTTATTCTCTGAAAGTGTTTTAACTATGCTATGTAGAATCCCTTGGCACAATGCAGTATTTAGCTTCCATAGTTTAGAACACTCACATGTTATACTGGTAAAGCATGAATCTTGAGAAACAATTTCAATAGAAATGCACTACAGGCTGCATTTTAATACACAGCAGGCATATTTCCACTCTACTGGAATAGCAGTATCCATCATCATCTGCACTGGGGGGGGGGGGGGGGGGGCAGCTTTTTCTAACAAGAAGCACTGCATTCCAGCTTGTTTTAAGCACACAGTTGAGACAGATTTTCTTAAGTTAGCACTGTATTTAATTACAGGTGCTGTCAATGAAACACTTAAAGAAGCACAGCTAGGTGAAACATAAGTGATACTGAACATTCATGTTGATTTTCCCGTGTGCAGTATTGTTCTTATAGACTGATAGCACTGTTCACAGTAATTCAAAATGCATACCCTTTTGTAACTAATGGATCGTTTCAATTGGCAAGGTTATTTGTCAATTCCAGCATGATCGGTTTCACACTAGATTCTGCTTTGAATAGCTGTTTTCTGTGTAATGCCTTCTCCTCACTTCACTGCTTCCAGAAAATAGCTTTAACGCACAGTTGCTCATTCCTGAAGGCATAGGTTTATGGAAGGTCACCCCCAGGATATAAAAAGTGAATCAAATAAAAGTTTGGAAGAAACCACATATCTCAGGGAGCCTTTTAACCCCTGTAGTGTATTTCCTCTGTGAGTGTGGCATACTGTAGCACATATGTGTTTTGAACATGCTGAAATGGCCATTGATAATCTTACAAAATTACCAGACCAGTGAAGGATCACATTTTGCCTTAAATATCTCTAAAACCAAAAACGGGATGATTCTGTGTCTAATCCAGAAAATCAATTAGTTTCCACCTGATTTAAAGTATGTAATGACTTTGAGCTTCATTCTGTTTTACAGTGGGCCCCCTATCTATCAGGCATCTGGGAGGATGATCCAGGGCACACTGTTCCCTCATGATCCTGCTATTTATAAACTATCCTACATTTGCAAGGCTAGGCACCCAGCGGCAGTACTAAACAGGATATCCCATCCCCTGGATACTACCTGGAAAAATAGCATCTCTAATCTTCTGTTAATGCTCCAGATTAGTGTTTCTACATTTTGTAAACCAAACAAAACAAAAATGTTGTCCTGGGTATTAATTAATTTATACCCACAGACTCTTGCAGTACAGATTTATTAACATTCTCTAATCTAGATACCTGGAAGCTAGATAATATAACAGAATCTGACTTAATTGTTTATATTTTGGTTTTGCTTCCGTGGGCTACAGCTAAGCTTGCAGCTGACACGTATAACCTCCTGACAGATTTACTACAGGTAGGAGCAGGAGCATACTGTACCTGTTTTGTTCAAAGCGTGACAGAGTGGCGACAAGGCTGAAAGTAAACAAAGTGGAAAACCAAGCGTATTTCAGCCATTCTTTATTGCTATAAGATTTCCTTTTTATTGGTGAAACCTGTAGGAGGATGCATCTAAATTAGGGCAATCCAGAGCATAAACTGCTGTCATAGTTTTATCTGGGTGCCTTATCCATCAGCATTGAACTACTAAGATGATAATCTCTCACAACATACCACTTCCATGATGCAGTTTCTTAGAAATCCAGGTACTTTTTAACCCTTGTATGGTGGTGTCACTATGACAACTCCAGAAACAGTGATGCAATTTCATCCAGGGCTATATGGTACTGTATAACTGCATGGCTGAGGGTATGTACTGTTATATCTCCATGGTAGGGGCAGATTTGTGTATTCATGCAGTGCGTAGTATGTTGACATCACTGATGTATGGGATTGCATTGTTAAATACATTCTTGGGCTGTTTTTGTGATTGCTCTGCTTTGAAAGACTGTAAAAGTGCATTCAAACTAGTTCCAGCATGTAACAGAGCAGTGTAAATCACTGATATCTTTTTATGTTTTCTTGTTGCTGTCAGTGCTTTCCAAGACGTTGGTTATGGGAAAGGAATCAATTGACACATTTAAGTTCTTACGCTTTGTAGAGCAAATAAACAGCCCGAACCATCTTGATTTCTGGCACAGAAAAGCATTCTTGCGCTGCATTTCCAATACGGCATATTGTCTGCATCCACACCCTGTGGAGCAGTGTAGTCCATTTAATTTTGTACTGAAGAGAGGAAAAAAATTAACTGCTTATGAAATCTTAATCAAAATATTCATGCTTTTTTTTAATCTAAAATTTCTCTCGCTGTCAGCTGATATGGAAATTTCTAATCCAAGTAGTCTGGGCATCTGCTGACCCATCATGATGTTAAGAATACTTCCCTGCTGCACACAAACACACTTCTAAACCATATAGTCTCATGACAGACTGAGAAGCAACAGAAGATTGCATTCTTCTCAAAACCATGTGATTGTCGACATTTTTAAAATGTGCCTGAATGATTTACACACACACTGCTTTGGGACAGAGAAGTTCCTTAAAAATTCAGCAAATATTTGAATATTCTTTTGTTTTAAATCATCTGAAAACTGTATTTCACTAAATACTCCATTAAGAGTAAAATAAACCCAGTACCCCATCAAACTACATCATAAACAAAGGAGAGAAACACAGTTTTGTACAGCAGAAAATGTTTTTTTTAATTTTATTTTTATTTCAGAGGTCATTAAAACATTGGTTTCCTTAGCATGATATAATTCTGTTATAGTAATGAATACGAACAAGGTAATTTTTGCATTTTAAACACTACTTTTATATATAGACTTGTCCTTAATTAATACATAGTACACTAAACTCCCTGCCTTGTGACTAGTTCCATATAATTACCAGAACACCCTTAAGATCTCCCTAGATTAGGACCAGAAAGGGGTCTGTTCAGTTTATCTAAACAGTGACTGTTATGATAACTAAAGGACATCTAAGTGTGTGTGTGTGTGTGTGTGTGTGTGTGTGTGTGTGTGTGTGTGTTTGGTCAATGTAGTCACACTGGTGTTTTCTGAAGACTGTAGAGATATCCTAAATTAAAATCTATTTACAAAGAGAAAGGATTCCATCTTCACTGTCCACAATAAAGTAGTAAACTATTACTACAAAATATTAATTTGTAATGTCATTTGTAGCCCAGTAGTCAGCTGAATGCATTGTACTGACATTTGCTTCAGTCGTTCTTTGATTATAGTATATTAGATTGACTTCACAATGCAGGAGAAAACTGATAAAGGCAAAAGACAAGACATGTAAATTAGCTTCTGTAATGAGTGTTTGCCTATAATGGTTTATGAAACCATGTACAAGTATCATATGTGTAGCTTTCAGCTGGAATTCAGAGAGAATTCATTTGAGAATTTCTAGTGTTTCCAATTAACTTGAAGCGCTTAGTAAAAGTGTGGGTCAATGTTGATGACACAAATGACAAATGAACACCTCTACATTGGCAATTGTCATTGCTAATGCGTTCACAGTGAACTCTCAGCTTAGTCAAGCTTTACCCGCAGAAGGTGACTGATTAAAACTCGATGCTGATGAGGTTTAGAAATATTGTACAGAGTTCCCAAACGCAGGCATTCTTTTTACAGGAAACTGGATCAGTCTCCAGGGTGAAAGCTGTAGTACAGTAGGATTATATTATTTATGAAGGGAAATGTAAGTTTAGGAAGAATCCACACAATACATTCAATGTGGAGCTGTGCCAATAAAAAAATGGTTATAGAAAAAATAGATGCAAATATTTTGGGGGTTATTAGATATTGTTAATTTAAAGAAAAGTATGCAAGTCTTAAGTCCATCTTAAAAGGGGGCAGTCCATCTTCCTACAGATGTCAGGACTGCCCAGTCCCTGACCACATTCCGGCGCCTCCTTAAGACTCACCTCTTCAAACAGCACCTGTAGAACTCCTCTGTTTGTATCCTGGGACACTATCACCCTTCATGTAAATGTGCTTTATTTTGCTCTTATCTGCCCCCTATTTTACTGCATTTAATCCTGTACTTCAGAATACTGTAATCTGCCAAGTGTTTAACCTGTAGTACTTTGTATTTAATCACATCCTGATGTAACTATCACTATTTAATCATATCCTGATGTAACTATCACTATTATCTGCTGTATTATTGAATTGTGGTTTGTCACACTTGTACTTTGCTTGAACAAAAGTTATTGTATTTCTTGCTTTTATTGTATTACTTGTATTGTAACACTTGAAATGTATTTGCTTACGATTGTAAGTCGCCCTGGATAAGGGCGTCTGCTAAGAAATAAATAATAATAATAATAATAATAATAATAATAATAATAATAATAATAATAATAAAAAAAATACAATAGTCTCGTTAAACACCTGGTTTTAAAAACAACATACTTGACTGTAGGACCTAAGGGCAGGACACCTACCTCTCTTAATGCATGAAACCTTTTCAGTAGAGGGCTTAAAAACAGAAACGTGCTTGCACCTGGGTGCAAGAGGGCCCTATTCTAATGAGCTGAACTGCAGAGATCTTAGATGAAATGAATTGACCCAAGATCTCTATGAAATGTAACATTATTACCTCGATTGCTTGGCAAATAAATTGTATAATAGGGTATTTTTATTTTTTGCGTGTACATCCTGTAATAAACAATCCCATTTGTTTTACAGGCTGGAGGGGGAAGACCATGAGTATGCAACCTCTTCATACCATACTCACTGAACCTGCTGAATGGAGTCGTGACGGGGACTAAAGCTGTAAAAGCTTTCTTTGTTTTTGGAGAGGCAGAGACATTTCCAGGAGCAGGGACTGTTTTTTTGTTTTTGTTTTGTTTTGGCAGTTTTTTTGTTTGTTTTTATTTTTATTTTATTTTATTTTGTTGTTGTTTTTCTTATGCTTTTACCAAACCATCAAACAGGTACTTTTGACTTGTGTTATTTGCACTGAAACGGAACGGTTACTCTTTGCCTTGTTTTAAGGAACTGTCTATAGCCACAGTACTGTGGTAGCAAGAACCCATGTGAATATTACCACTGGACCAGAGTGTGGGTAAGAGATTTTATATCAGTCATTTACCATGCTAATATTGGTGCTGAAACCAAGTATTCAGAGCAGTGTGGTTACAATGCCTGTCTCAACAAATCAAGATCTCAGCTAACTTAACAAGGGAAAAAAAGACATACGGTGCTCAGTTCTTTTTATGTGTATTTACTTTAAAGATAGGAATGAGTGGGCACTGATCATTCGATATTACATGGCTTTTGCGTGAATGACTTAATGGATAAATATTGTTTCCAAAGGCATTGGCACCCAATAACTAAACATTTTCACCACAATAGCTTTATTTTTAATTGATATTGTTGTACCGCTTTTTGCTTCAACAGTACTGTGGAAACTGACCTTGCCTTCTTGATTGTATTTTATTTATTGTTTTAAATCCAAGATCCTTACTATTATAGTGATAATGGTGAGAGTGTGTTGAGGCTCCAGGCACCCATGGCTGTCATTGCACCCACATGCCACACAAACACAGACACCCATTTCATTAGTCTACAGTTGGTCAACTGTGTCACCTTTTAAACCAGCTGAGGTTCAAATAAACTTGCAAAATATATCCGCATGTCAGGAGACTATTATGATACTCATATAAATGCAGTAAATATATTCCTTTCTGAAACGTAGCATTCCTATAAATATATTCATTTGTATCACCAATGCAAATTATGGAAATCTCTGACTGTAAATAAGCTGTGGGTGCATGGAAGCGTGTTATTCTTGTTTGCCTATTCGATGCTACTGAATGTTTTCCAAAAGGGATTATTCTGTTTAGAAGCATCCATGTTTCGGTTGTGTGGTGAGTGAAGTTTGAACTATTATGGCTTTTATTGTGTTTTATTGTGCTTTTATTGTAATTTATGGTTTTGAATACATTAAACAATTCTGTGACAAATGTACTTGTGTTTTTCTGAACCTTTTTCTTACCAACTGCTTTCAGTAACAGGGATTTTAAATCTTAAGGATGTACTTCTGTTCTATTTTAGTTTTTTTAGTTTGTTTTCATTTACTCTCTATTGTTTGCTCTTGAATGATCTAGTAACGCAATGCAGTCCGGTCCTGGTGTGGATTGATATTGCTGCGCCACCTATTTTCACATCACACTTCTAAAAACCTATTGGCAAATTCATATTTTTGGGGTGATTGTATTTGTAATGTGTTATTCTTGGGAGACCACATATTTCAATATCAAGTAGAGGAATATTAATATAAATGTGTGTTTTGTTTTTACAGGCCTGCATGTGATTTTAAAGTAGACCTGATTAGTAATTGTTTTGAAAATTAAACCCTTAGCGACATCAGTTACAGCATATAAAAGGACAATATAGTTTTCTTTTTTCTGTTTGCCTAAACACTTCGTTTATCTTCATTAACTGTACATTATCCACCAAACCCCTTTGCATTATTGGCTACAGAGCAAGGTAATGCTCTGGGTATGGAAATAATTGAATTAAAAACTACCCAGGCAAAGGAACCTAATATAACTGTTAAAAACAATACGTCTTCATTATCATTCTGCTCCCAGTATTCAGTTCTGGTATTGTGCTCCTAGCAGAGCTTTATAACACTGCACTTGTACAGTGTGTTTGGTTGTTTTTTTTCTCCAGGATAAGCAGCAGGCTTGAGGTCATGAAGTAAGAGCAATGGAAACGCTGCTGTGTTTCTGTAACCAAGTACTTTGTTAGAGAAAGGCATCATTTTTTTTAATTGCTTTTACAGTGTTCTGAAAAATTCACAAATATTTACACTTAAAAATACTTTGTTTGCGCTTTACTCACACAACATCAGGATGCAACTGATTTTTTTACATGCAGAATGAAAAAGGACAAGACCTAAGTCATTAGGCTATTGACTGAAACAAACTGCAGGCTCAGTAGACTGTTCCCTGAACTACCAAGTTTGGCTGAAACAAATCACACGAAAAGGTGAGTGAGAGGACACTGGAGACACAAAACACATACTAGATTTAAAAGCCATATGTTTTCACAATAGTACAGAATATGGTTGTTATTTGACAAACCTCTGACATGTTACAGTACATTTGTTATCTTTAGCAAAAGAATACAAAGTATTCAAAGTGAGCAAAACTAGAAGCCGCCTTCTATTTTCTACTAAAGCCTTTGCAGCTCACTTCCAGGGTACAGCTCCCGTGGACATTGTTTCAAACTCTCAAAATGCCTCACAATGTTGGCTCATATCAAACAGTGACAATTTACTGTGTGCTATGAGCGATTTGCAAAGAGCAAAACGCTGCGGTTTTAGGGTTTTCTTTGCTATTCTATGGCATTATTGTTGAAGCACTGTGAAAAAATGTAATCTAACAATTTCAGCATCTATTGCTTTTGAGAATTAAACAAAACTAAAACAGCTATAAAATTATTGCAGTACTTCCCAAATTAGCTTGACTTTGTATACTTTGTGTACATGGGCCAACCATGTTGAAGTGTGAGCTGAAATTCTATTTTAAATTTTAAATTTTGTATTTTTTTTTTTTTTAAAGACGGGAGATGTCTTTGCTCTCCCTTCTGGATTCTACATGCTGCTGTAAATCCTCTTGATAACTTCTCCTTCATCTTTCTGTAGGATCCCCTGGTCAATGTAAGAATCCACCTGCTGGTCCATGAAGTCTCTCAGCTTTGAAAGATCATAATCTGAAAGATGACAAAGAGTTAGCTTTCAAATAGAAGGATTTCATCAATAAATACTGCCCCTCATTATGACCTGTGTTACTATTCTTTATTGCTTTAATCAAATTCCCTGACACAGGATGAAATGCCTCAAAAACATCTCTGCTTTAACTAGAAAAATACCCAAAACATAGCATTAAATAACCCCCTAGTTTAAAACACAAATGTACTGCATAAATTAATACAGACACATATGCCACCGTGCCCTTAGCAATACATTTGCATTAGAGGTTCACAACCATTTTAAATAGGATACACAGATGCAGGGCCTCTGATGTATCGTGTTGGGGGATTTTTCCTCCTTGATAAGGTTGTAGGGACAGCTTTTTGGAGCGGAAACACAATTCTATATTAACGCCAACGCTAGCATTTTCTTTCTTTTCACTTTGAAACTGCAAAATGCATTGTATTTCCAGGCCAGATCGATTGGTTTTTGGAGTTGGCCCGCTTCCCACCACTCATTTGCTTGAGCTACAGAGAGGTGGAAAACTGTAACAATACCAGCTGCCTCTCCTGGTGGGAAATGCTGCATAATGGCAATGGCTTCAAACACATTATTAGAGAACTAAACTAGAGAAGTACATCGGCATGAAGAAGGAAACGAAACAGAAAGGCCTGAGAAAAAAGACTTACAATAAAGAAACCGCTAGACTGATGTATCTAATTGAAATGCTACTGTACACTGTAAAAAGGCTTGTCTTGCTCCTGCCTAATTTCTATTCATTCCCCTACTAAATGAATCTGTTTGTACAGCCAGGTCCACAGGACATTTTCATCAGAGATATAATGGTGTGGTTGTGGCAGGAAGGATCAACACAAATTAACAAGACTGTTTTTGTAAGCATTAAAAGGGTGAAGAGGATTCAAATAACCTGTGTTAGTAAATATGCGATTTATAAAGCCTGATTTTACCAACATTTCCGGCAATTGTCTTCTTCTATAGTTTTGTCTGTGCTTCTTTTGTTTTAACACAACCTTGAAGGAATGGTGCTGGTCCTGAGTACTTTTCTCAAAAACGAACTGTTTTTGCTGAGTGAGAACTAAAATGTATAATCGTATAATTATTATTACTTGTAGTGTGGGAATCAAAATGTTTGGCAGCCATAAACCTGAAGGCTATTGATGGGATTAGCTTTAGGTTGGTTGGTTGCATTTTCACTAAACAGAACATGGTAAAGGCATTGAAACAGAGCAACATGACTGTGAAATGCAGGTGGGAAGAAAGACATGAACAAGCTTTTGTAAGCTTGCAACCCAATAATTAGAACAGACTCATCAAGCAGCTGATAAATATTCATTAACCAACGGTTCCCACTTCTCCCTCCACTTTTTTAAATTGCAAATTAGAGGCTGACAAAAGGGGCTTTAATGTAGTTATTCTGGGATTTTAACAGCCTTATACTAAAGCTCTAATTGGGCACTTCTTAGCAATGTCTGCTTTTGCAAGGAACATGTGACACTGAACAATCTAGGGGAGAGTGTGGTGAGCTGTACAGCTGTAGTATGCAGTAATTCAAACCACAGAGAAAGCTGAAGACAAAAGCAGATTTTTGCACATACAATAACAATCCTTAAATGATCTGAGTATTCCTAGCTTTGCCATCGATAACTATTAAACACTCAATAGTTACATTTAGAAATACAAGAAATTGGCATCAAATGTATTACATTTCTTTTAGTATTTCTGCATGTCTTGCTTTGACATGTTACCATTTTGGAATGCATGGGTGCAAACTTAGCACTGGAGCGAAAGCTTAAACCTGGCCTGGTGTCTTCACCCTTCACTGAACTAGAATAGCACTTGTTCTTTACCTTCCTTGTTCCCTTGTTTGTTATGCTTCTTCAGCCACTCAATATTCTTTCTGATTGCTTCCAAATAGGTTTCGGTCTTCCCATTCGGGCCTGTGAAAGGCAAAGAGCTCCAGTCAAAGGTGATCGATGTGTCTGTTTCAGTTTAGCAAATTCAATTACAGGAGAAGACAGCGCCCCTTTTTCTCCAGTGTCTGTATAATTACAGTGGTTAGTGAACAAACGAGGACTCTTATTTTGTCTTCTGCAGTTTGAATGTCAATATACATAAAAACATATAAACAACTTGTACTAAATGATCTTGAATGGCAATGCAGTACTGTGCTGATGTTTAACAACGGAGCATACACAGAGCAATGGCATGATCCATTGCTAGAATGGAATGATGAGCAATGCATACTGATTATAATCTATTGCAGAACTACTATTCCCTGGTAATGCACGGGTATTATTATGGTATTCTAATGGTATTTTTTATGTAAGCAAACCTCTAAGCTCTGTGTTTGCATGTATACTACATATTTGCATTAGGACAATTTGACTTTCTATTTGAAAATATCAGGCAAACCTAGATTCAAAGAACATCTAGATCTTAAGCAAAAAGAATAATCTAATTCACCTACTATTAGTATTTAGACCTATTTGCCTGGCTTCACAGACCCTGATAAATTCTAATCTTGGATTTCTTTACTTACATGTACAGGTGCGTCTTCAGTTTACATATAATATAATCAAATGCCATGGATGTATATAGATTATTCCTGAATAAGATATACCCATATACAGTATCTGCTATATATTTATCAGTGCTGTCGTAGTTCCTAGTTCAATGGAAGAGTGTGCATTTCATTGAATATGAGTCCTGGTGTATTAACATGATGCAGTAACAGGTGTCCTCATTGTCATTCCTCTAAATGTTATTGACATGCCCTGGTTCCACTCCGGTGCTATTGCAGATATATTTAGTTCACTACACTGCAAGCAAAGCTCTCTGGGGGGTTTCCCAAGGATTGGTTTCTGCAGTAATAATCTGGCCCACATACCATTCTGGGTAAAACAGATTGAGTCAGAAATATCATTCAGATGCACACAATTCCCCAATTAATAAGCACACTGTCATTTCGGTAAAGCAATCACTGAAATCTCTTGTTAAACACAAAGTTAACCCGCTATCTACTTAGATTTCCTGGCTTTTATTCTTTCACTGTCACCACTTGAAGAAACTACCTTCCTACAGCCCTTGGAGACACTCAGACCTAACTATAAGTATATACATCTGCGCCACCTGCAGGCCACTCAATATATAACAGCTTACTGGAATTAAAGAGTCAATGGAACTAAACGGTCAAAGGTGTTATACTGGTGAGGTAGGCAGTTGTCTCCAAGAACACTTGATGGATCATCTAATTTATACCTATTATGTGACAACTGGTTTCCAACTGGAGTCATGTGATTGGGAAAATTTGCATTTGAACTGCACAGTTATTGCAGAATAACAGGATGGCAGAGGAACGAATACATGGGCACTATTTGTCATTGACCAGGTACTTCATCATCCTGTACGTACATCACAATTAAAAATAAGAAGCTGCTTATTTAACGAGCCAGTGTTTGAAGGCTCACCCATCTCAGGTTCTTGCTGCTCTTCATTCTTTGTGGAATCCTTTAGAGTCTTGTATTCCTTTTCCATCTTGGCAGCTTCCTCCTTGGTGTTGTCAATCTCATCACTGGTCTTACCTGATACAATGATACAGTGCAGCACACATTAAAATGAAATACCAAGCTATGCAGAACAAAGCATTACATATAATCACATTACAGCTGGCTATTGCAGGAAGACAAAGAAAATCTATGTGTGTAAATTAAGACCTGTTTCTTAAGGACAACTCAAATACAATTCCTGATTATTTTTGCGTTTGCTGTTTTAAAAAGTCTTGAACTCTAATTTAAACATGCAATGATTTTTTTTTTAATTCTCTATAGCACAAGAAGACGGACTGTTTAGTTAGATTTGAAATAGTGGATATAAGAAAAATACACTATTCAATATCACCGCTGCATTCAAGAATGTAATTCTTGAATTTGAACAGTTGAACATAAACTTATTTGCTCAAGGTCCCATAGAATAGTAACCCTCGACTCCAAGCTACAGACATTAGATTTGAACATTAGCCAGGCTCTCATGGGTTTAAAGGTAACACACAGCCAGGAGCTCTGTATTTACCTGTTGATTGTTTGATGTCAGAATAAACCAGCAACTTTCCAAGTTTATTCTTTGTTTGAAGGGCAATCATTGCATCAAGATTTTCTGTGGAAATACAGTAAAAAATATTTTTCTTAATAGTAATTCATGCTGTAGGTTAAATACAGTTTAAATGAGATATTTATTTGGAACACCATATGGATATAGGTATAAGGGAATTAAAATATCACAACCAGCATAGTGTGCATTTTGTGGTAATGTAGACTTGCAGTAGACTAAATGAGAGCTAGACTTTCTTTTAATTTACATTATGTTGGTCTAATAATAATTAGTTTCCCTTGGCATGTCTGTACTACAGTGCTGACCAATTACGTTCTATCGGAAGTAAAAGCTCAATCAAGTGTAAAATTAGAATCCTGAATCCCATTAAGGCCTAGATAGAAGGGAGTCATACAAGACAGTGGCCCATGTAGTAAAGCACAAGCAAAGACCTAGTAGCTAGGCAACTAACAATTCTATCTGCTGGTTTCCTTCGGACCATGCCATCCTGCCATGGGGGTTTCCATGGAAACCTGCATCCTACTCAGGAAGAATTCAAAGAGGGCTTTAATCTTTATGACTCCATACCTTGATCCAGCTGCACATCATAAGCACAGCTAAAGGTTTAGGGCAAAGCAAAACACATATACAAATGGCCAGCAAATATCTCATTGTCCATTGTGGAGAAACAATTCTCTATTAACCTTCTTATCAGGTGTGAACATAAATGTATATATATATATATTATATATTTCTTTATTTGCTTAATATGGCCAAACCATGATAAGCTTGATTTATACTTCACAATAAATGGTAACCCAATTCCCACAGCGTTGTATTACTTTGCTCATTACCATTGTGATGTGGATAACCATTCATTTCAAAAGAGTGATCTATTATCTCTTATTAGCATGAGGGAAATTATCAATGGTGCCAGTATCGCTGTACCAATGACTGCCTGTTGCTCTTTAATGAAGGATGTGCTGATTTTTTCTAGTACTACGTCTATAGGACCACCCCCAATGGATCATGGCAATTTCATCTTTTAATCTAGAGTTCTGTCTTATAAATAGGCATATCTGCACAAAACAAGCAGAGAATACAACAACACAAAAAAAGTAACAGCAGTGACAATGTTTCCACTGCTAATAGGAAATATATTCTATAAGCATTGCCATCTATGCATTGTGGAATGTAGCATTTGATGGAGATGTTTCATTGGCACCCTTTTTAACGTTATCTAAAACGTCCTGTTTTTGGATTGGGCTATCTTACATATTTAATGGAAATATGATATTGATTCGAATCCATCTCTTTTTTATTTAGCAATTGGCGTCATTATTGTCTGCCCTTGCATGACTAACGGAGGGCAGGTTCAGAATAATTTACCATCAATAAATCTTCTGGCAAGACAGACAAAACTGATCATAATGACAAGTCAGGATTTATGAAGAGGTAATGACACTCAACTGTCTTTGATAGAACCCCACCTACTTATAAATAACAAAAATCATTACATCTAAAGTTTGCTTGAAAATGTATTATTTAAATCAATGTGTGATTGCATCTTCAACCCTCAGGAACACAAAGATAGATATAACGGCAAATTGCAAGTGGACAATAGCAAACTGCATTATAATACTAGTAGGGCATACATGCCACAGAGTCAGATATTAATAATTGAAACTGTCTATTTGGGGATTCAATTGAATTCAGGAATTAGACATTACTCCCAATACTTCCATTCATATACCAATACATGCATAACTGCAAAAAAAACAGAATCACAATATCAGTTAGGGATGCATTTTGAAAAATGTATCAGATGACAGCAACTGTATATGTACTGTGCACTATACTGCAAATAATGAGGTCCTGGAAAACCCTGTGACTATAATAACACCAGCAATACAGTACAAAGTATAATACATGCAATGCCTGTGGAGGTGATGAATAAGCAATTAGAATATGCTGGCAGGTATCAAAATCATAATTTCAATATTTTAATTAGACATGCATTCATTAAGAGCATGCCAGTCAATCAAAAGCACTGAGGGAGCTTTTCATGTGACAGACAATCCCCTTAATAAAACCAATCATTTATTAAACCAACACTGACATTGCTATTGCTCAAAACATCAACAAGATAATACAAAAATATATAAAGACCCCTCTAAAATAGTCACACACAAATAAAATAAAGGACTGCAGAAATTAGGTAATTAAGTCATTCAAAGAGAATATCAACAGCAAGCCACAAACGAAACCACTCAACCTTGAACAAGATGATTAGACGCAGCAAGTCAAATTCTTAATGAGAGACAGGCAAGGCAGCAGGAGAATCCTAAATCGAGCACTCAACTTCAACATGTCAATCCCAAAAGTGAAAAGATGAAATACGCAAAATGTCAGAGAAATCGACATTACTAAACCATGGCCAGCAGTGCATTTCTAAATGACACCAAACCCATGAGGTGTAATTGAAGTTTCACAAACATGATCCTTACCCAAATAAGACACTCCTTCCTCTGGTGTAATTGTGCCATATTTGACCATCATCTTTACAAAGTCGATCAGTGTTTTCATGATGGTGATCAACGTTTCTTTTTCCTTTGCATCTTGTTCTGTGAAATTAGAAAAGCCACATTCATTATCATGGTTATTCACAAGCATGCTAACTAGTTCTGCCTGGGGGGAGATTGTATGAATGAAGGTTGACTTGGGGGAGGGGGGGGGGGGGGTTGTTCTACATATAAGCTATTGGGAAGGCTGGAAATGCCATGGCTGCATATATATAAAGCTTCTCTTCTGAAATGTACCACTAGTCCAAAGCAAGGATTTATATATTAAACGTATATATGAATTTCATATTGAATTAACACAATATCACCAGGCCTACTGTTACTAGGGTGTCAGAATTCCTTTTTCTTTTGCTCCTCTTCTTCTTAGTTTTTTTTAACATTGAAACACCTCAACCCTATAGCAGCTCTCTCCATTGTGTTATTGTGCATTTACAGTGTTCCCCTATGCACTCTGTGTCCCTGTCAGAGTTAATATTGATATGTATCGATATGCCTTTGGTTACAGTAATAGTTCAATGATATGATATGATATGATATGTTTGGGTGATGAAGAGACTGACCTGAATTGAGGTTTTTCAGGAGGTTGTAGAAGTTGGGAAAGTACTGCAGGTCTTCCAGGCCATCCAGGCTGTCCTCAGAGGACAGTTCGTTCCTCCGCTCCATCTCTGTGGGAGGAACCCAGGTGTTTCCCACAGTGTCGTCAACCTCCTCCTTGTCATCATCAATCATACGCTCATCCACGTTCTTATCGTTGGATTTCTCAGTTAGCTTTTAAAGACAAGGCAACACTTTGGTAACACTTTCAATTCGTATATGTGTTTAAATGTTTTCAGGCGGTAACACAATTCGGCTTGTAAATACTTGATGCGGCTATGAAAGATGTCTGCCAATGTTTATTATAGTATGCACATTGTTCATGAATGAATATGAATGGGTAATGCGTGAAATAAGGCGCTACAAACCTCTATCAATGGAATATGACTTACAATGATTGGTCACTTATAGATAATCCCTTACTCCAGCTAGTCATTCATGAATTTGCAGACACTCCCTTGCTGGGGATACCTTGGCACTCCCTGTTACCTCCCTGATTAAAAATCCTAGAAAAGTCACAGCTTTGCTTGCTTTTAGCAATATAAACTTACAGCTTTGGCAGAGCCTTCACTGTGAATACTGATTTTTGTTTCTCTTTTGCCTTGGAGCACAGTTAATGGTTAACTGTCAGCATTTATTCCTCACAAAGCATTCTAACATTTCCATTTTCAACCAAAAGCTTAGGAAAATATTACATTGACCAACAGAGAAATCTGTAAGCAGGGGTACAATGACCTTAACATACCATTTGCTCCACCATCTTCAGTTCTGAATCATCCTCAGGCCTAGCAATTGGGTAGTCGATGTTGACATCCTGTATTTCATTGTTTTTGGCTTGATTGGCTATTAGTTTCTGTAGAGTCTCTGCAACCTCATCCTCCAATGTATAAGCCTGACTTTCTGTGATCTGGAAGAGAGAATTGATTGTAACATAATTCCTTTAAATAAGACTTTCAAATTGTTTAACTGTTGCCTAACCACTGATACAAATAACAGTTTTTTGTACAGTAGAGCACACCTTTATGTGAGTATAGAAACGCCTATCTGAAAACATTTAGAAGCTGTCCAAGTGTTCAAGGGAGGCTTTTGGTTCTTCATAACTCAAACATGCATGAGTACAATCAAACTCTAAATTCAAACAGAATCATGACTTCTGAGGTGAGACTATCAGTAGACAAACCGCTGAAGTACAGCTTTCATTAAGGTTGTGTGCTTCAGAAGTGTTATGACTCCTATGAGCCATGATATTTGTATTATGATAGCTGTTGTTTTTCACCTGAAACTCCTCTGCATGAATAACACAGGGCTGTTGACTATTGCAACAGATAAAGCTGCCATAATTATAATTGAAATCAATTCATATAGGTTTTGCCAGTTTTCATCTGTGGGTGCCCCTGTTACTTTTTAACATGTTAAACATTATCGCATTTGTTTTTATATTCAGTTTTAAAAAGATGTTACAGTTACACTGCTGCTGTTTTTATACCAGTCATTTTATTTTTTCTTTCTCCAGTGGTTGTGCCAATGCTTCCTATTTGTTTATTTTTTTATTCCTTCTTAAGCAGATTTCAACATGTTGTATTTTTCACTAAAGCCATGCATAATTCAGAATGTGTGCTTTTAAAAGCATGGCTCCTTAAAGGAAGTGACATACCAGTCCTAGATTTAGCAGCTTGGACACGATTCTGTCAAACACTCCCCTGTCATTCTCCTCATATATTTTTGTAGCTATCTTCTGGACAATGTCTTCTGCCGTCAGTGGTGTCCCATCCAGCTGGTGAAGACCATCAGGGTCATCTAAAATAATTCAATTCAGCAAACTTTAGAAAATGTGTTTTTATATAGTTTGTGCTGTTGTAAAAATGTTTAGAAGAACTTTCTAAATGCAAGTTAGCATGGAATGTTAACCAAGGTTGTGTGGTAAGTCACATTACCTGAACACTAAATACAAGCACAGAAAAAAGATATTACACAGAAGAAAAAGAGGTTCACTTATTATTTCAAATACTATTAAAAGGTAAGACAACGTATTTAAAACCTTGGTTGACACTCCTTTAAGAGCTGTTATGGTTTTATAACAGGTCTTTTACAACACATATACTTCCTTAGAGTAAACAGAATCTTAGTTACGATCACACAATTTGACTGTCTGCAGATCATAAAACACTTGAATGTGCAGTTGCATTACTGCTACCACTGCTCTGTGTTACAGTTGGTACAGTATGTGTTAGTCTGATAACAGTAAATGTGGACACCCTCCACACTGAAGGAATATGTGAGAGTGCTGTTTCACATCAGTGGCAAGGCACACTCGGCAACAAGTATGAGAAGAGAGTAGGTCACAGGAAGGTGGATTGTGAGACAAGGTATTCAGGTAAGTGTCCTGATTCTGACATTCACTTTTTCAATAGCAGCTATACTTTGTAACATATTTGTAGTAGTTATATTAATTATAGACCTGCTGATGGAAATGCAATTCAAATAAAAATTTGTCTTCACATAGAGGTGCACTTGTCAGTATTTACAAAAGCTTTTCAGTTGCATGACCTTTTATTACCTTTTAGTTGAAAACCTTGTTCTTTTTCATTTCAATTGTGTAAAGTGCTGTATTAGTTTTATGGCAACTGGTACCTAAAACAAATGCAATGGGGATGTTTACTGAGTGAGCTGTCTTTAAAGGAATCTGTTTCATTTTAATGTAATTGTATTGAGTTTCTGCTATTATTCCTTAACACTAGACTTTTATTATTATTATTATTATTATTATTATTATTATTATTATTATTATTATTATTATTATTATTATTATTATTATTATTATTATTATTAATTTCTTAGCAGACACCCTTATCCAGGGCGACTTACAATTGTTACAAGATATCACATTATTTTTACATACAATTACATTCATTTGTACACATTATTTTTACATACAATTACCCATTTATACAGCTGGGTTTTTACTGGAGCAATCTAGGTAAAGTACCTTGCTCAAGGGTACAGCAGCAGTGTCTCCCACCGGAGAGTGAACCCACAACCCTCCGGTCAAGAGTCCAGAGCCCTAACCACTACTCCACACTGCTGCCACAAAACATGAAGAATGTACTTGGAGGTGACCAGGTCAGACGTGGCTGTTACCAGTAAAACAAATGAAGCACGGAAGGAAAGAAGGGGAGTTCTGCTTTACTGAGGACAGGTGGCTGGAAAAGGAAAAGAAGAAGCAGCTTTAACCCAGGATTTGTAAAGGTTAGACTTTGACACTGACAGAAGGAGCTCAGATAATCTCTTTTCTTCAGGAAGCATGTTTCCATTGCCTTGCTCTCAGCGGGATATTTATTTGCACAGGAGAATTCAGGTAACCGTTACTCAGAGAAGTCAGACAGGCTTTGCACTATTGCCAAGAAGCCACCTTCACAATCTATTGCAATATAATGGTGTCACACACCCCTTCACACGGTGTCCGATCTCATTACCAAATAAACAAGCATCTTTATGGTCTGTCATTATTGAAAAAACAAACCTGCAGGACAGTTCCATACATGAAGGCAACATGCATTTCAGAACTGTATATTAAATGATATACTAATTTTCAGTTTTTTTTTTCTCTTCAGCTTTATAGCATGTACGTTTTCCTAATACTACATATTACATTATTTGTGCTCACTATGATTCTCTATTGCTCTTTCTGCTTGGAGCATTATCTGCCAGATTCACTGGTTGCTTTTGAAATGACTCCTAATGGCTGATTGTGAGGAACCATAGCAGCGATGTGCAGCACTGATATACACTGTGCACTGAAGCCTGTGCAACACTGATATTTAAACCTCACTTCACCACAGTCAGCCTTTGGAGTCTTTTCAGTAGCAATCTTTGCTGGAATAATTAGTAAGCATAACAAATAATGATCTAAGACAAAACAACTATAGCAAACCATACAGAATACACATTACAGGATATTAAACACCTAAGAAATGAAAAAATGAGAAAATCAAACATTAAAATGTCAATGCGTTCCTATAAAAATGATACGCCCTGAATAGAAGATGTACACCAATGACAGCTGGATAAGCTGTAAAAAAAGGCTTTCTGATACACTGGCAGCCTAAATGAATACTTTCAGAGATTCTACTGCATGTAAATGTACTGAGGACAATGATTCATTCACATGGTGGTTCTTTCATATTAAAATTGCATTGATGAGGACAAAAACGCTCCAGAAATTTATACACAGTTTGAGTGTAGCCAAATGACAATGAGATGTTTTTAATAGCATTGCTGATGGCTAGATATGAAAGAATGTTGTAAACTTTTGAAGGTTAATGCCATCATTTTCTGCCCCTGTCCATAATTGTCTTCAACCTTTGTAACATGTACTACAGGTAATCAGAAAACATTCCTCAAGCTTATTGCTGGCATCTCCTGACACATGAAATGCCTGATAAAGAATCAGAGGGAATGAATACATTGCCTTTATAGTGTGCTTTTAAATTAAAATGACCTATAAACGCCAACTACGCTGTCATGTCATTACAGTACTGTTGTTTAAATGTGTTGATATCTGTTTCTAGAAACAATAACAAACAATTAATTTAATTTCAAGGTGTAAGTACTAGAGGCTCATTGTTTTAACCACCCGTGTAAAATGCAATTGTATTATTATGCAGCTTCTTTCAATTAGAACCAAAATACTGTAAAAATAAGGAATTTTCTTATCGGCACATTCAAATTCAAAATCTCTGTCATTGAAATTGCACATTGAAGTGAGCAATATGTTTCTGACAGTGGCCTTTAATGTAGTATACAAACGTTTTGAAAGTATATTTTTCAATGATAAATCGGGTTAACTAAACTACATTCTTTAGTAAATGGTAAAAATGTGCATTTTCAATAAATGCTCGTATTGATGTACATAAAAGGACAGCATATACTCCTGTAGCTAAGAATACTGAATAACGACTTTGTTTTTCTCCTAACATACAGTCTATGAACAAAATATCACGTAACACTGAAAAGTTTTAGGGCATATATATATATAAATTTTAAAATATGCTTATATATATATATATATATATATATATATATATATATATATATATATATATATATATATATATATTCCTCAAAAATATGTGCGCACACTTAAATTAACTTCTGAATGTGAATGGTGCCTAAAATACATACTAGTTTTAGCTTAACCGAAAATATAAAACCAGGTAACAGAAATACCTTGATATTTGTATTTGATTCCAGTTTTGGTGGAGTCGTAGTCTTCGGCCAGTCTCCGGCTCTTTGTGGAGTCAGCGTCATCAAGGAAATACGGACCGTCAGTGGGGGTAGTGGTTTGTGGCTCGCTGGTCTCGTACTTATTGACTTCTTCAGCCAACGATCTGAGGAGACTGAAATCATCGCTGTCCGAATCATTTTGGTTATCTATGAGTGAAAGACAATAGGGATGTATTTTATTTATTTATATATATATATATATATATATATATATATATATATATATATATATATATATATATATATATATATATATATAACATTCACATGTTATTAAAGAAGGGTAATTATATAAGATGAAGGTAATGTCCTTACCTTTGGGCGCTGATTTACTGACACTGTCTGCTTCAGCAATCTATTGCAATGATAAATCAAAAGCATACATGTTAGTTATGTCTATATTATATCCATTTAGCCTAACCATACTCACATGTATTCAATTTACCAGATAAAGTCTTAGGTAGGTTACGGTGTGAATAGGTCATCCACATATTCCACATTTTCGATTGTATTTTATTTTGTACCGTCTATACTGAGTAATCGGTCTGGGTTAATTAATACGTTAAATTGTGTAAATCTACATGGAAACCAATGGCTGTAAATTAGCGTTGCGTTTTGTCAAAACCACACTGAATACAACTGTATAGTGTTATGTTCGGCACACAAAGCTTTAGATTTCAGTAAGCAGTTTAAAGGCACATTTTACTTTTCTTTTTAACCAGGCACTCGGAAGCAGAGTGCTGTTTTTATTTTAATATTAAACTTCTGTTCGATTGTGCTTCTTGACATGTCATATACATGTATATAATACTGAGGTGCAATAGTGCATTCGTGTTTCAGACTCTCGCATGATATATCGCAGAATGTAAGTCTTGCAAGCATAGTAACTGATTGTATACGATGTTTGTAATTTAATTGTATACCTGCTCTTGTAAAGGTCTCTCCTGGGTTAGTGCTCTGTTGTACACAGCTTTATCTGGAAAAGAGAACGTCAAATGGTTTTGGAACTTGATAACGTCAGTTTGGAAACGACCCCAGTACCATTACAATGCGTTAACAATAAATACTGTACGTCACTCATAACAAACACAAAGAAAACAAACAATGGGACATTGGGAGAATGAGAATTGGCTTTTCATTGAAAATGGGTGCAGGTGGAATTATATTGATGTCTCTAGATTAATATATTTATATAGATGTATGTCAACTCCATTATCCGATTCTGTATGTCCGGAACACCGATGATAATCGGATTTTGACCATCAAGAGATTAAACAGTAATGGAAATAGAACGCGCTCGACTTTACAACAGAAAATAGACACATACTTATCTTTTTTTTTACTTAAACAACAACACAAATACACAATGTAAATTATAAATTGTAGATTTTATCCCTTTATATAAGTAATGTATTTAGGAACACTTTCATCTTACAGGTATTTATGAAGGCTAAATCCCTATAAATCAGATTAAACCAATGTGTTGACTTCCGGATTTACATAGCACAGACATATTAGAGACAAAAGAAGTTTGGTTTTTGAATTGGGTTTTTTTCGCTTACCATTTGCTCCCTCCGGCGTGGGGAATGTGTTGATTTGGTACAGGATTACAGCGAAAACCTGAACAAAGAAAAACAACCCCATGCTTTTAGACGACATCCTTAAATAAACCGCAGTAAATGCCGGTGGTATGTGAGGGCAGCTGTGCGATTCTCCGATACTTTACAATCCAACTGGGTATACCACGAGCAGCTGCTGACCTGCTGGACAGCTCCTTTAACCTTGTTCTTTATCAGTGACTTTCTTGATTAGTTGTCAAAATCGCAGTGACTGAGCTTCAGTGGCGCTAAAGCAGGTTTCAAATGCACTGCGCGGAGCTGTTCAGTCCCTGTGGTGCTGAAACCAGGTCGGCAGCTATAATTAAAACCAGGTCAGCTCGTAGGCTCTCAGGTTCAAAGCCCCGTATGAGTCTACTGTTTGTCCTATGCATATGGCATCTGGAAAAAATAGATGTGCTGGTTGTGTCCGTGACAGCCCAGTGGAAGAGGTGGACTCGAGTTAAAACCCGCCCATGTGCGTCAGCTCCCACCAAACTGCGTCAGCCGAACACTGGAGTTAGCCGCTACTGAAGGGATCTCAGATTTCCTATTGATTAATAAGCCACCCTGATGGCAAAGCTGAATGATAGGTGTTTATTTGTACGCAATAGAATAGCTTACTTTATGCTATAGGGATGGTGTTTGTTTTTGTGGTGAATTCCTAGGAACGTGTGCCATTATTGTAAGTTTCCATTTATGTAGACAAGGGCGAATAAACCTTGACAACAATATTCTTTGATCAGGGAGCCGACACTGTACTTTAGGCCATCCTAGACAAATAATATTTTAAAATCGTGTCTAACGTACACAGTATTTGGACTACTGCAAAACTGCTGATTCCCTTGTGTAGCGCGTCCTGATGCCCTCTAGTGCTCATAACATGATACAGCCAACAGCACTGTAAGCACAATGTCCTTTACAAAACAGATTTAATAAAGTTTTCACTTCAAGCTAACAGGAAGTGACTTATTTGAACATGGCGTTCAGGGGGGTATCGTAACAACATTCTCTATTTTGTGTTTATTAAAAAATAAAGACAAGTCTTTATTAATATTTTCTGCTTTCCGGAGAGTTTGTTTGAATGTCACAGTTGCAATGAGTGATGTTGTTGAAAAGACACTAACGGCCCTTCCGAGTTTTCTGTCGCTGGATTCGCAGCCCGGTACAGGGAAACTTTCTGGCACTTCAAAATTAGGAAATCTTATCCGGAACATTGCAAAACTGACATCTAAACATGTAAGTTGCCTGCATGTGTTTTCTTTTGTATTAGTCATTTTGTTAAACGATACATAGCTAAAACATCTTATGAAAGTATTTTAAATTCGTATAGTATAACCTATTTAGTTATACCGTGGAAGTACAGCTATGTCCAAACGTTTTGCATCACCTATAGATAGAAATAACTAAATTTGCTTCATAAAGTTGAATGAAACCTGCTGAATAATGTTACGTTTACATGTTGAATTACATACTGCGTTATAGTTTGACTGTATTGAAGGCTTTTTGGTCCAGACCAATGTGCGTGTGTCTAACCATATTGTGTGCATTTTATTTTAGGATGAAGAAAAACTGATAAAGAAGGAACTAGCTGCAATTAAAGAACATGTTTCTTCTCCTAACACGACACTGGTAAGAGCATGATTTACCCACCCATCCATTCCATTTTAGATTTTCAAATGGGCCAGCATCTGTCCAAATTCTACATGTGTGTGTTCTTTATAAGAAACAGTTTGAGACATGAAACATTTTCTGTTTTTTAACAATAATCTATTTGACTTCAACCTCTTATGTATAGCTATTAAATTAAGGTAAGACAATCTGATAAATTAAGAAACCGAGGCACAGTATAGTCTTTATAACGTTTTACTTTCCTCTACTTCTTTCAATATTAATGACATAAAAACATAGGTTAAGGCACAGGGATTGAAATAAGACTAATATTGCATAGCAGTTTCACCCATTCCAGGTGTTAATACAAGTTTGAACAAGCTCAGGTGTGTCTTATTAAACTCATAGTATAGTAAAACCAGGAATGGATCAAAGTGCTATGCAATAGGAGTCTTATTTCCATCCCCGAGGCTTCATACTGTACTGTAATTATTTTATTTTATTTATGTATTTTTTTTTGCCAGATGGCATCTGCTAGAATAAAAAAAGTAGTGTTTTCATCTTATACCAAATGATGTATTGCTGACATAATGTTATTTATTTCAGAGACAGATGAAAGAAATTATGGTGAGAATGATCTATTGTGAAATGTTGGGATATGAAGCTTCCTTCGGCTATATACACGCTATCAAACTTGCTCAGCAGGGGAGTCTCTTGGAAAAAAGAGTTGGTATGTTATTTTACACGCTTATTACTCATGACTGAACTGTGCACCACACAGGACCGTCTTAGTAGAGAAATGTCATTTTACACTTAATAGTATTCTCTTACTGGTAATTAAATGCAAAAAGAGTAGGGAGATTATCTGTAGAACATCTGTTGTACTAAGTGACCTGACACTTGTATTTCTTGACAGGCTATCTGGCTGTTTCTTTGTTTTTAAATGAAAGTCATGAGCTACTACTTCTCCTTGTGAACACAGTATTAAAGGTAAAGTAAGAAAGATATATTCAGACTATTTGGAACGTCATAATGTTTTATTTTTATTAATTGGTCTTTTTTTCCATTTCGTTTTAGGATTTGCAAAGTACCAACCTTATTGAAGTTTGCATGGCATTAACTGTTGCCAGTCAGATTTTTCCAAAAGACATGATCCCAGCAGTTCTCCCACTAGTAGAGGACAAGCTCCAGCATTCAAAGTATGATTTTTTAAAATTATTATTATTGGAATACAATATATGTTAAAAAGGAAAAAAAGGATGACCAAAAACAAACTGAAATCAAACATTGACTGCCTGTTGTGAGATATGCCTGAGATTCAAAACTATAAAACTATGGCTTCTTTCTAAGCTATTCCAATACACATTGAGGTCTATTTTAATCATCTTAAGACTCTGGATCTTAATACCACTATCTATTATTTATGCTCTTTTGGTGGTTGTCATTCCATTTTCTAAGGAGGGATATATTTGTTTCTGTTTTAGTTTTTTTATGTAGTATTTTATTTTTGCCCAGTGTTTGTTTTTTTTTATCTTCAGAGAAATAATCCGAAGGAAGGCAGTTCTTGCACTGTACAAGTTTTACATGATTGCCCCTAATCAGGTCCAGCACATACATGACAAGTTTCGAAAAGCACTGTGCGATAAGGACCCTGATGTCATGGCAGCTTCTTTGCACATTTACGGACAAATGATCAAGGTTGGTTCAGGTGAAACTATGCATAAGTGCTCAAAACAGTTTGAAAAATATCATTCAGACAAAGGTCCGATTTATGTATAAAATAGATTTTAGTGTTTGAAGAGTCATTAATGCTTAGTAATTAGTTAGAAGGCATTGCAATCAAAACCATTGCAAAACAATCAAAAACGATCCTGGAACAAAATTATTTTACTCCTCTGCATATTTTATCTTTTAAGTTAAAAACATGTGGGAAATGCTGCTACTAGATCTGTACATTTCTTCTCAGATTTTATATTTGGAAACAATAAAATAACTTGGATCTGTTTGGTGTGTGCTTATATAAAAACTAGAGGATTGAACCCTGTAAACTTGTTAAAATTTATCTTGATATCCATGTTGAGTAGGATAAGCACTGATTTTGACCAATTCATTACCTTGTTGTTTCAGGAAAACCCAGAAGGCTATAAAGATTTGACAGAAAGCTTTGTAACCATTCTAAAACAGGTTGTAGGAGGAAAACTCCCTGTGGACTTCAATTACCACAGTGTACCAGCACCATGGTTACAGATTCAACTGCTTAGAATTCTGGCATTACTAGGGAATGACGATCAAAGGTAACTCACTTTAAAGTAGCATACTCAAGTGTGTTTCCGTCTTTAGAATTAATTACAGTTACAATTGATCTTTTGAGCACTGATGATTCAAAGCTAAAAATAAATGTTGAGTTTTGAATATTTTATACTTCATGTAAGTTGAAGTCAACATTTTCTTTATAGATGATATGAAATGGATGTTGGAAATACCAAACCCAAAAGTCATTGTCCTTCTGAGTATGGAGACCACCAAGAATTGAACATGCTGACAGTGGATACTTTTAATGAAGGGACGTGTAACAGGTTTTTCTTCTTGGTTTACAGTACAAGTGAACTCATGTATGATATTTTGGATGAATCTGTAAGAAGAGCAGAAATTAATCACAACATGACGTATGGTAAGTGTAAAGCAGGAGGGGATGTGTGAATTGCTCCTTTATAACACTGTAAGCTGTTAAAGGGGAACTGTAATGCAAAAAAAATATATAACCATTTCAATAGAAAACATGTTAACTAAAGCTTTTGATGCATTTTCAGCCTCTCCTTGAGCAGTATATTATATAAAAACCATTAAAACAAATTAACATTGAATGTATTGGAGCTCTCTTCAGTCACGCTTCGTGTAACGTCCTGTCGTTGACTCGCTCTATAGTCACACATAGTATTCTATTGAGCGTATGCCCCGTTCCTGTATTGTGTAGCCATTGTTTTGTTATGGCTGCTCTTTGTTGGTTTAAAGGCTTAGGCACACAAAAATACTTTTTGTTGCTGTTTTTCCTTTTGTTATTTTGCACCCGAACGCTTCGCATTCTGACATAATTCACCCTGCCAGCGTTCACTGGTGTGGGGGGGTGTCAACGATATGATGGAACAGCGGCGCCAGAAAGATTCCAATATGGCGGCGGCCTGCATTTCCAGCAACCCAGAAAGTTGACCAAAAAAAATTGAAATACTGGCCAAACGCTTGACTTTTTAACAGCGAGACGCATTTTGTTATGTATACAGAGCATTTAGAGAGCCTTGTTATTTTGAGTACAGTTCCCCTTTAAGCTATAATAACCCCTACAGGGATAGCGCTTGAACTTAGGTACATGGCTTACATTTCTTTAGCTAACCGCTAATCCTATTGTAATGAAACATGGGAAGAGCAACAGCATTCTAGGTTGCAGTGTTCTGGCCTGTGTTTGGGATGATGAAAGCAACGTGTGCTTTTCATATGTTGGGCACAGTTTGTGTATGTGTTACATATCTTTTTTTATTTGATTGTTTTTCAGCTATTTTATTTGAGTGTGTGAAGACTGTCTATACAATTTACCCCAAATCAGATTTACTGGAGAAAGCGGCAAAATGTATTGGGAAGTTTGTTTTGTCACCCAAAATTAACCTTAAGTACCTAGGTAAGAAGCTGACTAATACGTTTTTCAAAGCATCAGAATCTTGGGGTGTCTGGAGGTGTCTGTCTGTGTTGCATATTGTCTTGATAATATTTTGACACCAACATAAAATACAGTAGTAAAGATTATTCCATTGACCTAAAGCTTTCATCCATTCTAAAGTTTACTTTTTCAATTATTTCTTTAAATTATAGTCTGTCATTAGTTATATTTTAGTTTAGATATATAAACCTGGTACACCAGTACATGTATGTAAATTATTTTACTTTAAGGGCTGCTTTTACAGACCCAGATTAGCATTAATCAACGTCCTTTCCTAAACTAATATTAGGCCTTTAGATTAGTATTAATCGGGGTCTGTGAAACCATTCAGTAATGTTTGCTTCTCAGTTAAAGCCTAGTTAAAATAGTTCCTTTAATACATTGCTGATTCTGCTATGATTCATATTTATTGGAAAAATACTGAGAATCATACCTGTGTGTCGTGTGTCACTAGTAATGATCACCTTGTTTTTTTAGGATTAAAAGCACTGACCTATGTAATCCAGCAGGATCCTAACCTAGCTCTTCAGCATCAAATGACAATTATTGAGTGCTTGGATCATTCTGACCCAATTATCAAGCGAGAGGTAAAACACGTTTTTTGTTTTCCCGTAAATGTTTGCACAACATGTGTATGCTCATTAAGATTTAAGATGCTTGAGAGTTAAGAAAAGAATGTGTAGGTGAAGTAAAAAAAATCCACCTACATTCTCAAATATGTGTCACATGTCTGTTGCACTGATTACACAGAGGTAATATCTTATCAAGACAATATTAGTATACATGAGTAAATTGAGTACTGTACAATTAAAAGGTCTGAATGGTAAACAGTATTAAATTGCTAGATTTTATGAGAATGTACCTATTGGCTGATACAGTAGGTCCCTCCTCTGAAGCTGTTTGCGTGTCAGTGTTGTTTTTGTGTTCCATGCTGTTGATGTGACACTCTTCTGTGGCATGTTTGAGATTATTTCATTTTGATGAATTATTGTTATCAAATCTTTTATGTTCTTTGCAGACTCTGGAGCTGCTGTATCGAATAACCAATGGCCAGAATGTAACGGTCATTGTGGAAAAGATGCTTGATTTTCTAAGGCAAAGTAAAGACGAATACACAACTATTGACCTGGTTGGAAAAGTTGCTGAACTAGCTGAGAAATATCCTTTCACTGACAGTGACTAAAAAGAGAACGCCTAATGTAGCCCGAGATCAAATATACAAATGGGAAACATAAAGATAAATATTGTGCTCCCCAAGTTATAAAAAACAGAATAGTAAGTGGATGATTCATCCTACAGTACATAAACAACAGATAATATAATGTTTGCTTGATTAATAAAACGTGTATGCTTTTTGTCATAATGGCTTCATATAATTATAATAGATTACAAAAAAAATTACTTCTTGATTATTAATAAATAACTGCAATTTAGAAAAAAACCCACCGTTTTTCCTATCAATGTTTGTACATATGCCCCAGACAACGAGTGGTTCATCCAGACCATGAACACTGTGCTTTCAGTAGGAGGTGACGTGATGCAACCAGATATCCCCAACAACTTCCTGAGGTTACTTGCAGAAGGTTAGTGGTGCATTTAAAAAGACAAAAAAAATGTAATACAGGAGGAACGTACAGTGGTGGTTGTGGGGTAGGAATATTACTGCAGTTTTTTGTAAAGGATGTGCTTGATAAACAGAAATACACCATGTACTCAAAACCTGAGACTGGGGCTCTGCTTTGTGTCAGTGGCTCATTTGCTGGCAGACCAAAAGGTCACAGATTGAAATGGTTCACATTAATGTTCTGCTTGTATTCAATCTATCAACACCACAGCAGATAATGTGGGGTTTCTGTGTTCCAGGCGATGAATGAAAATCGATGTTGTCAGTAACCTCTCCCCTACCCCCACACCCTTCTCTTGCACTCTAAAGTTGTTTTTGGAAGTATGTAGTGCTAGTACAGAATAAAAATAGATGCAAAATCCAAAGAAAGTGAAGTGATATATGTGATATATTGTTGTGACAAACTGAATTAATTACTAGCTTATAGTCATAAACAAGAAGGACATGTTTGTTATGCTTCAGTGGTAATTGTATTTCATTAAGGTGGATGTGCAGTTAATAATACTAACTGAACTTGTAACCTCTTGATAACTTGTGATTTTCTTTAATGAAGATGCAGCACTTTGCTGATGTACAGTCGTTTACCACAGTGATTCACTGTACACTATAATTCATAGTGTACTGTCTCTAAACCTTGAGATACATATGTTTTATTCCCATATTAACTATATGTGGACACATTGCTATAGTGCACCAAAGAATGTAAGCAAAACAAAATGACTTGCTTGTTTTCATGCTCATGTCTTTGCTTTACTTGTATTGCTACCACAGCCAAGTGTTGTTGCTTAATGTATTTCCCAGGGAACAACTAGTGCCTTTCATTTTCAGTTGTCTTACTATTTGGTTAAATGTGATTCTCACAAGTGTTCTTTTCACTGATTATTTAGGCTCAGTTTAATAAATATGAATACTTTGTTTTTCCTCCAGGGTTTGAAAATGAAGCTGAAGACCATCAGTTAAGGCTGCATGCCGTGAACTCCTATCTTTCACTTCTAGAGAAAGACAATGTTCATGTTCCCCAGCGTTTTCTACAGGTTATAAGCTGGGTAAGGAGAATGGCTTTTTTTCCCTTTTAATTGCAGACATGATCCTGGTCCAAAGTATTCCACACAGTCGGATCTCTGGACTTTTATCATACTGTTAGCTACATGAACGCTTATCCCAGTTATCCACATACAGTATCTGCTTTCACTCAACCTTCACCCTGTACAAAGAGATTTGCTTTGTTTCTCCAGAGCAACAGAAAACATATAACTTGCTTTAACCTTTTCAGGGAGTGCTAAAAAATAAATCTGATAACAGTTGTGTTGGCTGCTATGGAAAATGGCATTAATTGAAGCCTGTCAAGCAGAGTTTATGATGTACAGTAAACATTGCAAACAGTATGCACGTTTTTAAATTAAAAGTAAAATGCATTGTTTATTGTTATAGTGCTTATTTTTCCATTTAAATGCAATTGTGTCTTCCCCAGGTTCTAGGAGAGTATTTTTTTCTTAAAGCAGAGACCAAGCCAGAAGTGGTGCTTGATAAACTAGGAAGATTGCTTGATCAAAGCTCTGTCACTTCTGAAACTAAAGGCTGGATCATGGCTGCAATCACAAAGCTTTCGTCTCATACAGTGTGTCCAAACACAGTGGCTGAAGTAGCACAGAAATACACTACATCTCTGGATACAGTTCTAAGACAACATGCCTTTGAGCTGAAGCATCTTAATGACGACAGAGATCTCATCAGAAGAGTTTTACCCCTGGATGCTAGTTGTGAAGATATAGAGGTACAGTAATACATTTCTTGGTTCATAATAAGGTGGTTGTATAAAGTTTTTTTCTGGTATAATGCAGCATATGTATTAGCAGCTGTCAAAAAAAAAAAAAGATTATTAACTAAACATATTCATGTGATACAAAATAATATTGAAAGAGGTGTAAGTAATTTAAGATTTTGTGTTCACAATTTCTAAATCTTAGTCACCCAGGTTAAAAGCATGCAGTCACATTTATATTGCACCCCCAAAGCCAGACTGCAGTCTAGTGTATATAATCTCTAGGGGGTCTTGTCAAGAGTTTATCCAACCACACAGGGCATGGATCATTTGAGCTGGTCAGTTAGTAGAGGAGCAGCAAGGGATGGAGTAACAGATTTTCAAACCACTGAATTTTGTCTTTCGACATCCCAAGGAGGAATATCAGAAGTGTTAAGGAGTTCTAAGCAGGTGTTATTTCTCTAAGAGGTTGTTTACTGAACGCTTTGGTCATTAAACCTAATGCTTCAGAATATATTGTTTTTTTGTGATAATCGCACCCTGTTGTTTTTTTTATTTATTTAGGTGGACACTTCACTGTCTTTTTTGGATGGGTTTGTGGCTGATGCTTTGGGTCGCGGTGCTGCTCCTTATAAACCTCACCATCAAAGACAAGAGGAGCTCTCACAGGAGAAAGGTGACTTTAATTATCAATGTGCACTTTCCAGAACTCCCTGTACTTTTAAAATCTTTGATTGTTAGAACACACTGTGCTGGAGAGTGAAATAATCTATTCCTGTCCCTATTGGTGGAGCAGCTTTTGCCTTAATGTACTCTGTTGTTTCTAAGGTAACGGGCACCTCAATACACCACCTGCAACAGTTGTCCTCTCATCAGCTTTTCTGTCTATTTCACATTGTAAACCCTTTTGACAAACTTGAAGCCAACGGCTGCTGGCAGCAAGTTATTTCCATTTTCTCTGCTTCAGGAAGTTTCCAGTTTGCACATTGAAAAATCAATTCTGTGTGCTAGACGTGTTGAAAACAGTTGGCGATGTATGTCAATTTTGTGTTATGTAACTAAAGTGTTCAGGAAGTGTGAAATCCTTTTTTTTTTTTAATAAACGAAGTCGGACACAAAAACGTAGAAAGTTCTCAATAAAATTCTCCAATGTTGTTTTTTTAATAATAATAATAATAATAATAATAATAATAATAATATTATTATTATTATTATTATTATTATTATTATTATTAAAAAAACAACATTGGAGAATTTTATTGAGAACTTTCTACGTTTTTGTGTCCGACTAATATTATTATTATTATTATTGTCTGCGTTGTAAAACGCAGACCTTGTTTTCTCGGTTTCTTTATTATTATTATTATTATTCCAGTTTCCAACAAAATTCCGCACGCATCTCCTCCTAGAGCTTTGAACTGATCAACTCAAAACTTTGCAACTACTGCACTCTATCTCACTTGAGTTGCTATTACTTTTGGTGGCGATCGGACTGGTGGATTTGGGGGTAAGAGGTCATGACCCCCAAAAATTAAACGGCTTATAACTCCTTTTAGGAGCAAGATAGGGTCATAGTTACAATTGAACATGTATAGAAACCCATTGGTTCCCGAAAAGTTACGCGGGATTCATTGACCTTTGACCTTTCCAGAGCTAGATATGGACATTTATCTGTTTCAAGAATGACAGCTAAAAACTGGACAGCTCCTACTCCTACAGTTTTCATTCGATCAACTCGATTTCTTCGCTCAGCTCTTCCAATATGGTTGAATTTAGTTGCTATTAATTTTTGTGGTGATCGGATTTGAAATGTGGGCGCAGTGCCCACAAAAATGCCACATTCCAACTTTCTCTGTCTGCACGCATCTCCTCCTAGAGCTTTAAACTGATCAACTCAAAACGTTGCACAAGTACTGCACTCTATCTCATTTGAGAAGCTAATACTTTTGGTGGCAATCGGACTGTTGGATTTGGGGGTAACAGGTCATGACCCCCAAAAATTACACAGCTTATAACTCCTTTTAGGAGCAAGATAGGGTCATAGTTAAAATTGAACATGTATAGAAACCTATTGGTTCTCTATCTCTCCATGCGAGTTTCGTTGACCTACGACCTTCCCAGAGCCAGATATGGACATTTGGCTGTTTCAAGAATGACAGCTAAAAACTGGACAGTTCCTACTCCTACAGTTTTCAACCAATCAACTTGATTCTTTCGCTCAGCTCTTCCAATATGTTTGAATTTAGTTGGTATTAAATTTTGTAGTGATCGGATTTGAAATGTAGGCGCAGTGCCCAGAAAAATGCCACATTCCAACTTTCTCTGTCTGCCCTCTGGTGGCCAAATCTTGTAACTGCAGATTTGACAGTATAGTGCACCTTAAACACTGCAGATAGTCATGTTTACTATAGAATCAGTATAGAAAACCAGGTATTCCATATCCACAAATGACCATGACCTGTCGTGTTTTACAACGCAGACAAAGTTTCTCCAGAAACTTCCATTCTAGTTATTATTATTATTATTATTATTATTATTATTATTATTATTATTATTGTTATTATTATTATTAACAACAACAACAACAACACATGACAGCAGTGTCTTGAAAGAAAAGGTTTGTACACAGCAATTTAATTTGTCAGGTTAATTTTCTGGAACAAATGGTGTTCTGCATATGTTAGCTCCTATCACATGGTTTATCACAAGTTTATAAAAAGTACCATTAAGAAGTGCCACATTGATTCCATCTCCCCAGCATCAGAAAAGCTGCTCATGACAGCAGCTATGGGCTTGACTGATAATACAAAATACTCTACTTTTGGTGCTCCTACTGCTTACTAACAGATGTTTTAGAAAGGCTAGTATTTTTTTGTGAACATCAGTTCCTATTTTACTGATACAACCAAATAGAAATCTGTTCTGTTTTAGCTTCAAAATATTTTTGTCTGGGAGAAAAGAACCAAAATACAGTAGAATGTGCCTAATAGAAATGTGATGTAGTAGATGTATTTTGTAAGTAATCTTACTTAAGGAGTCTCTAAGATATTGAGTTCACTGCACACCAAAATTAGCAAGGTTAACCCGAAGCCAATTGAGAGTTGAACCAATATAGTGTGGCTCAAAATATTAGAATGTACACAGAAAACATAAAAATACAATTAACGCAAAAGTACAAATAACAGAGCATTGCAATGAAATTTTTCACATGTAAAAGGCATTATTTTTCAAAGCAGTGTTCTATGGATATTAATTGGTCTGTGACCACCCCAAATAACCTTTTCCGCCAAAAGACTGCAAGGATATAAGTGACACATGTATTGTGTACAAGGTATACAGAGCTAACCTTTACATTTTCAAAGGTTTTATAACCTGTGCCGATTGTGTCCTTTAGTTCTGAGCACACAGCGCCATCATGTGGTAGGCTGTTTTTGCTCAACATGGAACACACTCTGAAAAAGGGGGTACTTACCAGTAACTCTAAGAAGGTAATACATTTCAGAGTGCCTGTCTAAAAAAAAAACTGCTTCTATTAGGGCAGACATTTTCCTTTGCCTTTTCTTTCAGATATTTTAGTTTTCAGTGTTTATTTAGCAGACATCTGGAGAACTCTGCATAAAACAATTTCTGGCATATGGCATATTGGAAGAAAACCAGAGAAACATGCCTTGAAGTGTACTGTCAAGCCATATGTAGTAGAATATGTCTGATAGCCAACTATTTGTTTCTCGTAATGGCTATGCACATTTCAAGATCAAATAAGCAAGTTCAATGCCATTAAAACATGTATTCTTATTATTCATATTATTATTGTTATTGTTACATAGTCCTGGAGCTGTTGTAAACCGTTCCTGGTTGAAGTGTGAATTAACAGGTTGCGGAAACTTTCCAGTATAGATAATACTTTAAATACTGTAAATATAACCGATAATGAGGGTTCAGGTAGGATAGCAAATTTCTCATTGTGCTTTCTCCTTGTGTTATATTCTAGCCCTGAATTATGAGCCCTATGGACTGTCCTTACCTGTCAGCCTGTCATCTTGCAGCATCACTGGGAGACAGTCTCCTACAGGCCTCTCCCTAAGCTCTGGACTGTCGGGGAACAGCACAGAAATGGGGCCAAAAGGAGGGTACGTTCTCTCTGCTCTCTGTTACAGAGCTGGGCATAGACAGAACTGTGCAGACTATCTTTTAAAGATGCATATGCCAGGTCTTTCAAGGTTAAACCAAAGGGACTGATCTTCACCATCTGACATTTAGCACTGGTGGAAAGAATAACCTCTTTTTAATCTGACTGCTGAATGTCTTTTAGGATTTTTTTTATTGCATTAACCCTCTTGAGGACATTCATTTGTCTTTAAGTTTACTTTATTTTGTGTCGAAGTAGAATCCCAGATTCACAAATCTAGATTTTCTTCGTTGTGTTTTATTTGTTAGTCAGTGTACCTTGCCTTTGGATATTTTTTTTATTTTTTCTTTGCATCGTGTGGATTTAAAATAAACAAGACAAAGAACTGTGATTTCCAGTCATTGCTCAAATGAGCAATAAAATGTATCTGCTTTGAGGCTATAATTTGTTTTCTTAGCAAAGACAGTATTGAAACTGAAATCGATTGTCTTCTTTTCCAGATCAAACAGCCTTAAACTTGAAGGTGTGAGGAATGTGTGGGGTAAAGAGGGCTACCTGCCTCAGAAAGAAACCACAGCGGAAGGCACCCTGCAGGTCTTACCCGGTCATGAGGGACCCAGCACCCAAGAGAGTTCTGTGGAGAATGCATCGCTGCAGCTGGACCTGGCCTCTCCAACCATACCTGAGGAAGACCAGGAAAAGCAGCAGCTGGCATCGTCACTCTTCGTAGGACTGGAATCACACAACACCCTCTGCCTGGTGAATTACTGCTCTTTTGTTTTTCAGTCTACAGATGTAGTTAACTGTTCAGTTGGAAGCAAGTATTGTATTCTTATTATTATTATTTTACTTTCTTTTTGAAAATATGAACAAGCCACAATTTAACCTGTAACTTGGGGCCAAAGTTATTTTTTACCAAGTACATTAATTGTATTTATCAATCCTGTCTTTGTAGCATATTGTGGGCTCGTATGGAAAATGCTTCCATCAGCATTTATCATATGTGTTCTAGACACCAGGAAGCTTTTCTGTACCTATAATTCTAATGCGCATCTATTTCTCTTATCCACGTGTAATAATATTTACAATAAAATGTTTAATGGTTTCATATGGGAGGTCTACAAAAAATAAACTCTATTTCCTACACAGATGGGAAAATCTGAAAACACTTCACAAAGGTTCAGAAGGAAAACAAACAAAACACAAGAATCTTCAAATGCCAGTGAGAAATTCTCAGATTCCTCTATTTCTTCCCGGAGTACAGTAGAGCGCCTTATGGATAATAACATTTTGGAAAACACTAGCAGCGAGCAAGAAACAGAACTGACAACGCTAAATCAGTCATCAAGCCAAGCTTCTGAATTTCAGGACTCCACAACACCTGATGGTTTATTGACTGGAGGAGAGCGGGAGAAGCAGGACACACCTTCAGATCCATCAGGACTGGCTCCTTCATTGTTTACAGGTGGTGACATGGTGATCTTACAGCCCTCCTGTGCTGCTGCAGAGAACGAACAACCTCCAGTTACCAGGCCCCCTCCTTCTCTGCCAACAGAACTCTCGCAGCTGGCTCATTCAGGAGTTCAAGGACTTTGTTCTAATGAAAGTATAGCTGTTTCAGCCTGTAAAATTTACAAAGATGACTCTGTAGTATTAGTTGTTTTTATAACAAATCAAAGCACCTCAGCCATTAAAGACATTATGGTTAGATTTGCACCTACGGAACTGAAGGTAAGATACCACACTCACAATGTTCTGGGTCTAAAGGGGCTGCTTGTGTACCTAAAGTGTATACAGATCTCTACTAACAGTGTATGTGGATACATTTATGTCCGTAACAATATGCATATTCCTAGGCTGCCACTATTTAGATCAATTGATTTGACCCAACTGTATTTTAGAGATTTGGTTCTTTGAAAGTGGTTTGTGTAATGCCAGTACCCCCTCTTCCACAATGTCTTGCAGGTTTCTGAAAGCACAGGCCACGGGTTTCCATTGCTTGAAGGCCAAAATACAGCAAACTGTCAGTGCTCTGTCTTGATGGAGAAGCCGTGTGCACAAGGAGCACTTGTTGGCAGCATCGCTTACCAGGCGGAACCTGAGAAATCGTCAGAACTACAGTTTTCACTAGCCTTTGCATTGGCAGATTTTATCAGGTGCAGTACTGTTTGCGTTGACTTATAAGCAGGTGTAATTACCATGAAGTTGTTTGTGCTGCTACCAGCAGGAAGCACTGCAGTGTAATCAGTAAAACTTTACAAGCAGAAAAACATTTTGACACTAGAGGGCATCATTTGCTGAAGATGCTTGTTTAATTTGACCTGTAAGATTCCTGGCCTTGAAAGTGAGGCACTTAAGACATGCCACAGAATAAATAATGGCAAAGCTAGCCTACCATAAAGCTTAATTGACATTTTAACCTATTCTCTTTATTAACAAACAGTCTGCAGTCAAGGCAATGCCTCTGGCTAGAAAGCTTCATCAGCAGTAATGCCTCTTGGATGGGGAAATGCACTGCTTGAGGGAAAAGGAAAGTAATCATAAATCTGTAAGCACTCCACTGAAACAAACTGGCTTTAAAATGCAGTTACTGCATGATGTGGTATATTTTACTTAAGGATAGTTTACATATTTTCAATTTTTCTTGTTTTTCAAAAATCTAGCAATGTCCTCTTTATTTTATTTTTTTCAAAGCGTCTATTTTGGTGGGTAGAATAGGTAGTTCCTAAGCTCCGTGTGGAAAGTGTGGTGATCACAGTTCAGAATTACTGAGTACTGTGTTCTCTTTTGACACACAGGCCCCTGACAATATCCACAGAAGAGTATGGCAAGCTTTGGCTGGCCTTTTCCAATGATGTGAAGCAGAATCTCAAGTTATTATCAGATGCAAAGGATCCTCTTACTGCAACACTGAATGCATTGAAGGAAACATTACAGCTTCATATTGTTGACATTATAGGTAGGTATTGTTCATTCTACTCTTCAGTTCAGTTGGACATTGTGCTGTGTTTTCTAGTGTTAAACCATCAATCAGAGCATGTGAACGATCAATTAATCACAATTTCATGTGATATGGAATTGTAGTAATAGCCGCAACATGAGTGAAATGCAGTAACATTAATCTCCAAAATACCAGGTAAGTTTTAGTAAATGCATTCAAATGTTTTTTTTTTTTTAAAACTAGAGGGGTTTTACAGAAGTGCTGCTTTTTTGTATTTAGCATTTCTTTTATAATTTTTATTTAATTTGGTTTATCATATAGCAAAAAATAAATAAAAAAATCAATAGTTTCAAGCTAATGTGTTCAATTATTTTTTTGATGTCTTTGCAAACTCAGCTTGTTCATACATAATACATTCTATGTTCCTGGAACTGAGTTAGACCTTTCCAAGAAAACAAATGTGCGATGTCAGGCATAACGATAGACCTCTGGCTTATCCACCACCATTTCAATTTTGACTTTGCTATTAGTCTAATATAAATAGTTTATCAGTGTAACACATGTATGTGTTTTTAATGGAATGAATGAGTTTGGATAAAAGGAGTTCTAGTGTAGATAATGACATTTAATGTTTTTCAACAGGCACGGAAGGTATAGTAGCATGTCAGCTGCTTCCAGCCATCCCCTGCCTGCTGCATTGCCGAATTAATACTGGAATGTTGGCTGTGTGGCTCAGATCCCCTTCACCTGACCTCCCTGACTGTTTACTGTATCAGTGCCAAAAGGCCATTCAGAAATTGTGATTGAAGTTCAGAATGTGTCTTTTTGAGTGCAGTATTTATTATGTATTGTATTAAAGTGTGTGTATATGTATCTCATATCTAAGGTGACCATATGGCTCCCTGTTCAAGCGGGACAGTTCAGGCTTTTCAACTCACAACCTAATGCATTCTGCTGTAGTTTTGAAGTAGAATTTCATATGTTTTCCTTTTTTTAAAGCATTTTTTGTATTTTTTTTTAATATACATTCTATATCACTTACTGTACCTCAGGGAAAGCAGTGGGTAGAATGGGAGTCTAGTTCATAGTCAGAGAGAAGCATTGGACTGTGGGGATACCAATGGGTCTTGTCTCTGTGTATATGGCTCCAGCTCCACTGCTCAAGTAGTAAGTGCTCCATCTATAGGGTGCAATGTAACTTAAGCAGATAGAAGCAAACCCCAGGACACACTTGTACAGTTAGACCCTGTAATGAGTTGTATTGACACCAAACCAAAATCTCATTGAGCATCTCTGGGATGTTTTCGATAGAAGGGTAAACTGAAGATGATGGCAAGCCACTGCACATGCTGTGCAGAAACTTTATACACATGATTTGATAGCAAAGTGTCAGACAGCTCCTCTTAATTAAGCATAAACTGACTCACCCCATACCAAAGATCACAATGAGGCAATACAGCATGTTGCTTGGTTAGAGAAGACAATTAAGAACAATACACCCTGATCACCCATTATTAGTTCCCAGAACCAAATAAAAAAAATAATATTAGCAAACAATCGTACAATAAGCATGAATATTATATAATTAAGAAATATTGCTTACGTGTGTTACAAACAAGTGCAAAAACATGTATGGCTTGCTAACAGGCTTTGAGCCAATAGTCCACTCTTTTTCTGCAAGCAAAAGTTAACTAAGTAGTTTTGCACTTAAAATGAACAAAAGTACAGTATATACATTTAATATATTTAAAAAGTTTTCAAGTTAACCATAAACATTTTATTTATGTTACCATATTACTTGTAGATTTTTAAGTGTGTTGTTTTAAATACCATATTTTCTTATGATATTATTTTACCTTTTTATCTGTAACCCATCATTCATAAGTGAAAAATGTTTGCATGGTGCAGTTTCGATTGATACGAAGAGGCTTGTTTTGTTATCAGCCTTCATTTTAACTTTGCTAATTTGATTGTTTCTCTTATAATTTCAGATATTTAAAGCCATCAGTGCAAGTACTTAAGTCACAGTTTTTTAAACTGAAAAAGAAAATGTTTAAAGTTTCTGTCTGTGATTAAAAGTGAAGAGCTTCTTGCTTTGACAAGGTACCATAAATATTGTTCAGAGGGGTTTAAGCAGCTTGATCACAAGACTTGTATCTTAAGATAACATGTGCTTGCACTGATTTGAATATTACTCACAAGACACCATTATATACAGTATATATATATATATATATATATATATATAATTTTTTTTTTTTTATGTCTTGTTAGTGCTAAAATGTTGCTGAGATAAAGACATTTGTGTATGTGCTTGTAACTACTGAAGTCAAATGTATCATATCTCAAAAATGAAATCTTATAAGTGAGTTATTACGGAGATGTTTTACTGATATTTTGGTACAAGTGAAAATGTCATCATTTTTTTTACACATAGCCTTAATGATTTGAACATTATTTTTTTCTGAATATACATTTACATATATTCACATATGCCTTGAAAATAGAACATGTTTTACATGGCATGGGTGACAAAAGATGAACTGAATAAGTATTCCAACACTAGTCTTAATACAGGTATCCAAAAGCCTTATGTTTATAAAACATGATGGGATGTTAACTTGTGCCTGTGGTACAGATGATCGATTTACTAACTGATGCCTGTCATGCAGTTCTAATTATTTCAGAATATAATAAATATGGTATGCTTAATAAAATTGTCTTTTCATTGTGTCATCTGCAGTAAACCGTTTACATGTATCGTATATTAAACTGCTGTATGAAAACAATAGCAGAATATGTAAGTTAATGTAACCATTGGGGTAGGATACTGTTGTACAGTGCTTCTGTTAAACAGCCTCCTCAGACCACATGAGGGCAGCAGCAGTTGTTTTTTAGTATCTTGTGCAGTACTCCTCACTGCTGCTGTCTGTGACAGTACACATTTTAAATGCTACAGACGTGGCAGTAAGTACATGACATTTTCAACCACTCTGAATATTTGTACTAAAGGATTTATCTTTTGTATACAATAACCTTGTTGGAGGTTAAAGCATCAGGAGACTAATGGGTGTCCAGCACAATGCACTGACATTAAGAATACCCACTTCGACTCACTGAAGCAACCAGGAGAATTCTTGAAACAATTGTTGATGTATGTTAAAAATGGTCAGTCTAGAACAATATTGGACAGGATTTCATGTGAATTTAAGTGTACTATCAGGCCCATACATTATTGCCTAAATAATCAGCAGTGTGAATTCTATCACCAGAAAGCAGACCTTGCTGACCAGTATGTCTAGTTTTCTTTGAACTATTTCACTGCATTTGTCTTTGCAGCAGTAGGAGGTTATGATGACATCTCAGAAAGATTTTTATTTTATTTTATTTATGATGGTAACATTTTAGAGAAATAGTTAAAGCTAATATTTTCAACATAAGGTTTTAAGGAAACAACCTTTTCAAATATGTAAACAAACTTTTAATTACATACCTGCTTTCAGGTAGCTCAGTGCCCTGGGTCACATATATTTAGACCTTATGATAGAGTTTCAGACAATATACTTATACTGTTCAATATGCTTTCTTTATGTATGAGAAGTAATTGTAAACTAACATGTAACGATTTCATCTGGGGTTGAAGCATGATAGCTCTACTGTAGTAATGTTTTGCAATTTACAGATATGTAACAATGATTTATATATATATATATATATATATATATATATATATATATATATATATATATATATATATAAGTGTCAACAACCCCCTCCCACACAGACACACACAAATCTTTTCATTGACCAATTTCAGGGGTCAACATTTCTAGTGATGAAAAAAAAAGAAAAGAAAATTACACCATCATATGTGTATGCTCACATAAGCCCTTCTTTGAAGCAGCACACATACTACATGGACAGTCTGGAAACCTCAACATTAATTGAAAGTACTACTGCGGCTAAGGCGTTTATCTCATCTGCCAGACAACACCGGGGATTCCCCCTCGATTACGTTAAACACCTATTCATCATTATCCAGGGATTCCCTGGGGCTTACAGTGCTCTAGCTGTGGTTTGTACAGGTGGGTACAGGTCGATTAAAATCATGGCCAGTACTGGAGACCCCTGGATTAAATCAATTCCCCAGCCAGCGATTCATTCCTGTGAATTGCTAGCACAGTCTGAAAGTACATTTGGAGACTTTTTCTCAATTCTCAATGTTCGCAACAGATATGGAACAGGGGGTTAGCTTTTTGTAACAAAACATCATGAGTAATTATACAAACAAATATTTTGTTTCGTTACACTTTAAAATATTGGCCACACGTGTATATGAAATGCAATGCATTACCTGTTATTCCTTCCCTGTAGTGTTCCACTTGAATTAATGCATTTGTCTGACGCATACTGCATGTATTGCTAACCACGGAAGCAAATACATTATGCATTTAGTTGCACATGTAATGGTTATTGTTCTGTGTCATCTCTGGTTTTTGCAGCGTTTAATGTTTGTTTCAGTTTAAGTGTTTCTGTTGCTTGGCTCACTTTAGATTACAGGTGGAATAGTGAATGGCCACACGTCATAATACAGCTGTGCTGTATAAGCTGTTTTGCAGGTGTTGTTTGTTCTACTTTTGTATATGTTTTAGATGTATTAGTTCACATATCTGTATTATGAAATGCTTGCCAGGCTTGGTTTTAAAAAAAAGTCCACAGTGTATTTCCTCATGTAGAAAAGGAAGCAAATAATAATAGCCAACAAGCCCCGGTTTTCCTGTGCTTCAAAAGAGAAAGACACCAGTACTGGATACCACCAGAAACAGGTGTATTAATTGAATACAATTATTTTGCTGCAGCTGTGTTTGATGCAACGATTGTCATGTGAGGGATTACTGGTGGACTTAATTGATGTGCAGATTGGTGTAAGTCGGTCTCGATTTTGACAAATTGGCGATTTGTCTTTGATGCACAATGTTGCTTTGGTGTAAAAAAAACAAACAAAACAACAGCATATTTTTACTGTTGAATGTGTGTAAAATTTGTAACCCAAAATGTATGGTGTGAGTTAACGTTTGAAGCAAATGTATTGGCATGCGTAGACCGTTACCTGCACTTGTTAAACATCGATTTGTATGATTGAGGTAGGTGAGCATGTCATCTTTTTTTTTGTATCAAATAAATCAATAAATAGTAATTGTTATTGTTATGTATTGTTTATAAAGTAATCGCGGTAACATGGATAATAATAATAATACTTTGTTTGATTTAACTTTACGTAAACAGTTTTCAGTGTACAAACAATTGGGTGGTGATGTTACTTGAAGCCCAATGCTTTCAGACGTCTTTGTCAGCTGCCCACAAAATCCAGAGCTTTAAGTACATATTTGTTGTTTATTCATAACTAAGGTGTATAGCTATGCTGGAGTCGATTTCTATTTAATTATCTGAACTGGCTTAGGTTTCATTTAAAAGAATGTGTAATCTACTGTGGTTTTTGGTGGTGCTCATGTAGACAGTAGCTTTAATTATTTTAAGCATTTACTAAATGACATCTAACACAACCTGACATGTTATGAAGATCTAAGCTGGATTAGATATCTATAAATGTAACTGTTACATACAAAAAGCTAACTAACACAATGCATTTGAGAACTGTAGAGCACTTCAACCACAGGTATGCGTTTATAATTATTCTTTAGTAAAAGATAGCTATTACACCTCAGCTTGACACCATTGTAAAAACATCCATACAGTCGCAGGTATCTTATTAGGACCAATTATATTGACTTTGAAGATAAATGGTTTATAACTTGGAGCATTCCTCATCAAACAGTGTGGTATGGTAACAGAAAACTTACACAGATCATTTCCAGTTACATACTTTTAAAATCAAATTTGTATTGTTTTGAATGTGGCAGTTTTTATTTATATATTCATTTGGGTTGATGCAAGATTTCAGAGGTAAAAATAACTGATAGATTGTGTTTTTCTTCTTTTTTTATGTCTTTGGGTCACATTAGTCATAATAACTTTCTTGAACTGTCATTTTGCTGTAATTGTATCTTAATCTTTGGTTTACTCCATAGTTTTTTTAAAGGAGAAATTAATGTAAATGGTGTACAATAAGATATATTAAATAATACCACTTACTGTAGTTTTGTCAAATTGATTTTTGTTTCTCCTCAAAATCTAAGAGTAATTTCAGACAAGGGAAAGCTTTAAACATGTGTCCAAACAATACTGCAGTTACAACACTTGGCCACTAGATCCAGTCAAATCCTTATTTTAAATGAAAGATAAACAAAAACAACTTAAAGGGAAAGTGATTCCAGCCACCTGATTTATTTCTTTAACAGGGAACATTTAAATCAAAACAAAATACTGGTGATTTCAACCAATGAAACCGAGTCTATAGTATCCAAAACCATTTGCTGAGAAGGTGTGGGGAGTTCCACCAAGTGAAATAGAATTCAAGGTCCTCTCCAATTACAAACATATGAACTATCAAAATTGCTAACCCTAGGATGTACAGATCAGGATGATTTACTAGTATAGCCAGTCATATTGTGAAAACGCTTCCAAAAAATAAAAGTACAGTTCATAAAAGACAGCACGACATAAAGGAACAGGTTAAAGAATTCCCTCGTCTAGTAGTTTGGTAATACCCTCGCAGATCTTTTTCAAGTATAGTCTGTATTCTTCACAAGGACTGTAAAGGACAGAAAGAAACTCTGCATCAGCAAAATGATCAAAAACGTGATCGATGCGCTTGTGGGATTTTGCTGTCAAGTGGTGCTCCACGAGTTCATGCAGAAGGTCCTTGCACTCGTTGAGGAGTTCGGAGAGAATGTTGCGGTCGAAGGTGTAATCCACCTCGTAAAAGCTGACCGCGGTCATGGCGCTCTGATTCATTTTCTTCTTGAACTTCTCCACGGTCTCCAGCTCCTCTGGACTGAAGTGATGGTTCCTGTAGAGGATCCCGATTTTCAAGGCGATTTTGATCACATTTTTCATGATTTTGATTGCCTCCTTCTTGTTCTTGGTGTACTCTCGACTAACTTTGTACAGCTCGTCCAGGATCTCGCTGCTGGTGTCATCGATGAGCATGTTGGCCACCGCCATCGTTGCCATCTTACTCAAGATCTTTTTCTGAGCTTGAAGAGCCAGGCTTTTAGAGTTGAAGATCTCTGGGACTGCACAGCATAAAACAAACACAAAAATAGAGATTAACCGTTGCATCATCTTAATATTAAACAGCAAAATAAAAAAGAACCCTCTTAGCACACCCTTATTTTTTATATGTAGACAAATGGCTGATATTTAGTTCAAGGTAAATACGTACTGTATGGTATTGGCTATAGATCATTCACATATCAGTATTTTAAAACTTAAATGATGAATGTAAAATTGAATCCCCCAACCCTACCTCTTATATCCCATGCAAAACTTCAAAACACTATTTTTCTTTGGCTTTTATATAATTGTCCAAAAGGTCTGCCATCCATGGTGCCTTCATCTTTGATGGACAACACTATGCAGTGCTTTATTAGACTATTTTTAAAGTACATTATTTATTATTTGACACCAGTAGGTTAAGGTTGGATGATCTTTGCAAGATGGCAACTAAAATCCCTGAATACCCTAAATAAATAAGACATACATATTACACTGGCATACAAACGAACATGGAGTCCCACACTGTTGGTTTACAACAGATGCAGCTGCTGTAGTGCGTGAAAATAGAACCATCTAATCTGCTATTTAGTCAAAAAGCACTTGAAAATAAATCTGATTGAGTTGAAAGAATCTGCTGTCATTGTGAGTAAATCATAGCCTTTGTAAAATGATCAAAGGATGAATGAAGCTTGTAAGCCTATGATTTAATTCAGAATTGACACCCAGTAAGCAGCTGTTTTGTGGTTTGAAGAAGGGTAACCAGGGTTTTGAAAGGGATTTGGGTTCTTTTCTCTTTATTTTGAATTTGTTTTATTTTAAATCTTGGTCATTCTTTCATGAATATGTTATTAATATTAAAGAAAAGTAAATAAGATTATTACTAAAAGTAAATATGATTATTACTGTGCTTATGGAACGATAAACTGTACTTAAACACAGGAAGTTAAGATTAAAAATAGCTCTTTTCTGGAAATAAGATATCGGGTTATTTTAGCTTAAACATTTTATCTGTAGTAGAAATGTAGTTTTTAGTCCTTCAAAATGACTGATGACAGAATTCTAGGAAATGCTTTTCATGCACAGTCCTTCATAATTTATGAGAATGATTATGTCTTCTGAATTAAAAAAGCACAGTATTGCTCTTGATGCTTCAAAACATTCCTATTTTAATCTGGTGCCCATGCTTAAAGAGATTTAATGAATACGATCCCAGACTTGATTTCAATAGAATAAGAATGTGGCAAATGCAGTTGGCATCATTATTAATTTGTTTATACATGTTGCCAAATAAAAGCACAGAGGACAAATCTATAATTCAATAGTGGCACCGTTTCTGTAGTGCAGCTTCCTGCAAGTACTGTTCTGATGAAAGTGGGGGCTTTTTGCATTTCCTAAGTGTGCTGGCCACATCACTTGGTGAGGTTCCAGGATACAGACTGGAAAACACATTGATAATAATAATAATATGCTGCTCAGAAAAGTAATATAGTTTGATATGTATAATATATATTTAAACCATTACATTTTTAGAGCTTTAATGCTAACATGCTCCATTGGAAATAATGATGCTTGAAATGCTTGCAGCCACAGTATATTAAACCTTATTTTTGCTGTAATAATGTCATGCAAGCATAACAATTAGATTAGGACACAGTTGCCATTATTAAACTGAATACAATTCAGCTTTGAATTACAGTTCGGTACATTTTCTTATGCTCAACATGGTTCATTTAATAAATAATAATACAGGGTTAAGATCTGTTTTGGTCCAGTCTACTCTCTTGTGCTGGAGTTAATGTGGAACACTTTTTTAATTTTTTTATGTAAGTTTAACCCATGTTCTACATCTGTTCCGTTATTCATATGATTTTATAATTTTCAAAATGTTTCCTTCCAGCTGAAGTCAATTGAATAGAACAAGGTTGACCTGGAGGAAAGTATGACAAATCAGTTGGTGTTCCAAGTTATGCACATTTCTTAATTCAGCGTCGTAGTATATGTGTCTATTGTACTGCAGGAGATTTAAATGCCTTATGCAGAATTGTCCCCCCCCCCCCCCCCCCCAAACTTCTCACAAGTTATTGCCATTGAACCCCATATTGAAGAAAATAACACAGCTAAGCAAATGTGATTTTAATCATTGGAAGCATTAACACATTACTTATGAAGTAAACCTGTAAAGGAGTGATAATTAATACAATATGTGTAAAACTTTTAAACTTCTGCTTTGTGGTCATTAAAACCCAAATAAATTAATAGTTTAAAGCACTAGAAAAATGTGAAACCTCTGGAAGCCATATTTTTAAATGAATGCAGTATGTTGTCTGAAGTCACGCCTGTAAATAAACCCTTAGTTAATTCAATTTACTGTTACCGGTACTTCAACTCTCACTAGCTTTGTGACATACCACCCAAGAAGGGGAGCACGCATACCAACAGCAACAGTCAAGAGTTTGGCTAAGTATGCCACAATAGTCACCATTCATATTTATTGCTAGGACCTTCAGAACAAACGGACAATGTAAGTTGTCGATTTAGTCTGGTACTGAATGCTATAGGAAAATCCACATTGAATAGCATCTGTTAGAAAATAATATTTTTGATCATCTTGCTGGAGGGATGAGATGCAATTTTGCATTGACTTTCAGGTTAGGATTTAGTTAAAGGTTTGGGGGAAACTTGTGATTTGAAAGCTTGGTAATCTATGGGTTACTATGCTGTCTACTAGGCTGTTCCTGTATTGCATAATTAAGCACTTCTTAGGTGAGCTTTTAGGTTATAACCTCCTGCTGCTGCATACATTCACAGAAGCTTGCCTGTTAATATTTTGGCTGGCGCCTTCATCACAGCGAGGCATGTGTCTACTTGGCTTGTCTTTAAATTTATGGATGGATCTTCAGCAGTAGAGTTTAAGTATATGATTTATGAGTTATCGAGCGAGTTTCCAGCCCTGAGGCGAGTTGCAGTGTGCAGCATCTAGGATGGCATTGCATGACCGTCTTTTATTATATCAAAATAACATTCAGCTGCTGAAGGTAAAGGGTCAAGGTTATAAAGAATTAACTTCTACAAGACATAGCATGCAACTTTTTTTTTTTTTTTCAATCTGAAAGTTGGAATAATTATTTCTGGCAAGTCTTCAAAACAAGGAGCAGGTGCTCCCCGACAGTCTTTACCTGAAAGACCTGCAGTTGTTTTGAAACATAAGTACCGCACAGTATGTAGGAAAATGTCAACAAAGAAACGGGTGTTCCACAGTAAGCATGTGAAGGGCCAAGACTTTGACTTTTAAAGCAGCAGTGTCCAACAGTTTGAATGTTTATACTCTCTAAATATAAATACAATCAAACCTGTGGGATCCTGGATCGTTTAGGCCTCTTCTAATGTTTGTGATTTATTTATTCTGTGTAACCTTCTGGAGGTTCAGAAGTATGAGTGTAATGTTTACTAATTATATGGTACAACACCACCAGTGTGGTGTTTTATTTAAATATATTAATTTACGCGCTTCAGTATTTAACATCTGAAAAGAGCAGAACAGAAAGACAAGTTGCTGGCATTGCATCCTTCCCTACTCAACACATGCTGGAGATAATGATCATTTAAAAAGCTCTTGCTTTACCACTTAAGAATGCAAAAACCAAAGGTCATTCTCATTTACACAAGAGTTCATTACTTCTGGTTTTTAATGAGGTTTACATAAACTGCCATGAGCTTTCGTCTGCATTTAATCCTTTACTTTTCCGAATCACTATTATTCCCCACATGAAATTAGCTTTGAGATTGTCTGTGCCATATTCTCCAATCAGGCTGAAATTTTAGCAAGCCCTGTGTATCAAAGGAGGCTTTTGTCCTTTACTTAATCATTTGGATTGCTAATTCTTCCTCACTGACTTTGTGCTGTTTTTGTTTAGAGGATTAGTTTCCTGGCAGAAAACGTTAGTTGACAGGGTGAGCAGATGCAGGGTTGTCAGTTTTTCATGTGTAAAAATGTCTGGCTTTGTTGGTTACCATTACATTTTTGTTTGTTTTAATAAAGAGAGCTATTGTATTCTCATTTACTTTCCTTTCACTTGCTAGTTTGGTTTCCTGGATATTGTGGCAGTGGACTATCCTTCCAGCTGCCTGGCTAAGTCATAGTCTTCGTGTCGTATTGAATTTTTAGTAGATACGTTCTGTCTGGGACTGATTTCTGTTTTTTCAACTTGACCTGCCTGGTTTTAATTCATTTTATTTGATTGCGCTCGGGGGCTGAATTAGTAACAGCTAATTAAGGAATTGCCAAGTAAAGAACTTATTCAGTACCATGAAAAATAAATTGTTCTCGTAATACTTATGATTTATGAAGTAAAATTGTGATTACACAGGATTTACGTCCCACACAATATTTGACTCTTCTGTACTTTACGTGCAGAATGCCTGAAGCTGTTTGTCTTAAAGTGACTGCTGCCCACTGTTTAGTCTATTTTGTAGAATTTATCTAGTGTGATTTTTTTTTTTGCTTTTAAAGAATGCATTCCTGGCGAGGGTAAGCCTTCATATCAGAACTTAGTAATAACATTGCTTAAGAGAATGTGGATTTAGCAGTTTATTACTCCCCTGTTAGCCCCCTTTGCTAGATGACATACAAAAACAGTGCGCTAGTGAAGTGCCTTTATACAGTGTACAGTGCAATTTACTGTCCCCATGAAATAGCCACATTTGTGAATTATGACAAATAACAAGGGAGCACTGTACTATTTATAAACAGTTTTCATACAAATAGTGGTATTTGCATTAGGGGTGCATACTCTGTCTGTCTGACTTTTTATTTCCCTATTACATATATATTACACTTGTATGCAATATATATATATATATATATATATATATATATATAATATATATATATATATATATATATATATATACATATACACAGTGCTCCCTCGCTATAACGCGGTTCTCGGGGGGGACACAATATGAGCGTTATAACCAAAGAATGTTATAAACTGGGGAGGGGGTGCGGGGGGCTCCATGGGACACATAACACACATCTGACTAAAATACAAAATAAAATAACTATGCACATACAGTGAAGCAAAAATATAACTTTCCATGAATTAACCATTTTAAACTATAAATAGGCCTAATATTTATTTAGTTATAAGACGAATGCTGAATGAGATGTCTGTGTTAGTGCCAGCACAGCTTTTCTTCAGTTCAGCTACTGTTTCAAAAGGGAGAGACAGTAACGGAAGTTAGACTGAGAAGTGGTTTATAGTTTGAACAACACGAGTACTGTATTTACTGTAGAAATATTGCATGAATCACTAGTATAGGGAATTAGGGGACATGCTGTAGGAGTGTTCTTTCCGAGGCATGTTATAATTGAGAGCCTTATAGCGAGGGAGCACTGTGTGTGTTTGTGTGTCATATATATATATATATATATAATGATTTAAAAACTGAAACATCATTGTATATATTCAAGTGGTATCTGTATCCAAAAATAAGCAAACTAATTAAAATAATCAAGTAAGAATTAACTGATAAACAGAAAAACTGTTCAACTAAAACTATATTGAAACACTACACAATTTCAGCCATCAACAGGTAGTGTGGATAAGTAATTACATATTTCCCTGAGTGTCAATTACGTGTGTCTCTCGCCAGTTTTGTATTTGCTTTCCCTTCTATGGGATATATATTAATTAATAATACATTGTCTCTCAGCCAGACAACCCTGGAACCTGAATCTGTACTGGTGGAAGGCTTTGAGGAAACTCTACACAACAGCTAAATTGTGCTTGATACAATTCTCCTATCGCCCATGAATGACACATGTTTACAGTAACTGATTGTGGCAGTGACTGAAGAGTTAGGGGAAAAGTATCTGAGTTTATTTCACAAACAACAACAGTGAATGACAGCAATGTCAATTCTCTCTCGTCATTTACTATAAGTGAAGAAATGATTGATGCAAATTGAATTCTGACCCTGAAACGTGTCTGCAAACACTTCCTTATATGTAACCGCTGTCAGCATATCTATGATATCTGACACTCTACTGACACAATGTTTTGTCAGTTAGTAGAACATCCATACTGTATAATTAAAATGAGGGTGGAGATCTGTTGTTTCTGCTCAAGCACAAACTGAAAGCAGTATTGATTTACTGTCTTGAAGTTGGAAATTTTATTAATTTATTTTATAATTCACCACACCAACTATGGATCATTTATTTAATCAATTGGCAGTTTGTCTCGTTTTTATTTGTTGGAAGGTGTTTTAAATCTGTTTTGTTCAACTGTTGTCCTAGTCCTCATTTCTAAAATAGAAATATGCAATGAATAAGATGGGTGTTTTGACTAGTTTTGGTTGCCGCTGGTAGTTCCATTTTTATTCACCGGCCTTCAGCCTGCATGTGTAAGATATACTGTGAGAAATACTGAGGTTGGTGTACAGTAGTTGTGGTAAATTCTGTGTTTGTTACACAGTACTAAAAAGATTAATTAATAAAGTTTAAAACCGTAAGAAATAGTTAGTAGGGAGAATCCTCCATAAACTGGTGACTGTGTTGTATTTTATTATGTCATACACCCAACAGCTTGACTGCTAAGGATATTTCCATAGTACAGGCTTTGTAATTTATTTATTAAATCTATGTTGCTGTCCACTAGAAAAGGAAGCACCAAGAACCAAGTACATGTCGATTTCCCCACCACGGCGGGTTAGTATGTGAAATACACCTGCCCACAACCAAATGGACCTGCCTCTGTCAATCAGGCTAATTTCAAACCATTGGAGAGTGTATATCACAAAGTAACATTTGATAATGTGTAGGTTTGTTCTTTGGAAGAAAACTCATAAACCTCACAAAGTAATAGAAATATGATGGGCAGGTAAAAGGGCCCCAAGGTAAAGAATATTAGAAGTATTTTAATAAAGCAGTAGTGATGCGTCAAAACAAACGGGACATTATTCCTGATTTAGAGATATCATCTTGTAATATAAATGGGGATCACTTTGTTTCCTTGGAAACAACCCTGCATGAGACAACAAGTTATTCTTGCTTTTTGGTTTATAAAACTGTGTCCGCTTCCAGCATGACATTTTAGCAGTACTGACAGCTCAGGAAAGCTGAGACTAGGCGCTTCTGTATAAATGGAAGCATTGTCACTTCACATCAGTCTAAACCCAACATTGGAGTACTCTGGCAAGGCTTTTTCATCAGGATGTTTTCTCCCAATTAATGTATCTCATCAAGTCAGGAATTATGCTGCAGATATAAACCCCACCCCTCCCCCACAAAAAACCCCCCAACATTTTCAATCTGATTATTGATGTAGTGGCTGAAGGTTTTTTCCCCATATTAATGAAATCCCAGAGTTACACATACAAGGAATATATTCTATTATATTAAAAGTTATAGGGGCAACCTATGCCTCAGAAATCTGGACTTTTATCAACTATGCATTCATAATACCTTGTTTTTAAGTTTCAGTACTAAAACCATAAGGCCTGACTAGTTTAATTCGATATCTCTGTTTTTCACAGTGATATTTGGAATGCCACCAGAGTTTTTTGTAGTTTTAATATTCTGATTTCCAACTAAATTCACCTTGCATTGTATGTTGAGAACTGATCCCACATAAAATGTATTTCCTGGAAAGTTAAGTTTAGACATTAAAATAGTGTTTATTTTTTGTAGAAACATTTGAACAGTAGCTTTGATTCTGTTTGAAATCTGAATTATTTTATTTATAGCCGCATACAAAAAAAAAACTCAATTTGAATCACTTAACCAAAACTGGTTATTAAGCACCTGTTGTTAATTTCATATGGTAGAGATATAGTGAGCGTTGTAATTACAGGGTTTGCAGATGAGGCAAGGCTGCATTTTATAAAATGCCTTCATGCTTATGAATAGGTTGATGGGTGTGATCCATTAACTAGTGCTGAGCCTTTGACTTTACACCATAATATATTTCTATGTTTAAATCCAACTAAGAAATACAACAGCCTGCAGCACAGTCTCTTTGTTGTGTTGCTACATATATCACAATACACTGTGAACAAACCAGCTACACCCTGAATGCTTTTTGGTGTCATGCATTTGATATCTGTTTCATGCTGTAACTCATGCATTTGTGTGTAGCGCTCATACAAATGTATTAAGTAACTCATTAATACTACGGGTTTAAGAGATGGTGCAATCTACTCAGTTGGATTAAACATCTACATACTGATTTTATATTTAAACATGGTGTAAACATCAGTGTCTTTAGATCCTGTAATACAGTGAGACAGAGGACCCTGTTTTAATGGTGTGTATGGCAGAGGGATTCCTATTCACCTTGGATCAAAGCTGTACAGTAGGTTCAGAAATGAATAGAAATAAACATGTTTTCTCATTCTGAGGTTGTTGTGAATTTAGAAATTATTTGAATTACCTTTTCTTGAATCATATACACAAACCAATATTGACAGTAAAGATTGTGCACTGGTATGTGTTATTTGTGGATAAACTTTATGTATGCAGAGAAATTTATATTTTGCTGAACAGTGTGTATGGAGTACACATCTCCTGTTGACTAGACACAGGACTCCTATAGTGTGAGTATGGTGGCCGTCCATATATAGTCCCATACAGAAAAAGGGTTTAGAATCTAGATTCATATCACTAGATTTTCAAATATTCTTTTGCAATGAAAAATGGTTTATGCAAAGATGGTGTTGTGGTGCTCTAACGAGGTTTTATAAACTGTTGTAATTCTTCAAGGCATTTGTAAAGTCTGTGTCTGGGGTGTGTGCTTTTATTGGAGTACTTACTTTGGCACTGGCAGAGGCAAATGATGGAAACATGTGTCAAAAATACCCTAACTACAGTATTAAGAAATTCCTGCATTCAGTCGCCATTCAGATTGTAAACATAGCTGTGAAATGTAAAAGTAAGTATTGGATTGGGAACATTAACCATCTAGAGTTTAAATAGTAACTGCAATTTAAAAATATTGAATTCGGGTGTTCTGTGTAAACTGTGCTTTTAAGTCGGACTTTGTTTTGCCCTAGTGACGTAAAAGTCTGGTTTGTGTGTGGTTTTTTCTTTACTGTAAATACCAGAACATGTAAATAAAATACAGATACATTAAAGGTAGGAGTCCTGAACCCTTATTAGCCGTGCTAGCCTTCCCTTTGTAACCGCTATTAGTAGGGGGTCAAAGTTCTGGCATTTGTTATATCAATATTGCTTTATTCAATTTGCTTGAAGATTATAGCACTTTCTTCCCTCATTAAACCTTAGGCCAATTAATGTGGTGGCTTTGTGTGTGTGTGTGTGTGTATCGGTACAACTGAAGGCAGTTTTAAAGTAAGTATTAAAGACACTAATCCGTATTTAATTCAAAGTGTTCTTAAAAAAATAATTGCTCTTTCCAAGGTCTTGGTTTTGCTTTTGATTCAAGATGTGCTCATAGTTGAAGAAAAAAAATTGATTGGAATCCTTTGTTTTAAATGTCACAGCTGAACCTTTACATAGCGTCTATATACCGCAGGTCAAAGTTGTAAGCGTTAATTAAATATCGTTTTGGAAGGAAATGGCATAAAATCAAACAAGCTTATTAGCATTTCAAGCAAACTAACAGTATTGATGTTCTAAATCTTAATTTGACCTAATATGCAGTAAGCTGAATCTTTCTTAATATTTTTTTCTTGGAGAGTTATAAGGAAGCTACACGGTTCTTTGCAAATCGAGGTCTGCCAGGAAAGGATATGAAGTAAGTAACAGTTTTTTTTTCCATTGCTTCAAGCACAACCTCTGACCCTGTCCCTGCTTCATGAAGACAGATCTAGGCTGAGTAATTCCCGTGCTCTGGGATTGTCGGTGCCTGAGCCAGTGAAATGGCCCAGTTCTACTGTTGAACCATTCACTGATAACCAGAGGGGTTTTCACATAGTTATTTAAAGTTCATAAGATAGTGTATTTTAAATAAATATTTAGGTCCTGAAACCAGAAACTTGCGTGTTAGTGGTCCCCAAACACTGAGACGCACTGGCTAATAGGCAGTGTAAAGAGTGGCTGCTGTCAGGCTAAGAACTGTACTGAATACAAAACAGTCCAAAAAGGTCCCAACTTGGAAAAACAGCAAATGTATGGGTTGTCTAAAGGCATGCGTTCACACCCCAACACTCTTGTAAATATTTACAAAATGTAACTAAAATAGCATGGCATTGTTATACAAATGCATAGTACCCCCCCCCCCCCCCCCCCCATGGGAATGTTCAGCATCTTAAAATACACTGCAGCCTTTATAGTGATTTGCATCAGTCAACTGGACAAATGTCAGTTTTTTATAATGTTTTTTGGTCGATGTTGGTTGCAAATTCTAGTGGATAAAAAAAAAGAAATGGAATTTGCTTTAAGTTTACCTTCATGTACACTTCTATGAAAAATAATGCACTTTTTGTGCATTTAAAACACATTCTGCTATTTGACCGTTGAAACTTTAAAGTTGTAGTGCTTTGACGAAGTTTAAACATATTTCTTGTATTAAAAGCCTGTAAACCTTGTAAGGTTATGTTGAAAATAGTAGCCCTATTGGTGTTTCTTGTACAGTAAGTGTTCTTCATACAACAGATCTTGCTTTGACAATATACCATTCAGTAGAAAAGGGTTTGACACATGTGACTTCAGTCCTGTGTCTGCTGTTAGTCAATTGGTTTACAAGACCAAATAACATGCACTTTTAATGATCACTTCAACTTCTACATTTGCCATTGTCGGTGCTGTTGCTTTTGTGGGACAATAGCAGTTTCCAAGTTCACAAATACATTTACATATGCCACTTTCAGGTTGTAAGACCGCTTTTGTTGATAGTGTAGATAGTGCAGCCTGACGATTCCGAGCTAGCCCTATTGTTAGCCTACCCAGAGATCGGTTTTGAGATGTTTTAGCTCACCTGAGTTCTACTGCTGGCCCTACGATCCCACGCTGCAGTCTAATAATCACATACCTTTCTCTTTCCCAGTTCTTAAGTTTTGTCTTCATTTTAAAGGCATTATGAAAAACAAATGGTAAAATAAACATTCTGGTCAAGATGTTTAATTCTAAACCACTGGAACCTGGAAGAGTTCAAATGTTGAACATTCAACTGTGTTTTGATTCAGAAAACTGGCTGCTTGCCCATGCTATTAACACGAAAACGTACAAGTGTTGTTACCGTACTCTTGTTCACACATGCATGTCATTTTTTGTGTTTTTTTGGACGTTAACAGCTGAATTGTTCCCACTATATACTAGATACTTTTGACTACGTTTTAAGTTCCATGTTGGCTTGATGTATTTTATTTATCCTGAGTATTTCTTTATTGTCTGAAGAAGAGCCAGCAACAGGCACAGCTTCAAAGCATTCATTCTGAATGTGTCTTCCTAATTACTAAATATCTAATTGAATGACATCATCTTAAACTGAACCAGTTGTCTGTATATCATTTTTTCTATTACATTTGTATTTGAGTAACCCAAGAAGTGTTTTCCATCCTGCACAACACATGCAGAAGCGCTTGTTTTTAAGATGTGCTTTCTTCTATGGCTGTGAGACTCAAAATGATAATACATAAAGGTAACAACATCCTTCTTTTGCTGTAAACCAACTCTATTAATCCAAAATACTATTCATGAAATCTTCATAAGCCCCAATAAGAAATATGCTTTTAACACAATCAGATCATTCTAAATTAGTTTAAATCCAGAAGCAGCAATTTTATTTATCTACAACTGCTCATTTGGAACATCCAGTTATATCATGAGTGATAAATTAAGCTGTTAAACCACAAAAAAGTGGCATGGTCTTGGGGAGTGGAGTGGGACCTCCACAAAGTAACCAGAACTACTTGTATGGTTTAGTTTTGCTCTATTACAGAATGCATTTAGAAAATGGGCTGCCTGCTTGTTTTGGGTTATTCTAGCAATACGTCTACTCATTTTACTTTTGTAATTCTTACTGGTAAATTCATTAAAGGCGTGGTTCCAGAAGGTTCTGTTTCAAGTTAAACAGTTTAATGGGAGAGGGTTTCCGTGTTTATGGCCTGGCAGAGGGAAGCTGTTAGGCCTCATATTTTCCAACTGAGAAGCAACTATTTATCCCATAACCATGGTGAGAGAAACCAACCTGTCTGCACAGGCTGTGCACAGTATGGCTCTGGCCAGAAGTTTAACATCACCTAGAATTTTAGGATTGAGACATCATTGAAAAAAACCATTTTTATAATTTTATGAGAAAGATATGTACAACATATCGAAACATTGGGCAGCTGGCTCTTTGAGCTAATATATATATATATATATATATATATATATAATATATATAATTAACATATTTTAGATCTTTTATTTAACATCATGTAATCAAAGAAACTACAAAATGTTATCACAATAGTCTACCGGAAGCCATAATAGTAGTACAGTATTTCGTGTTGGATTTTGAAATGTCACATTTTTGAATTTGTCAGTTTTTTGTTCTATAGTTGGAGCACTGCCCCAACAACTTTCTTCAAATCAGAATAGGTGAAATTGTTTCTGGGTAGCTCCACTGGTAAAAATGAGCTAGAGATTGGCATTTCTCTATAACCAAACAGCCTGTAACAACTGGACTTGTGTTTGTAAATCTATGTAACACTACCTTGTTAAACTGTTCTCTATCACAATAGGCTCAAGTGCAATGCATAAAAACATTAGTCTCTACTGCCATAGCTGACTTCGTTTAATATGTTCCATCTTGAGCATGTTATCTAAACTTACAATCTGACCTTCTGTTCCTTTCCCTTTATGCTTTGTTCTAAAGCATGTCTTTATCTACATGTTTTATAGCTTTGGCAACTGTGGCTGCTGTTTATCCAAAAATTAGAAAACAAAATGGTAATGCTACAGTACAAACGAGAAAAATTAGGTCCTTCCAATAACCTTCAGTGGCTTTAAAAAACAAAACAAAAAAAAACAAACGAAGTGCACATTTTGCAGTGGCTTCCCTTTCAGAGGCTAATGTTTATTTTGTTAAAAGCTACCGGTGATGTCTGGTTCTCATGGATGTCCTTACAGTTATCTCAGGATTGGGGTTTGTCCTTGACCTACATGTAACTTTTGAAGAAGCTCACTGTATGTTAAAAATATGTTCAGAATCCATGTGAACGAATACCATCCATTGTCTCACATGATAACCATCATTAATCTTGAAAATCTTTGTGAATCAAGGTTACAAAGTGTCATACAATTCCATGTGGGTTGCATATTGCAAATCATTGGTTTCTGTTGTAAAAAGTGCTACTTCATCAAAAGAATCTCCCTGATGCCCTTTGAGCTTATGTTTGCAATCTGCCAGCTGCCGTTGAGCAGATCTAGAGAAGCCAACGTATGAAGCAAGCACCATTTTTCCACTTGCTAGGAAAAAAGATGTAATGGCAGAAACAACCCATCCGTAACATGAGATCAACATTAACTAGCAGGTACTGTGTTTTTAGAAGACTGAAACAATGTGCTCCTTCTCTAGTGACACAACCATATGAAGTACCTTCTTTTTATGAATCTGCATATTAGTATTTTAGCTATGTAGTAGCTATGGCTAGCTGAGATGACAAACTTTATGAATGCCCCTACTCTACAAGATGGATCCCATGAATGCCATTGTACAATAACATCCATGAAGTCCTTCCTTACACTAGCATTTTGACAGAAGTTCTTCTGGCAGTCTGTTTGCTTTCTCAGAGCAGCATTTCTGTATATTATTGCTGGAATGTGTCAGAACCCTACCATTAAAAAGTAAAGTATTGTTGGATTTGGCAGTTTTAACCTTGAGGAAGTGACTGAATTATTAGTCTGGATCCCCACAATATTGGATGAGCGGTTATACAAACAAACCTCTCCAGGAATAACATCTATGTTTTTACATGGAATCAATAATAGTGTGCATAGAGCACCCTTGTTGCAATTCACAATTGGAGCTTGAATAAAAGGTACGTTTCTAGAAAAACTGAGCATATACCCTCTTTATCTGACATCTTGCCAAGGGAGCCACTCTTAGCTTGCTGATAAGTGGGGTCATTGAGACCATATCACCCCAGTTAGTGTGAAACCTATTAAACAGCAAAGATTTATCCTTCTGATATGAGTAGAATTTAATGGCTCTCCTGTGTACCTATCATGTACTTCCTTCCATTCTTGTCCCAAGGCACTCCATTTTAAATGAGATGCTGCAATTCAAGATTTTTTTTCCTGGCACAATATCTTGATAAATCACCCTTGAATCTCTGAGAGCTTTAGCTATGATGGGAGTTCTAAATAATACTGCGTCCTCCCTCACAACATATAGCTAGGCTTTACAGAGGAAATGACTGTGGTTTCAACTGCAAACAACTGTAAAAATAGGCTCAGTAAAACATGGGTTAATGGCACCATTGTAGTATAAAGAACAGTATGTATCCTGCTAAAAATCTGATAACATATGAATGTGCATTTAAAAAATTGCCATCTCTCAATAATGTATCAATAATGAACTTTAAAAAAAAAAGTCATGCACTAAACTTCCCATGAAAAATACTGTTGCTGTCACTGAATGCCTAGCACATTACAGGCAGAATAGCTAGTAACTGTTGGAGCCTGTTTTGGAGGCATAAGCTTTGGGGTTATCGTGATTTAATTTAACTGATATGGAGCCATACACTCCGCCCCCCCCCCCCCCAAACAGAAGGGTTTTTTTTAGGTTTCAACAGACTTTCCAGATTTAGCTTTTGGTTACATTTGCGGTAAATCCCCAGGGTGCACAGCTACATCTGTGGACCAGATGAAAGCACAAAACAGCTGCACATATATCTGTTTCCCCTGACTTTTTTTATCAAATGGGTTAAGGTAGTTAAGAGTTATACACTCTTTAAGGTTTTCTTCTTTCTTAGGATTATCATTGCAACATTTGTGTAATTATTACTAGGTTTCTTAGTGTCTGTCTTCTAGTATTTGAAAGTCCAATCCAGAATTGAATGCTCTGCAATGCATGAGAATCCCCCTTTACAAAAGTAAAAGGAGCAAAGTGATTTGGGTGAGGGACACTTCTAATAAAAACAAACGTGTATTTAAAAATAACATTAAAACATTTGAAAATGGTCTACACTGGCCACAATAATAGCAGACCAGCAACAACTGGCTAAGTACTTACTGAAACATGGTTACAGTTGCACCAGGCAGCCATCTAATAACAGATTTCAAAACTAACAAACAAAACTAACAACAATTGTAAGTCATCCTGGATAAGGGCGTCGGCTAAGAAATAAATAATAATAAAGAAACCGCATTATAACATCATACTTAATCTGTCATTACAATGACATCACTGGCTAAATACTGCTCTTATAAGATGTTAAAGAAGGCACTGGGACAGGATTTGATTTTCTTGGAATAAGACAAAGTATGAGCATTTATAATTAATGAAAATGTTTCAGTATTGCAGTTACACAGCAACCACTCCATATGCTTAAAGACTGCATAGCAGATTTGGTCAAATTGTATACACACATTATGTACTTTCCTATATTACTCTGGTTGATCAAAACAATTTAAAGGAATTCTGGTTTACTAGTATAATGTTTTAGTTCGGGAGGAGGGAGAGATTCCAGGTAAAAGTGGGTCCGGTCTATCTTTTACACACACTACTACAGAGGCACACTTTTACTTCTGAAATACAGTACATGACCTTTTGACTAAATTGAGTTTGTAAGACTTTGTGAACTTCCTGACTTCAATGGGTAGATCATGTACAAAGGGTATGGCTAATGCAGGGGTAAATGGCTTCTGTAATCTGTCAAAGGATCCTTTTTACAAGAACTGCATCGGGCACAGAATCCTAGCCTCCGCTTTCAGCCAAACCTTAAAACTCCAGAATGTGAACTGGTATCGCACTGCACATCATTCTGATATTGCACTGTACAGTACTAAATAAAATACTTTATAGTTCAACAATTATAACAATAACCTGCATGACTGAATTGATTTAATTAAATCGGTGCCGGTTTGCATGTGTGCTTCAGTGTGACCTGCTCTGCTGGACTAGAGTTCCTCTCAAGTTATTCATTAACAGAAAATTTATTTTTATATACATTTAGTATTAACCTGTTAAGTACCAAATAGGTTTGTTTGAAAAAAATCAGAACACAAGCTCTATTGATGTTACTTGATGCATTACATTTAGAGTTAATTTTTGCGGTTAACAAAATGAGAGTAATTTTCAAACAATATAGTTAGAGAATTAAAATAAGAGGTAGATGCCACTTAAAAATCCTCCAAATAATTAAAGTAGCCTGTCCTCAAATGGGTGAATGACACACGAACACTGCCTCCCTCTAAGGAGAGCAGGATAAAAACGTCGAACTTGGTACAGGTGCTTGTATCTTATGGGACCTTTACTTTCCAACACTGACCGAGAAATAAGAAATAAAATATTTGTGTTTTGAAAAATGTTTAAGCATTTTATTAATCCATTACCAGTTCACTTTAATAGATAACATACCATGGAATCTGTTAAAATATTTAAGCAAAGTCAACATGACTGCACATAACCACCCCCCCCCCCCCCCCAAAATAAGTCGAAAGGTTAATAAGCTTATATTGAAATATTATAAACCTTTGGATTATGGATTCAGCAAAGCAGTACATCTTATCTTTAGAGTTTGAGCAACAAATAGTGCAAACATTTACAATTTCCCAGCCATTCACCTGCTATGATTTTATATATATATATATATATATATATATATATATATATATATATATATATATATATATATATATATATATAATATATTTTTTGTGTTCTATATATAACCATCTCTTAGTGATGCTTGTATTCCCTTGATATGTAAGGTGTTGATATAGGATCCAACAGCATTTGCCTGAACTTGCAAAATCTTGTACAGTATCACATACAGACCTTTTATACACTACATATGCACTGTACAGTGAAGGTGAATTTAGCTAATGCTACGTTTTGTAACTTTACAGCAGAGAGATTTTTAAATTTCAAGCCTTACCTGGAGAAAACTCCCCTTCACTCAACTCTCCTGAATCTGTGTCCATGTTGTCAGCTGGACCTTTCTTTCTGTAGACTTGAATCTGAAACTAGTTGAGAAGCAGCAGCTGTGTATAGAACACTGCTGGCAGTGAGGCAGTCTGCTATTCGGTAAGCTCTCTGTCTGTAGCTCTCTCTCTCTCTCTCTCTGTCTGCAGCTCTCTCTCTCTCTCTCTCTCTCTCTCGCTCTCTTTCTCTCTTTCTCTCAAGCTGGAAATCAGAGTTCTTGCACTTCCTCATTGGTAGGAACTCTGAGGGTCATTACAGAGGCAGGCCTGCTGCTGTATATACAGTACTCCTACCAATGGCTACTTTGAGTGGTAAATGATTGGACTGTACTGAATAAGACACAAAAGCATGTTTTATTAAACACATATTCCTTGGCCAGATATGGATTAAACTTTGTTTTAAAATAGTATATCTTTTTAAAACAAATTTCATTTTAACAAAATGCCTAAGCACTCCTGCCAAATGTCTGAAGATTTTGTTAAATGTTTGTTGTAAGCAGACAGTTCTTAGCGATATTACAGATTTTTCCTTATTACTTGCTTAAAAAATGTAAATAAGTGAAATACTTTTTATACAATTCAAATAAAACTTCTGAAATCCACATCTGTTTTTTAAGGATTTGTTTCCCTATTGAACACTTTCATCTGAGCTAATTATTGACAGCCTCATCTGCTTTTAATATTGACATCAAACCAACAGTTACCACTACGTTAAATTGTTCCAAATGGTTGTACTTAGTTTGAATTCCCTTGGGTTTAAGAGTAGCCTAAAATAATGTTGCATTGTATTCTGCCAAGGCTGAGTGGCACCAGTGATGGGTAAACAAGATTTTACTTTGGGGAACTAGTGATCTGATGGTCTGTTTTTGTAGACCATGAGATATACTAGTTTCTATCAACATGAATGAGAATAGATCAGAGGAAATGCAGACCCTGTTACTAAATGCACAATTGCTCAATTGTAATGAATTGCCAAATGAAGGATAGAAGGACAAAGCAAAGAGACACTTCTCTCCTGCATAGTGCAAACATTTACCAAACTCCAGCCTTGCTTTCAATTGAAATGCAGACAGAAAACCAAATCCGATGTAAACTGGAGACTGGAAAACTTTGGGTTTAAAAAAAAAAAAAAAAGTATCATTTGTAGCACATTACTGAAATCTTGATGCCTGAGACCTGTACTACTAGTAAAAATAAGACATACTAAATGCTTGGCAGAGAAAAATGTGACTGTTAAACTATATTTTGATGTTGATGAAACTAAGCACAGGAGAGGGAGGGATGTGAGAATTGTGTGATATTTACCACAGACAGATCTATCAATGCTCAACATCTGCTACCATGCTGCAGGCTTGCATACTGAGCAGGGAGACTTCCACCTGGAAGATGAGACAAAGGTTCAGTAGACTCTGGGGTTTAGTTTAGTGCCTTCCAAAAAAATCTATTCAATCTGATCGTGCAACCCCAAAGTCACTATCTAATGAGACAATGTTGCCATTATTGCTACAGTATATGTTTGTCTTGCTTCCCCCCCCCCAGACCCTCCTCTGTGTAGGGGAATAGTACTGTTGACTTTGTGATCTTCTTGCCAATTCTTTTTTTTTTCTTTCCTTATTTTGTGCAGTTCAGGCAGATCTTGGCAGTCTCTGGCCAGCAAGATGGCTTGGCATAATCTCAGCTTCTTTGTGCCTTGATAAATTGTTGTCTGAGAGTGCACACTATTGTTAAGTGTATTAGCTCCTTAGTGCTGTCCCTGATTAACACGAAAGGTGGTAATGGTCTAATTTTCATGCGGAAGATTGACAGCATATTTTGTCATTGAACTGCATCTATGCAAAAAGCTCTCTGGCAAGTGTCCCTGACATATGACCCTGTTTACATAACAAAGTCACTGTTTGGACTCAATGCAGAAAAAATACTTTATTAAGAAAATGTGAAGTTGGCACATTTTTGTCTTTTCCACAGTGCCAGTGTGTGTGTGTGAGAGAGAGAGAGAGAGAGAGAGAGAGAGAGAGAGAGAGAGACTGTGTGTGTATGTAAACATATTAAAGTCTTAAAGGGTGACACGCTGCAGTGTTTACAAGAAACACCTTACTTTACCTTTGCTGTATCACGTGTTGTCAGTATAACAACAATATATCTTAAAAACATAATCCTGTTATTGTTTGGATGGTTTTTATTCAAACAGTGTGTGTCTCATAAATAATTTAGGTGGAATACATTTTGTAACTTTTTGCTTGAGAGCGTTCACCAGAAAAAAGGAGAATTTTCTCTTCTAAGCATCATAGTGTATCCAGATCCTGTTCCCTCCTGCAATGCACTGTCATTTTCTGTTCCCACAGCACATCATTCATTTCGATCAGCATTGTTGCAGTCCCAAGCATTTTTTACAATGAAGTGGCACAACTAATATTGAAGACGTTACAGTAACATGATGATGTTGTTTATAGACCACCACTTTTGCTTGCTTATATCTCAGGGTCTATTTCTCCTACTTGCTTTAAACGTTCTGGATGCATTTTACACCCCGGGGGTATATGTTGTGGTCCTACTCAATATGGCTGCCTGGTGGGAAATGCATGAGAAACTGCTCCCTGAATGTCGGTTTGCTGTGTAGCACACAGATGGGCACCAGATAGAACTAAGGGGTTTCATGTCTTCGTTCATATTTTTGAAAAATGTTTTCCCTGCATAGTTGCTGTTGTGTCTTAAAAAACATTTGCAACTTCTTGGATCCGATCGTGGACGTGGTCAGGAGGCTGTCTAACGCTCTTCGTGGAGTTGTTTGTGAAATCTGAAACCGCTTCTCAGGACTCTGTTGTTTTCAGGGAAGACGTTCACAGGAAACAGTAAATTGGTTTAGAGCAGTCGGAGCAGATGGACTTGTTTCCACGTTATCAGCATTTTTATATTTAACACTTTGTCAGCAGAACAGATTCATGTATTCCAGACATTCATTATAGAAGATCCATATTCACAAAGTATTTACCACTGTCCAAAGTGAAATCACAGGGTTAAATATGGGTCATTCCAGTCATACCAAATTCTGTGGGATGTTTTTCTTCTGTTTGTGGTAATGTAATTTGCAGCCCCTGAAATGAAAACGGAAACAGAACCTGCATCTGTTTATCCATACATAATCTAAATAAAAAAAAATAATAATAATAACAATGGGCTGGAGACATTATTAGTGTAGCAGAAAGTGATGTCTCCGTAGTTTATAAAATTCTGCTCTTTTAGCAATTTTGTTGATTTAAAAATCAACATAATCTGGTTACACCTGTATTTTTTTGTTTTGTATGTATCAGAAACTTGGAGCTAAGGTCAAGGTCACATTAATTGTTTGTTTCGTCCCCCATTGCCAGAACCCACATGTGAACATGATGGGAATTAGAACCGTGTCTGGGGATGACTGTTTGTCTCATCACTGCTTAAGTTGTTTTTCCTGTCAGTTTAAATCCATGTGGATCTCCTTGAAGGTTTCATATAATTAGTTTCCTAAACCATGGTCTCTTTGGTGAATATGGCGTGGCGACCATAAGACTAGCTAAGTCTAACAGCCACAGGACTGTTTTCACTGGTTCTACTGGTTCACTTATGTCCATATGTAAACGCCAAAGCTTTTCTGTTTGCCAATTACAAGTAACTATGGTTTGATATATCTGGAGACATCAATGTAAACTGTTTCATAAATAAAGAAACCCATGACAGGAATGACTTGTCAGCTAACGTTTGTGCTCCGCTCTTCATGTTATTTTACTCCTTGTTGAGTTTTGTCCGGTCTTCCACAGAGAGAATTTGTAATTTGGCCATTGTTGTTTATTTTGATGGTGTCTCCAATGGTGACCTGTGTGTGTTTTCTAGTAACCGTTATTCATGAACTATAATACTGTTTGTTTATTATTCACCTTTTTCTTGTGTAAGATAATTTTATTTATTATGTGCTAAAAATGTGCAGTGAAAACACATACAGACTTGAATAATGTGAAAAAGCATACATACAGACTTGAATGGGAAAAGGACAGGTTAAACTTTCATGAAAAAAGACCCTCTTTCAAGCCAGATAGTGGTCCTTCAGTTTGGCATTGCACAGATTACCTCTGCTTCTCAGTCATATATTGATTACACGTTAGATCCTGCACAGATCCTGTACATAATCCACAGAATTGTCAGGCTGGTTTTGGATTCTTCAGTGATTACGGTTTGATTTAATGTACTATCTGTCCTGTTTAAAAGGCCAGTAGTTCAGGCTGACCTGGTGCTGTCTTTCATTTCCAAAAGTATGTCAAAGTTTACCAAACCAAGGACTCTAAACAGTTGCTGAATTACATTCTAGTGTGCATGTGGTACTTGTTTAGTAAGTTTACTGTTTTCATGGTGTAGTAGCTTCTGTTTCAGGGGCTAGTTTTGCTGACTGACCCAGCACCGTATAGGCCAGTGCATCTGTACGTATTAGATATGATTGGAGGGTTATCCCACAATATTTTAGTTGTGTCTTATTGGTTAGGTTTGAGAAGTCACTCTGAATAGCATGCAGCAGCTGTATCTGAGCTGGCTGGGACTCACTGCACCATTTTAAATAATTCAGAGCCCCTCCCCCTACAAATTGAGAGATTACTCTTGTGTTCCCATTGATTATCTGTGCCTTTTATTTATATATCATTTCCAGACCTGTCTGCTAAACTGCAAACACGCATACAATTAGTGCCACACTTTATCTGAGGGCCATGAAGTCATGGACCTGACTAGGTTCATTTATTATACTCTTATATTGCAAACAAGTATACAGATCAGTGTTTGTTTTTTAGTACTTCAGTCTGTCCCAATAGCTAATGAGTTTAGAGATTGTTTGAGATTTTCAAAGGGTGAGGCTTATAAACACTTTGAATTCATTTTCCCATTTGCTTCATTTGATTAAATTAAAGCTACAACCTGAATTGTAGGTCAGTCCCTTTTATCTATTGTAAGCCTAAAATAAAATTCCTTTTTTTTGAAAATTTCTTTTAACTGTTATTCCCCAGCATGATAATTTTAATGCTGTTTCTACATATTGGTCCGGTATAATACAATTCAGTCCTAAAAACAAACACTTTTGAAGATATAGCAATGGAGTTTTAATAACAAATGAGACAGGGAGGTATTTTTTGTGAATAAAGTGTGCAACCAATATGTTTTTTATTTGAAAGAGGAAACTAAACTAACTAAACATAAATATTTAGAAATGTTGTTCCCTTTGTAGAGCTGTTTCAGATTTTTTATTTCTGTTTTTATTCCACTGTTTCTGTTATTACTTGACTTGTGTCCTTTTATAACCTTCTGCTAACGATAGTAGTCAAAGTTTATAAAGTACTACTGCCTTCTAGGGTCAGAGAGTCCTATAAGGGAAAGCAGGTTCTGAGACGAGATACAGTTTGTGTTCCTGAAGCTAAAACAACTCGGGTTGTTAAAATTTACAAATCGGGTCAACAAGATGTGCGTTCTGGTAAAGCAGAATGCATGAAAGGCTAAACTGTAAACATGGAATTCTGGGCCACTGTAGCTTGAAGTACCAAATCTATTGTGAGACCATCAGTCAAGGAGTTGCTGTCTATTGTTAGTATCACTATAAGCACAATTGTAAAGTAGTATCACTAACTGTTCCAAATAGTTGCTAAAGTAATAGTTGCTGATGTAAAAAAGGAAATAAGTAAATTAAGCTACATTTTTTTTTTCTAATTCAATAACAAATTTCCCCTCAGAAAAGCTCTTTGGAACGGTCTTTCATCGGGAAGCTGTGCGAATTAGCCACAATACTTATTCCTCCCAAATATACCTCTCAAGGGACGTTTGTGTTTTAATGTGAGGGTTTGTAATGGACCTGAACCCGATTTTTCTTGCTCAGATTTGTTACGGACTCCAGTTCTCATATGGTGCTCAATGTTCAGATTAAATTGTCAGCATCATACTTTATGTATTTAAAAAGAAAAAGTCGACATTAAATCACAATGTTTTTTTCGTGGATTTGATCCATTCATTTAATTCTAGAAACTGTCTACAATACAGAATATTGTACAAGAAAGTTGCATACGTCTTTTGAAAGAGAGTCTGTGTGGTAGTGTTAGTTTTGTTAATGTAAAACATTGATTTCTGTTGTGACCAACTAAAAGAATGTGTTTTATATATAATTATTAGCTCAAAGACCCAGCTGCACTATATATAATATATTGCTCATTCATTTTTAAAATTTAATTTCTGTGTGCTATTTATGATTCATGGTGGCTTTTAACAAATCTGCTCAGTACCAGGTCCAGCAAACTGTTTATCTGCAGCATTGTGCACCAGGAGGTGAAATTGGAATGGAATTGCCACAGGCCCCAGTGTCAGATTTAGTTATTCTGAGTAGATGCCATTGAAAATAATGATGAAGCTGGTTTGGTTTCTATTATGTGATTTTTATGGCTTAAGTTGTAGTGGTCAGAAAACCCATTCATTGACTAATAATGGATTTAAGAAAGCACCCCTATTCATTAAGGTTATTGTTTTATGTCAGGCTAAGTAATACCTATTTATGCACGTTTTTCACATTTTTAGGACCTTGTTACATTTGTAAACTCTTGGTATTGTTAAACTCTACAGCGTGTTTGTGGAAGGCCCCCAGCTATCTCTGACCTTACCCGTCAAAGCTACTTAACCGCATACCTGCCCAGTTCCCATCAGAGTGGCTGTGTTCTGTTGGGCAGGGATCCAGTCTGTAATCACAAGCCACTGAACAATTACTCTGAAATGTATTTTCTTCGTTGCTGCTGCTAACTTTCCTTCATTTCAATGCTGGTATAACACTGACAGTCCTTTTCAGTGTTGGCTGTCAATTGCAAACAAAACACATTTTTGGGGGTAACATTAAAAATTGGTGTCACACCGAGTTGTTCTGCATCAGCAGTAAATGAAATGTTTGGGGTACCACTGCAGACGTGACAGAAATACATGCATTTGAAGATGGGACCATTGTCTATCCAAAGATAAACCCATTCGGCATGCCTGGAAAAGGGTTACTTTTTGGGGGTACTAGTGTTTTGCATGTGTTTGAAGAGAATCCAATTCTATATTTATACATGCCAGCTCGGTACCATACTGCAATTTGAAAAGAGCACTTGAGCCAAACTTAGAAACTGGATCCTTCCACTTTGCATGCAGAGCATTGCTCGATAGCACTGACGCCATAATCCTTTGCAGACTTTTGCACTTTTTAAACGATTTATTATGTATCTGGCACATGCGTCACTTCAACAGCAAGCAAGCAAGAAGAGTTGTGAGATGAAGCAATACCTAGAATTTCAGTGATGCATCCTGCTCTGAATAATCTAGGCATTCATGTCAAGAAGCAGGTGGTTTTTCATTGCAGAAAGGTTGCTAATTGTGCAGTTTCTAGAGGTTTTATAGAGAGCATTGTTTTTTTATACTCTTGCGTCATTAATCCTCCTACATTTTCAGATAATGACTTAAAATGTCGTTTGGTTATCCAGTGACGCTCATTACCAGAGCTGAAGGTTATCTGATTGTAAGAAATTGCTCTTTTTATCTTTTATTATTCAGGCATAACGTATTTTATTTCATCCCACAAACAAAGCTCTAGTGGTACTGGGTAATGCTACAGTCCAAGGTGGGTGCTGGCATTTTTCAATAGAGATATTCATTATTAAAAATAAGCTTATTTTAATGTAAGCTAGTTTTGCGTGTTAAGACCAGTCATCTGTTTTCAATTTAAACATTCTGAATCATGTCTTTTTTGATTTCTCCATCTTCCCCCCCCCCCCCCCCCCCAACCCCCCAAATCTCTAGAGCTCAATTATCTTGACCACACATACACAGTACTGGTATTGTAAAATGAAAGCAGTCCTTCGGTAAGGAAAGAGTGGGACCGAACCACTCGTGTGAAGTCTATTGGTTTCATATAAGGCAGTCATGATATTTGTACATTGCAGAACCCCATTTAGACCACCATTGGATTTACTCTAGTGATTTGTTTTCTTGTGTCTTCTTCCTGCTTCATGTATAATCCTGCTTCTCTGTGTTTGTAATGTCTACCCAGCCCCAGCAAGGTAATGGTGATTTTATTATGGAAAATGTGCATACATCACATGAAACATTATCCGTGATAATGGGGTTGTTTTAAGCACTGCACTGTACAGTGTCTGGCAATGTTTTAGTAACTGCTAAGGGCCTGGTCTCATTTATACAATTACTGTATATGGATTCCTTCCACTATCGCTAACCTTTTATAATCAGAAAAGCTCCAAGTACTGTGTATGCATTCTACCAACATTCCTTTATGATTGCCAGAGTTGTTCAGTATTGTATGTTTCAATCTGCACCTCATAACTTGGGAAGTGGGAGTATTTAAAAGCAGCACTCTCGCCACCTATTCATATGTAATGGTAAGCCTTAGGTTAAAGGAATTTTACTCTGTCCTGTCCAAATGAAACACAGAAAAAGACAGAATGTTCTCTTTCCTGGCTAATAATACTAGCTAATGAAATTCTGGTCGTTCATGAGGTCGAGCTTAATATAAACCTGGTTTAATTATTTTAGTATTTTATTAAAACCTGCGTATGAAAAATGTATTTAAATATAGCTAATGTAATTATTTTGGATCAGAATATACATGATAGTTTCTTACTGTATATATTGTGGGATTGTGGGCAAAAGATACAGTAAAATGCATATCATTATATTAACTTGCCTTTTTTTCAGTGTTCATTGTCAAATTCAAACTCAACAGTATTTCTGCAGAGGATTTTCCACTTTTCTTTATTAGATGTTGTTGAAATTGCCCCTTTATTTAAGCTATGTATCCCAGTATAATGCAGAATAAAAGTAGTAAGTGAAAGGGAAATTTGAAACGTGTAATTGCAGTACTGTTTTTTGCACTTAATAAGCTAAACCAAGTCATATTTTACTTTCTTACAGTACAGTGGAAACATACTATATATAATTTTGTGTAATTGTGTTGAATAAGGAAATCACTTGGGCAGGTTCAATCATTTAGGGTTTGTTGTTTAATTCTGCAGAGGCAACGCGCAATTAGATGAATGGAAACCAGATTAGGGTGTCCATCTGTCGGAACATCTGATTCACAGAAATAATTGTTCTAGTTCCGACTAAAATGCAAAACGTGAAAACAAATAACCCCAGAGGAGCCTCTCTGCATTTCCAAAGGTACTTTTCATGATTCAGTTGGGTGCGCTCTGGGTTTTGATAAAGTGGATATTCTGTAAACCGTTTTTTATTTCGATTTCTTTGATGTTTATTTCTAGCAGTTGTCTCTCCTATTACATTATCCTGAAGGAAACCCAGTCCGTTTGACATTTTAAAGCACAACAGGAAGGGAACATTGTGCACATGCATATGGTTACACCACCTGCTTTACTATCCTAAAATATGTTAACGCAAAGGGTTCAGAAAACATTGCTTTTCACCATTGCTTGGTAACCAAATATGCTGCAAAATCATTGTTTGCTATCATAATCCCTACGTTTGGTTGTCATGTCCATATTGAAAGCAATTATTGGTGTATTAGAATAGCAATTAACTGAAGTGTGACTAAGGTGAGAGTTATCAAGTCCACTCAGATTTTTACAACCATTGATCGTAGTAATATTGTTGTATGTGAATGAGCCAAAATCTGTGCAGCGGTTTTGGAGTTTCTATTTTAAAAACACCATGATTTAAATACCTTTTTAAATCTTGTCTTGTACACCTAATTCTTATAATTATACAGAAAATATAATATTTTATGCAATTATTTTAGAGTAAATAGCTTAAAATCCTATTTCAGGAGTAAAAGCATCCATCTCTGAAGGGCTGATAAACTTCTAATATAAAAACCATTGTCTTTCCTGTTTTCTTTTCTGTTGATTTTATTTTGTCATTTGAAAATATTCTTATAGTGCCCTCTGCTGTTCAAACACTTCCATTTAATGTCATTTTTTTATGCTTCAAAATATAAAAATCTTGATCACCTAAATTGAAAAGCTAACCAGTAGATCAAGTACCATCTCTTGTTTTGTCATTTTTATTGGAAGTTAGATGCACTGGTTCTCAAGGCAATATGTGGTGGTCAAACTCTTCACTTTATAAAGGCTGACCAATGGAAGGTACCATCAAGGGAAGCAATACTAGGCACAGAATGCAAGCCCAGACAACAGCAGCAAAGTTTTGTGTATCAAAGTATCAGACCCCCCAAGCGGTATTCAGAAAATGACCTTATTAAATCACAGACCAGCAACCTTTTCATGTTTTCTAAAAAGTGTGCTTTTATTAAGATATCGCATTGATGGCTTCACTAGTGTTCATTACTGGTCTGCCCTAGAAATAACCTTTCCAATGTTACAATAGAACATTACTCCCCCTGCTGTGCCGCTTTACACATTACAGCATTCTTTTACACTTGTTTTTCACAACCAACAAGATGAAATTGAAATATATACTGTAATATAGAAGAAATCACTTTTATTGTATTTCTGAATGGGTGCATAAAACTGTACATATGGCCAAATGTTTTGCATTACCTAGATTTTTAGGATTGAGAGATCATTTAAAAAAAAAAAAAAAAAAAAACCCTACACCGACATGAACATAATTTAGATATTTTATTTAACATCATGTAATCAAAGAAAGTATGAAATGATATTGCAACCGTCTACCGGAAGCCATAATAGTAGTACGGTATTTCATGTTAGATTTTCGTTAAGTATATGGAAAACTACAAAGTGATATGTAATTCAATTGACAGTGAGGGCAATTCAATAATGGATCTAAGCTGAGGTGGATCTACAGTAAATAATAGCAAATAGGACCCACCCTGGCAATTTGTAACGTTTAACGACAACAGAGACCACTAGACAGGAAGTGTTAGATGTTGGGCATTATTTCTATCTGCTGCTCTTCAGATTAATAGACCCCAGTGTGCTGTTTTTGTTATGTTCTTTACACATACTCACAAGCAGCATTTTGATGCAGCTCATCGTGGACACTACAATGAAACCCCATCGGCACAGAGAAGCAGACACAGATGTGACAGAACTTAAAACTGGGCCCAGCAGAGTGACCCCACTCCCTCCCTGGAAATAAAAAAAATATATAAATCCAAACTGATCTTTGACAATGCATTCCAGTTTAATAGGTCCTGTTAGCAATTATTATTAGTACAGCGGCTTCTGTTAATATTGCATTAGTCCACCTGGACTACAGTTACAGTGAGGTGATCTTCTGAAAACATGTGTCACCGGAAAACCCACAGCAAAATACAAGAAATGATGGATTTAAGATTTGTTGAGCAGTAGACAAACAGGATTTATGTCATAAACATCGTAAAAAAAAATAATAATAAAAACCTTACAGAACTCTAGTGATAAACAAGTCCACATGCATGTCCATCACCATAACTAATTTTTTCTAATTAATGTGCATCAATATTCTGCTGCTATGAGGGGAAATTAATAACTCTTCAGGCAATCCTTTCTCCTGTGTAATACAGAGAGTTATGAGAAACTCAAATAAGGGTGAATCAGGATTTGTATATTAGACAGATACACAGTATACTTTTTTATAAAGCTTTTAAAATTATGTAAAAAAATATATATATATTACAAGGTCTGCTATACACTGTTTGTGAGATTTGATATTGTATGATGTAATACAATATTAATATAAAACAGAATAAAACAATGAAAGAAAAGAAAACATAATATGCAGCACAAATGTTAGCCATAGGACATTATTGTATGTGGAATTATCATAGTGTGTGTGTAACTAGTTAATGGTGTAATTATATATATATATATATATATATATATATATATATATATATATCCTTATCAACCGTTTTGATATTTGTTGTCATTATTGAAATTAAGCAAACCCAACACTCTGCACAGCCAGGTTAACTCATTCCTAGATTAAAGTGTGATATCAAACAAACAAACAATAGGAAAATAAAAGATGGTGTCTTGCAATGTTCAGTTTAACGTACAGTAACATTTACTCTGTTTTTTGTCTCGGAATAAAAAACATGTCCAGCATGTTTTGAGTCTCTCTGGGGTGCTGAGACAGATCATTGCTGGTTTCCATGGTTTTTAAAGAGCATCCTGTCTGAAGCTGGACAGTGTATCTCTTCAGAAGGGTAACCAGGATCACTTTCATCATCACTAGGGCTGCGTGCTTCCCTATACAGGACCGAGGGCCAGACCCGAATGGCTGGAAGAACCGACTGGGAACCTGTGAGCAACACAGATTTGATACAATTCACAAGCAGTCTTTACAGTACTGTTGGGTAATTATACACCTCAAAGGTGTTGTGAGAAGACACAAGCTTAATGTCTTCCTAGTAAGTGTGACACCTTTTAAACGTGTAAAGACCTCTGTTTAGTTTCATACAAGTTTTGAAAAATCCATGAACTATAAACTAACATTAAGTCTGTATCGCATTTCTCTGATATACGTTTGTATTCCATTGCAATCGCATACCGACTCAATGACAAGCCGGTTCATTAAACAAATGATGTGAAACATTAGACTGTAGGAGAAAAAAAGTGAAGTTCAATTAAGTGACGATATATAGCCAACCTCCAACGCTAATAATATTGAAGTAAGCACACTCTTCTCTAAATAAAAAGTAGTTTTGTTGGCAAAATAAGATTTGTAGTGTTAATTGCTTGTGTGTGTTACCTGTAGATTTACAGATTGTTCAATAAAAGTGAAGCTTCACTAGCAGCTGGCGTGTGCTTCAGATCGTACTTTGTTAATTTGCCATGAGGTTTACCCAATGCTCTGTATTACAATACAGCACCACATGTGTACAAATAACTTGTCCTTGTGTTTTATTTTTCTACTGTAATAAGTGTATTATGTACTGTTTAGTACTATAGTAAATGTGAAATAAAGTGTAACACCTAAATGAAAGGTATTCTTTTATTTGCTTTTTATATTCATTTACTACATAACTATTTCTTTTAAAAGGCCCCACTCATTGTTTTAAATGGTGCTGCTTAGTTTACTGCAGTTACAGCAGATAACATGTAAATGTGGCAGCCTTGCTTCCTAGGTGGTCTGTTCTAAACTCCAGGCTGTAATTTTATAATTGTTATGTCTCTAACTTTAACACTAAAAAAACCTTGCAGATAAACCTTTGCAGCTGATGCTTAGAAGAGGACAAAGAGAAGGGGTGAGGGGAAAGGAAAATGACTTTTATAAGAACCTGGGTAATATTTGTTGTGTAGAAAGTTATTACTTACAGTTTTGTGAAAGTTATCCAGGCTGAATTCATTTGGTTTGAGAAAGAAGTCTCCTTTATGCATCCAGCCCATGTTCAAGATGATGTTTGTTCCCTTTCTCACAGTGTAGCCTTCAATGACATCATCTTCAATGGCACTGCGCATGGAGAATTCCACCACTGGATGGAATCTCAGACTCTCATTGATGAAGTTTTCTAAGACCTTCAGATTCTGCAAGTCTCTGTTTTGTATTTCATTTTCCCCTAAAACCAAATGAGTTTAAGATGTTTTAGCACTCCTCCATGAATTCTACTAGCTATTGCATCCCTCTGCCCTCAATAGGCATGTTCCAGTTACTGCTTGCAGTACTGTGGAGTTTTAAAATGCCATTTTAAGGAAAGCAAAATAAATATTTGAAGAGGATCAACTCTGATATATTTTATAATAAATATTTTTTTAACATCGGCTTATCAGGCAAAAATCATCTGAAATGCATCAGCAATAGTGTGGGGTTGGAAAAACAAGTAAAATGTAATTCTTAAACTGGTAAAATCTGCTATCCTACTTAGTGATGATAAGAGCCAAGGGTATTAATATAGAGTTAAAACACAGCAGTATCTAGATGATTCAAATATATCGCGGCAAGCTTGCATTTGTAAATTGGTCGTGGTGATAAATCAGCATTGACTGTGTTGATCGTAGTGTCTAACTTTCGTATGAGAATTGTCAATACTGAAAGAACAGAGAAGCTGATGGAGTGATTTGTATAATTCAACATGCCATGTTCTATGTATCATAATGAGGTGTTTTTTCTGTTTAAAAAGCTATGCTGAAAACAGGCCAAGGTCTAATTGTACCAGGAGACCCCTTTTAAAATGAATCCCGCATTTGTCAAGGTTCAGTGCAGTTTTCAGCAGTCTGGACAGTTTTTTGAATCTACACATACTAAGCTGTTTACTGGTTAAGATTTTGAAATCCTTTTAACCAGCCTCTTACCTATAACAGTGTCAATTTCCTCCAGCAGTTTCCTCTCAACCTCGGGGTGTTGTGCAATAAGCATTAACATGTAAAACAAAGTGACCGACATGGTGTCAGGTGCTGCTATCAGCATCTCCAGCACACATTGCTTCACATTGTCAGCAGACAGCTCTCCGTGACTCTATAAGAACAGAAGACAACATCAGATCAGACATTACCACCAATCTAATGACACACACCGCCCCCATGTGCCATTTATAAATAATCATATTACACTTTTATAGATGTGTAATAGATTGGTATGTAAAATCTATTGCCACTGTACAATAAGCATTAAAAAATGCTTCACAAATACTTTGAATATTACTGTAAGGTCTACCCACCTGAGCAAATATTAATTCTGACGTGAAATCAATGTAATCATCCAATTTCTCAGCTTCTAGAAGTGCCTTTCGCTTTTTCTCAAGGAGATTATCAATAGCTTTTGGTAATTCCTGTCTGGAAATGAAGACCATATACTGTAAGTGCAATGCATACACTTCTTGTAAGAAAATATAATTTGGTTCAGTACGTGAAGGCACAAGCTACACAGATGCCAGTCAAACCGATAAGTAAGAATTTGAAAATAGCAATACTGTTGAAGACATTAATACATTATGAAAAATATCTGGGACAGATTATGTATTTAAAATATGTAAATTGTCTTTTGAAAACTATCGGCTAAAGTAACATTGCTAAACTCTTAAGATAATCACTCAAAACTGCAGACAGCTCTAGTTGTATTAGAAATGTGTATTTATGCCCATTTGTATTTAGTTTTCAGTTTAAAGCACTAGCCATTAGAGTGCTTGTACCCTAGATTTCTTGTGTGTTGCAAGACAGGATTCATTACTTACGCAGCAGCCTCATGTCTTTGATACATCCATTTGAACATGAAGAAAATGTCTGGCTTTAAAAGTAGTGCTTGCCAGGTGTCAAAGTACTGCTGTATTTTAGACACCACTTCTTTTTCTGAAATGAATGAAAAGAAAATCAATGAGAGTTCAATGGTTCAATACGCAACAGCCCATCCTGGACCATGTGAGCCATAAAGTACCATTGCATTAGTCTGTGTACATTGCTATAGAGGAGAAAATTACAGCTCCAAGAAACACTGCTTTTTCTTTTGAGGGACATAGTTATACAAAAGCGATCTTAAATGCAACCATATTGACCATGGACCAAGAAGGTAGAATTGTCTTTATAGTCACCACATTCAAGATAGTGTATTGCATTTTATTTTCCCTAAAAAAAAAAAAAAAAAAAATTATATGTATTTAACAAAGTGGATTTCATTTTAAAATGAAACACACACCGTCCATTGGAACATTCAGAAATAGCCTGTTGGAAACATCTACAGTGATCAGTCTGAGTAGCATTAAGACGTCCACCTGGCCGTGGTGATTGGTCATCTCGGGGAGCTTGTTCAAGTATAGAGTAGTGGAATCCGTACAGGCTGCCACAGCTTTCTGCAATACTGGACCTGTAAGAGCTAGAGCAAGGTGCAAAACGAGGCAATGAGATTAGCATTTCTTAGCGACTAAAAAGCTACCAGTGTCACATGTTATTAGCTGTGTTTTTATTTTTTATTAATAAAGGAACAACTTACCTTTAGCAAAATAGGAGCGTAACTTCTTCCAAAGAGTAATATTACAGTTAAAAATAACCCCATCATTCATGCCAAGACACTGCAGACCATGCTTGTTACCGAATCGCGTGGCATACTTTCCATGTTTCAATACGTGATGCACTGCAGAGGATCTGGATTAAAAACAAAAAAAACACAAGAGATGGAAAGATTCATGGATACGTTGGCATTAACGTGTCGTATATTAACCCATCTCTTGCAGCACATTCTGAACTACACTTTGTTTGCTAATAATTGGACTATAATATATATATATAATATATATATATATATATAATGTAACAATGTGTACCTGCTTAAGATGAGAGTTTCTTTTCCGCCAATCCATACCCTGACCATATCTCCGTATTTCTCATTGTAGTAGTTGCTTGCATTTCCTATTCCTGTCCATAGAAATCTGCCATATGAAAGGAGTGCACCAATACCCATGCAGAAAATGGGACCTGCAGAACATAACACAAATAATCAAAATAAAGACAAAAAACCAGAGTGAATTGAAGAGTATATTCGCAACAGTTTTCTAAATGGCTTTTGGTTCTTTAGTAATTCACTGTTGGGGTGTGCTGTGTATATGTACACTATCCTCATTTTAAATCTCAGTTGGCATGGTACTAGCCTCACTGGTTTTGTATTTTAAATGTAGTGTGAATAGACTGTGCTCTGTTCACAAAACTACAACCCATGGTTTTTAATGAAATATCATTGGATATGAATGTAATGTTCTAGATTGTTGTCGTCTTTTGAAACATTTCTGAACATTGTCTGGGCATCCCTTTGTAATACTGCAAAAATTAATTTGAACTATATTAGTATCTGCAGATTTAAAATTATTGCCATTTTCTATCAAATAGGATGGTCACGAAAAGAAAATGAAGATAAATTTTGATTTTGAATTTCAACATGAATTTAAAAAGAGATTTAAGCATCTCATTTATTAATTCATCAATATTACAGTTGTATCAAAATTGACTTAGTCTGTTAAGTATGTTAACTATCTTTTTATTCTTTAGAAAACCGTTCATTCTAAAACATTCACTGTACCAACAATTGAATTTTAGAGACATGTACAGTAAGCTCTCTCTCTCTCTCTCTCTCTCTCTCTCTCTCTCTCTCTCTCTCTCTCTCTCTCTTATTTATATATATATATATATATATATATATATATATATATATATATATATATATATATATATATATATATATATATATAGGCATTTCCTTTAGTTTAAAAAATAATATTTACCTGGTATAGATGCTTTAGCCTTACAGTTCCACACCAGCATGAAGAGACACAACAGGAGTGAAAGAATCGCCGTAGTTCCAGACATGCATTCTGGCACAATGTCAGTGCTGTTGTGATGAACTGGAACGAGCATCTTCGATATTCGCTCCTCCAACAGGACCTGTTTCATTGTATGGAGAATTTGTTTTCAGGATAGATGTTTGAAGCTTTCTTCTGCGCAAACAAACGTCTACTTGTCTCGGCAGTAGGTTTCTCTTATATACTTGCAGGTTACAGTTATTAGACAGGGCAAAGTGATTTAAAAGTCAAAACAAAAATAAAGATAGTTTACTTCTCCCCTTGAACCAGCCCTCAAGTAACCTTGATGTTAAGTACCACTCACTTACCCACAACAATTCTTTTTTTATCTTGTCCTTGAGGATCAAATGATGACGCGATAAGTACACAATGTTAAATGTGTAACCAAAACATACCAAATGAAAGGTTTTGAATTTGATCTTAGACCTGTACTTTTTTTACAGCTGTTTTAAAACACAAGTTTCAGTTTTTACTGCACACATAACTGACTCCAGCTTTGTACAAAAGTAAACCCCTGTTGATTGATTGTATTTTCAGCCTGGATGCATCTTTTTCAACTTGTTCTGTAATAAAAGTGTAAACTCTGAACCAAGTTAAACAATCGTCTTTCACCATAATGTGATTTTTATCATGTTTATTTTTTTGTAGTGCTTTACCCAAATATTATTAAACATGTATTTTTAATACTGGCATCAATTTAGCAGAGTTCAAAATATACAAAACATCTTCACTGATGTTCGAGAATCCTTTTAAAATTGAGAAGCTTTTTTTTGTAAAGACTCCTCTGTTGTCAGACAGTGTGCCAATATCGCATAAGTAATTTGGCACACATTGGCTATCTTGTGAGACGATACAATAAGCTCATCTTTTGCCAATATATAGTATCTACCAAGAAAAACTATATATACTGTATAGTAGCGACATAAAGTAAGGAAGAGACAGTATTAAGATTTCAAAAGCGCAAAAAAAAACTAACTTGTGCAACATGCAATACCACACCTTTGTAAACAATGACCTTCAAAATGCTCATGCTAGAAAATACAAAAGAATAAATAAATAAAAAAACTCTAGAATGATATTGTTTCAGCAAGTGCCACCAAAAAGCGAAACACAACCATAAAAGATGGCACTGTGCATTTGCTGTACTGAATGCTTGTCGTTTTTTTTTTTTTTGTTTTTTTTTTAAATTAACACAATGTTGATGACCTTCTTATGGCTACATTCATCTTTTCAGTTTAATACTGAGGCATGGTGTCGGAATCGTTGGTAATGAGAATAGACCTATATGTAACACCAGTTACATTCAAATGTGTTTTTATCTAATTTTTTTCGTTATTTTTAATGTTACCTCACTTTACGTTGTTGGTCACTGATTTTCAAACAGTATTTTCACTTTGGATAAATTGGCTTCCCCAGAGTCAGTGTGGTTTTCTCTCCCTATTAACTCTCTGTTACAGGTACTGTAGTAAGACCCCCCCTGACCAGAGATATATACAGTAATGTTGTATCAGCAAAGATGGGTTAACCAAGGGCTGAAAACATTAAACCAAGAGCAAAACAATATTGGCTATTACACCTTAAAAGCAAAAGTCGCTTGTTTTTGTTGTTTATTTGATAATACAGTTACAGTGTGTGGCCCCAATTCATCTTTTCATATATTGTATGCTTCACTCATACTGTCTATGCCCCCCAAATTGAAATTTGTAGTATAGTAGTGGGTAGTGTACTTTTTTTTTTAAAATTTATAACAGTTTACTGTAGCAAAACCACAGAAAAGATGAATGACGTATACACACACATGAGGAAAGCATGGTTAACTGAAACATTACCATACAGACTTACCACTGTAACGTTTCCAATGGGTTCAACTCGCACAGCATTGAAACACTGTTAAAAGTGAGTACTTCACAAGGCTTGTAAAAAGCAGTCTATAAAGCTTAAATAAGGAGCCCCAGTATGCACATATTCTACCTCATTTTAAGAAACTAATTCCACTGCCTGTTTCCAAATAGTCTACACTATCTGTACAAGTAATTAAAACAAAAACCATTTCAGAATACAGACCTTGCTGGTATTATGCTGGTTGTCCTGCTCAGCTGCAGAAGATTGTTGTATGTTGTCTTGTTTTATGTAGACCTTTATTCAAGGCTGCCTAGCTGTTTTTCTTACCAATGAACAACTTTTTTCCTTCTACCTATTCTGCTGCTATTTATAAAAGTGTGCTTGGTTCCTAATTTACTGGTTGCCTAGATACTGCAGTAAATTGTAGGTACAAGTGCCATTACTGTCAGAAATAGGGCTTTGCTCTCCCACATTTTGCATCAAAGCCTTTTTAATTTGAACAATGATGCACTGATGCTGAATAAAGTGATTTGAAGAAGAAGAAAAAAGCTTTTGGGGTGTTGTGTCTCAGTTTAGGGGTAGTCTAACTTCACTGCTGGGTTTGACAGTAGAAAAGCACTCATTATCCTCAGATTACAATGCTTTCATAAGTGAACATTTGGAATGCTGTGTTATTTAAAATGTACCTCTCAGCCCTGCCTGTGTGTTTCCTTCCTATTCCATGGGTAAATCATTACAAGGAGCTTGAGTATGTGGATACTTGGGGGACAGGTGAAAAACCACAACCAAGTGTTTATCCATGTTTCATGTGAAATGTGAATGCTTTCATTGGCTGGTCCGTTGATCGGCTGTATTGTATAAATATGAGCAATTTCAAAAGACCGCTGAGACTGGTTTATCCAAGGAGAGTTAATTATGTGAGATAAATACATTACAATAACTGCAGCATTCTATTTGAATTTTTGTCAGAGAAAATGAAAATAATGTAGAAAACCGTAATCTTTAATTTAATTGAATTAGTATGAATAATTACTTCAAGAGCTTTTTTTCTGTTTGTTGCTTTTGTTTTGGGAAATCCTGCAGCTTTTGTATATGCCAGTAAAAAAATAACAATCTGTTCTACATCAGTCATTTTTGTATTCTTGGGTTTGGAAGCATCTGCCAGCTAAGAATCTGGCAGATCTGCTGTCTTGCCCATCATGACTGAAACTTTAAACAAGGGAGATGCAGCTTTTATATATTGCACAGTGCAAATTGAATCCCTGACATGTATAACAAACTAGTCATTACTTGTGTGCGACTGCCCGTTTGCTCTGAAGTATGTGCTTGTATATGTGTTGTATTTTTTGTCAAACACATAGATTATTATGGGGAAGGATTTCTACATCTAGACAGGGATAAAGGGCTGTGGTACATAGTACATATTTTGGACTAAGTCGCTGCCCACCTATTTATTCAAAGGAAAGCTGATATTTAAAGGCCATGCCCCTTGCAGCAGCTGGCACACAGTTAATAAAGCCCTTGGCTCAGCATTGGTTTGTTTTTTTGTACAAACAAACAAAAGATTTGGAGAGACGCACAGCAACTGCTTCCTTGTAGTCGGGGAAACCAAGCCGGAATATTGCTCGATTTCCCAGGGATTCTAAAGCTTGTCCTCTTTCCTAAGACTTTGTACAATGCATCTGTCTGCCCTCCTACCCATATTAAATGTTTCTATAGAATTCTATAGTACAATTACTATAGAACACTATAAAGTTCTATAGGATTTTTGGCAGATTCTATAGAATACTACAGTACTTCTGTGTACTACAGTACTTTCCGAATACTGCTTTATAATACCTTTGTAATGCTGGTCCTACCGCAGAAGGTACGCAGAATGTTTTGCATTTCTTAATTAATGATTGTATTCTTTATAAAGGGTTGTTGTTTAATACAACACTATTCCCCTGAATCACTGCAGTAACCAAGTAGCTCAAGGACATGAACACAATTAAGCAGATATATGTTTTACTACACAAGACAATGTACAATTTTTCAGTTATTTAATTCTATTAAACCCATAAATACAGACTATAACAACATTACTTTGACAACCATTTTTCGCTATTGTTAGCTGAAAAAGAGGAGGCAATATATTAAAACAGAACGCCCTTTTTATTAAATTTAACATATATACATTGTATTTTTTTTGTATCTACTGAAAAAGAGAAATGTTAATGAAATGCAAAGAAAATAAAAACTGCTGACTTAACTGTTTATAAACACTTGTAATGGTTAGTCATGTTGCTTAGTTAAACTCCTGTTATCTCACTATACAACATTAAATACTGAAATTGTCAAACAGTTCTATTGCAACTTACAAATGATTGCAAGCAATTCATTCTTTGGAATGCATGTTTTAATGTTTGCCTCCATGCCATACTGTGCTGACCGCCCTCCAGTTGCACTGTGCCTTCACATGTACTCTGTGGTGTACAGCCCATGCTTCAGCTCATTCACAAACTTCTGGGCAGAATGGAGGGCACACTTTTGCAGAAGTCCTGCAGTGATGAACTGTAAAAAAAATAAATTCAAAAATGTGTTAGAAACCCGAGTAGAAATATTAAAGCCACTAAATGGATAATCATGAATTATACTCATGAAAACTTCACAAACTTTAACACAGGTTATTTATTTAAGGAATTCTTTATTTAAGAACGGTTTTGAAATGATTAAGGGCCAATAATCACCAAAATCCATTTCACATGCTTTAAAGAGGATTAAGAGTATGTTTTTCTATTTCATAAAATTCTTAATATTGATGTTTACAAACTTTACAAGCATGGTTTACAAATTGCCTTAGACACAATTCTGTCAGATTTCTGTAGTTATAGAAGGAATGTTTTTATTAAATGTAGTAATCGATTTCCTAAAACCTACACCTTCAATGCGGATCTCAGAGCTGGTGTGGACACTCCTGGTTTCCCTAGTTGACATCAGCTATAAAGGTGTGTAACATTTATTAAAAATCCACCTGTGTTTTACTGTGACTTAATTCTTCAGCAATTATAAAAACAACAATAATACTCCCATTTTTTGGACCTCTTTATTTTTTCTTAATCTACAATGATGCTGTTTTAATGTCAAGTTAGAGTCCCTTGGTTTCTTAAAAACATTAAAACAATGGCATTCCAACATTTGGAATAGTTCTACCAATAACCTAGAATTTAGGTGAGTGTTCTGTGCTATAAAAAGTCACAGTTTTCATAGCCCAGCCCTTATTTTGAATTGGCTGAAGTCACTACCATAACTAGATAGGTCACTTGTGGTACTAAAAGTACATTATTTGTAAGTCATGGTACACATTTGATGTACTCACATTTATGCCCTCTTTTCCATCACTTTCTGACTGTACAGTTTGTGAAACAGATGTCTTGTAGCAGACTGACATTCCAGAAGCAGTGGGTTCAAGAAAGGATGATTGGTCTTGTACTACTGATTAAGCCATTTTCAGTAAAGATTTCTAATGTTTGTTTCATGCAAACCCTAGACCAAACAACACAATAATGAGAATACTTAGGTTAAATGCCTTTGATATAATATACTTCGTAATACTTTTGGCCATTCCCATGAACATTTACCAGCTGCACTGGCATTTCCAAGATTGCCACTGTTATGTGATTTCATTTGTTTAACCATTCAATTAATTGACCATTCAATTAATGCAATATAGCAATTATGACAATTTTTCATTTATTACAATTCAGTATTTTGTATTTAAATATTCAAACAATAAAATACCTTTTAACAAACGCAAACCTTTTGATCCTGGCGTTTTCCTTGCGCAGTTTCTCCACTGCCATGGAGATCAAAACCGTTATATTTGTGATCCTGTACTCTGCTGATAGATTTAAAGGAGAACTTGCCATGAAATTGGTAATTAAATCCTGCCCTTTTAAAACCGCGTGTGCTGCAGCTTTGCAACATCGTTTATTAACAGTGAGCCCATGTGAACCTTTGTTGCAGCAGTATCGTTTAAATCAAATGGCAGGCCAACAAGGTGGCGTTTGTCTCGTTACTATCTAACCTTTTAAAATGCCTTATTTATAATTCAATTTAATCGGTCACATTATTATGCAATTACTTTAAATGTGTCCCTGATAAGATTTGTTTTTATTAGGCCACTGTATTTAATGCTGCAGCTGTGATGTCACCAACAGTACTGGAATCGAATATACAGAAAAGTAGCGCACACACACAATTAGTTTAACTGACAGGTGCAAATTATGATTTACCCATGTTATCAATTAAAATCAAATCAGGAAATTTTTGGTCTCTGTTGGTCAAATACATGCAATTGTATTTTTTCTTCTTCTTGCGTATGATCTGCGTTTTCCCAGCACATTAATTTCATAATGGTTTCTGAGTGCTGCTGCTTCAGATTCTCATCTTAATTCTCCTCTTCCATACTTCAGCTGTCTGTTTGCGATGCCCTTTCCAAGTTTGCTTCGGGTTTTTAGCCTTTTATTTTAATTGCGGAATAACGCAGATTGTATTACTTTTTTTTTTTTTTTATCTGAGAATTGTTTTTATTACGGATCACCTCAAAATAATAAAGACGCACAGCAGAGATGACATCAGTGTGTTGAACGAGAATGATATTCTTTAGTCAGAACACCAGATGGCGCAGTAGAACACAATTTTATTCTGCTTGCTATTTGGCCTCCTCTAACAAAAATAATTGTACAATAAAATAAACACAGTTGCTGACATGCTTGATGCGACATTTTAGAAGAATCAAAGAATATCCCAATATGCAGCGCGTCCATGTCTGTGATAGTGGTGCTACTTTATTAAAATTGCTACATACAATACATACAATACTAGCACGAGTGTTGCGCCATGTTTCTTGGTAAGAATTCTTAACAGAATTACTACATTATTTTTATGAAGCTGTATGCATTGTTCCCTATCAACCTAATTTTATTTGTGCCGCATTCGTTGTACAATCCTGCAGTTCCGGAGCACATATTACCCTAATGAAGCCGGTCCTCGGGTCTCCCCCAACAGTCGGCATTTCTGTTTCATTCAGGAACTACATTTCCTCACAGCACTTGCAGCCCGCTTCCGAGTTCAAACAGCGATACAAGTGTTCTTGAGCCATACTTACTGTGCTTCCTCACAGAACTTCTTGAAGGAAGCATTTATAATTGTTAAGAAACCCAAACTTGATAAAACTGCAGACATGTGAGAAGTTTACAGTTGTGTTTTTATACTGTACGTTGTGCTATCCTAATGCCAACAATACTACTGATTTTAAAATCAAACCTGTGAAGATTTTCCTATGTGTTTTACAAAAGCATTTTGTAAAACTAGGAGTTCCTGGCCTCATATGTAATCAGTATTCACTTTGTGAATTCACTTCACTCCTACACTGTGGTCCAGGAATTTATTTTGTTCAATCAGACATCTTTGTAGTGAACAACAAGGAAGATTATGTTTGTTGTATTATTTTCTAGAGCTGAAATTCTTTGGCATGAATAAGCTACAGTGAAAATTCCCTGGTATGTTTTAGCAATGGATGATTTTGAGTATAGTCCCACACAAAACCTGGGGTTTTCCATATTAATGGAACTACTCCTGTATTGCCTTTCTGTGAATCGGTGAAAGAGTGGTTTGTTTAATTGTAAAGCATATTTTAAATATCAGCATATAATTAAAATGTGTGAACGAATAATTACTCGCCTATTACGTCAACATTTACATGCATGCGTTCACTGGACTGCAGCAATGTCTGTGAAAAGTCAGATACGATTGTGCTGTAGTGGTTTTGTACTTGAATGGTTTGTATGGATTTGGGGTTCCTCCTCCATTTGCTGAGTGACCCTGAAAGAGGTGAACTGGGGCTCCACTGCAAGCTGGGAAGCTCTGTATGTCCCCAGGAAGGAGATGCCGTTGCCGAGGTGGTAATGGGGCATAAGGTGCACATCAAAAAGATAGGATGACTGGCCTAAGTGTTTAAATAAGCAAGCTGATTGAAGATTGGAAGAAATCTTTATAACACTGTTTGTTTTAGTTTTAATGATTCAACATATATTGGTGTACCCAAAAAATATTCTTAAAAGAGAATACACCATAATGAAAGGTGTTGTGCTTATGATTAAAAAAAAGATCAGCACTATAGGGGTCTCGTTTTAAAATATTATCCATACAACATCCTGAACAGAGCTTAAATATGTCATTTTAATTATAACCAGCTACTGCTGCAAATAGTAACTTGCTTGACATATTTTTTGGACAAAAAGTCAAGTAAGTTGGCCTCTGTCTCTAAACTACCTTTGGGGAAAGTAAACAAAGACTGGCAAAGAGAAAAACATTCTGGAAAAGTAGTGAGCAAAAGTCTATGGCTATACTGTGGTAAACTGGCACCATAGACTGGTAGTCTTTATACAATTGAACCTCATTTTGGGATACTACAGCTTTAAGTGTGATGCTTCCCTGTCTAGTTTTGGCCTAAAAGCACCATTTGGATGTATGTCAAGAGTGTTATTATGCACTTAAGACCATTATTCACGTCTTCGTGTTGTTCCATCGCTGAGTGAAAAGAATCTAAAGGCTTTCTCAATGCTCAATGAGAAGAGGTGCAAGGGGAAGCGAGTGAACCTCTTAATATAGAACTGGCACATGTAAGTAAGGGTAATTGGGGAATATGGCTCACATTGTCTCCTCTAACTGGCAACACAAAATAGGAACAAATGAGCCAATGAATAATCTAGAATTTTACATCATGATGCTTGATAATTGGTGTTTTATTATAGCAGCAATTAGAGTATTTTTTTGTATTGATGGAATGCTTTTTATCATGTTAAAATATACCATGAATACAATGCTTTAACTCACATTTCTGAGTGACTTCTTCATTGTACAAGGAACATTATATAACTGCAGTGCAATTAATGCAGGTACAGTAAGTGCAATTTTAATAAACAGCAGTAATGCATGCAGTGATTACAGTATTGAAGATTGTAGTTTAAGATGTTGCGATTTAATTGGCGAGAGATTGGTTTATACCGGTATATGTGTTTTAAATAGACTTGAATATCTTTTTGTATTTTTTTTTGTTCTGTTCTGGCAAAGAGTGAATGGTGGTGTGAATAAAATGGGACAGTGCAATTTCAGTGTCCTTCAGAACTATTCTGAAATGTGTGTCCTTGGAAAGGGCCTCTCTTGTTGAACTCAGACAAACGAGACTTATTTAATCCATTAAAACGATGAGGACTGAAATGAGCTGTTGTTGAATGGCACTATTGTCCTTGATGAATAAGTAAGAAAGTTCCAGCATATGTTGTAGAATTACATAAGGCCTTTTCCTTGCATTAAAAAAAAAAAAAAAAAAAGATTCTTGGAAATAGGGGAAAGCAGAGAGAAAAAACTTCAGCTTCAATTCTGGAATAAGTGTATTTTAATTGAACATTTGTATTTTTGTATTTAACAGCACAAAAATAAAATAAATAAATGAAATATGAATTGGGGAAATTTAATCATTTTATTCAATGTCCATCCATTCATCATTTTATGTTTGGTTCTTTAACTCAATGAAAACATATGCTATTGAACCTAAACTAATAAAGCATTGACTAATAGTCACATGGCATAAATCTATAGAAGTCATATGGACTCAATCAAACCGTGTTCTATTGCTACTAAGCTTTGAATATAAATCTACATAATAAGCTGCTCTGTTTACACAGGGAAACTGCAGATGTATTCAGTTACTTTGAATAATCCCCCTGAAACGCTAGCATTTCAGTTCCATCGCCTACACTTCCACCCCTCTGTTTTGGCTGAAATCTAGATTGATTTTAACATGCATTGTTTGCTTTTTTGGACTCAACCAGCTTCTGCAACATATGGGTGCTGTTGGTCTACAGCTGTCAAAATACAAATATTACCAGCTGTAGAACCATCTGCATTTAAAAACACGTGGATGTGGAGCCCTTTCACACACATTTGCCAATGCCAATGTGGAACAGGATGGAGGCTGCACAAACTGGTCAGCAGACACTCTGCAAGCAAGCGCTTTAACATACCCCAAAGAGCCAGGCTTATTGACAGTTATAAGGATAGTAACTTTGTTTTGCCTTCAAGGGCCAGGATCTGTAACAACAGTGTGTCGCACTACACTGCCTGTTACACAAGAATACATGTAAATCCTTTAGTATGAATTGATTCAACAGTGTTTCTTTTTCAATTCATTTGTGGAAAATATATACGCATGTATGCCACTACATTATTTTAAAATATCATGCTTTTTCACAGATATAGTGGTTTAGTTTTTATTGTACTGGGGCCCAAATGCCAACATTTTTTAAAAAGATTATCGGGTGAAATGGTGGTTTCTGTAGGGTTTACTCATTGATGTTAAAAACAGATACCACTTCATTTAATATAATATATTGGCTATTTTGCCAGTGGACTGCACATTTATGGATGTAAGGTAAAGCGTTTTTTATACAGAACTGATCCTAGTAAAACGATCTAATATTACAAGAGCGTTTTTACCTCTGAGTCTTTCCTAGGAAACAAAATTTCCTTCTGGTAGTCTACTGCAGTAATAACACCTGGGCTTTACTTTTACATGGAGAATCCTTTGCATGTACAGTAGAACATGTTTAGGTTAGAACGTGTTGCTGACGTGACAGTACCAGTATTAAGAGTTTGGCATAGACCCATGTTTACAACAGCAGTTCAATTAGGATTCTGGGCTTCCTTCTAGAAGGTTTTGTTTTGTTTTGTTTGTTTTTAATTGTAAACAAGGATTTTATTTCATGCTGATTTGCTGACATTTTCTAGCTGCCAGTTTTAGAAAGCAATCATGTTGAATAGTCTCAGCTCAAATTAAAAAAAAAAAAACAAAAAAAAAAACAGAACTCTAACATATGTGTGTGCCGATTTTTATAAAGACTCCAAGGGTTTGGCTTCCATTCACCACTGCTTTGTCAAACCAAAAGTTACAGAGTTACAAATTTAATTTAAAGCTCAACAAATTGTTAACCAATTCACTTATTGGCATTCGCATTAAATCAAGTCTTGTTTGTTACATTTAATTTTATTTACACATGCAACGTTCCTAATACCCCAGCCCCCCCACCCCATCACAAAATCCTTAATGGGTAAAGATCTACATTTGATTATAAAGATTATAGGTTTGTAGAGGCATGTAATGAAATAGTACAAAGTACAAGTGGGTTCCTTTTTGATATTGTATCTAATTTTTGTTTTATAACATAAAATAGTTATAACTCTCTGTGTAAAAGAAATACAGTAAAAAGTACGGAGACTGAATGGAAAGACGCATGCAGTGTTGTTTTTATACAAAGAGATCAGATGCATAGAGCAGGGCTGGGGTCAAAGTCCTTTGGGGTAAGTCTTTAGCTCCTCTGGATACATGCAGTAAGTAAAGAATCAATTTCTGAATTGCAACTGCATCAAAAGAACTGCTAAGGAAGTCAATACATTTTCTTAATGTGAAGCATGCTCTGCTTACCTTATTCACTTTAGGTTAAAGAACACAGATAAGTGTGCTTTGTCTTGCCTTGACCTACAGCCTGAAGGCAAACTAAGTCTGGAAAAACAAGATTAGCACACATAGTGGAAGATGCACTCGCCGTGGGAACCCACTTAACAATTAAAGAAATCAGTCTACCACTCACTCATCTGCAAAATATAAACCATGACTCCTGCAATTAGCATTACCAATGCTGTTTTCCATCAGCAAGCTCTTTGTGCAATTTTATATTAACAATCCTTTTGCACCTATTAACCATTTGTAAATTCATGGTCTGCATCTTATGTACAGTATGTGATTTGAATAAATAACTATGTAACAAATGACAGGGCTTATTTAATGTTCTGTAATTTCATTATTATATATATATATATATATATATATATATATATATATATATATATATATATAATATTATAGGAATGCTGAAGTTGGCTGTTTTTTATTTTTGTCTCCATTGTAAATGGTGTTGCAGTTTATTAATACTCAACGTGTCTGTCCTCTAATGTATACTATGCAGTGCATGTGTGTACTGTATTTGTAGTGATCGTGTATGTATATAGAAACACAAGTGTCAAGTCCTTCTTACAATATAATGATGTGAAAGACTGAAGTTCTTTCCTGGACGCTCTTTGTCAGGTTCCAATGTGTAGAAGCCCTATACGCAAGAAAATGTCAAACTGTGTTTTTGTTGACCGTAAACTAATCAAACGAGCAGTAGGTCTTTTATAAAAACGACTGTTTCAACAGCCTGGAGGTCAGATATAAGGGTTTATTTCTGTCACATGTGATTATGCCATTTTAAAAAGTCTTCTGGCAAGTTTAATCCATTTCATTCTGACCACAAGCAAGATTCCACAGCTCTCAATCTTGATTAAAGACCAATACGAATGTAACCTTAAATGCAGATTGTTATTTATATGTATTGTATGTACTTTTTGGTATGTGTTTTTAAATGTTTTTAAAATCCAGTTTATATTTGAAATAGACCCCATAAATATATTTGAGCTAGTTTAATACATGTCAAATTTGTATTTTATTGTGTTGCTTCACCAGTAAAAGTAATGTTTAAAAGTGTTTGTATTTTAACAGCATGTAAAGTTGCCATCCTATTACCATACTATTTAGTTTGGAGGGGACTAATACACTGTATTACCTGTAAACAATACAGTTCTAATCTCATCCTCCACCTTTCATTTTTCCCAAGAGACCAGGCACAGATGCTGCAACAAAGAAAGAGTTTGACCAAAGTATTCTTTCCATTCGAATTCTTATCCTCCTCATCGGCTAACTGCATCTGTCTAGACAATGGGCTGAAACACTGAACTGCTATGTCTGAAAGTCAAGGTAACAAACAGTGGTGCATTTGGGACAGATAGCTACCTTTGTGTCTGATGGGCTGCATTGTGACTAGTTCTGTAACTTGTGAAATTCTGGGAAGGTTTTATCATTTTTAATTCAATATAAAGTACTGTAAAACCCTCCTGTCTCTTTCTTTTGTTGCAATTTTAGAGGTGAAAGGACAAACGGTACACATTTAGCAGATATTTAAATTAGTAAATTATTGTACATTATTGGCACTTGAAGGGAGTTTACAGAATATGTATATACATGGGCAGTCCTGGGAAATTATATAAATTGCATTCCACATCAGGTTTCGTGTAACTTAATACTAACACAGCTATAAATGGATTGACCAGTACCTGCATCCTAAGCAGACACAGAACAAGTAGCCTACTTCTTTACTTGTTATGTAGAGTTCATAATAAAATCATGAAACCTGGCATATTTTCAAAGGGTTTACTCTTAGATGTATAATTGTTTTTATGGCTATTGCTTTTGGAAATGACTAGGACATGGTAGTGTACACAGTATGTACAAAAATTATAAAAGGGTTAATAATAAATCATAATTTCTGTTTACTGTAGGTTTTTTTACGTTTTACTTTGTAGACTTGGTTTTTAAATTAATGTTCTTACAGATTTACAGCATGATCAAATTAAATGAAACTGGATTTGAAAGAATTTCTTAAGATCTGAATATATACAGTACAGTATAGACTGTTACAATGTATTGTTTAACACTATTCTTTCTATCTCAATAAAGGGAAGATTTGCAAAGGTTAAAGTCACCTTTGAAAAACTGCAGGAGGCTTGCCCTGGGATGCACGCCTTGTAAAACTGTTCCACATCATTAACTTCTCTATGAATGCGAATTTTTTTCAAAAACAGCCCACGGCAATAGTCACAGTGCAAAAATGGGCACAACTGCATATAAATCAGGTTCCTGGTCAGGCTAGAAATTCCTTCCTCAAAACACTGGGATTACACAACACTGATATTGTGAAACTACACTTTGCTTGTGTAATACTTTCACTTTTCTTCAAAAGGTTGAACAGATTCTTTAACCAGCTTTAAAGCCTGCATTGAAATAAATGACTAAAAGCTAAAAATAAATAAAATAAAATGAAAGTGAGTAATGGGAGCAGCTCTTGGAAGCTCAGCATGTTCCTGTTAGGAGTCTCTGTTATCACAGTGCTGAACTGTGCTGGGCTGGCGTTTCTCATCTTGCAGCACGACACTCTGTCTGCTCAGCAGAGAGAGTTGTCGACTCGGCTGGATGAGTTTTCTAAAAGTTCTGTGGTGGAGTTCCTCTCCCAGGTAATCCGGGATACAGCAGAGGAACCTGAACCACTCCAGTCCTCCCGGAACAAGAGGAGCCAGGAGCTGCGCGAGACCCACATCCGAGCGGAAAACGAGGAGATGCTCATGATGATGACCTACTCCATGGTGCCGGTAAAACACTTTTCAACTTTTCAATAAGAAGTTGGAGAATGTAATTTACTTTACTGTCTGTGTGCCTGTCTTTCTGTCCGGTTGTGTGTTCAGTATACACTGTCCTATATTGTCAGCAGAACAGATTTTGGCCTTTATAAAACTCAAACCTTAAAGAGGAAGAGAATGTTTCCGTTCTATTAGTCCCAGAGTAGAGCATTTAGCTGGAGATTCGTGAATTGCATTGCAACTAGGAATTGTTGTTTTGTTTGCAAGGCTTTATTCTCTTATTTATGCTCCAGTTAAAATGATTGTTCCATGTTTCTTTTTCTGTAAAAAATAAATGTACTTGATTTTGATATTTGCAGAAAAAAACATGATTAGATTTTAGGCATCTTATTGATGCACTTATTCCACTGTAATTTAATAAACATAGGAGCTGTACTAAAGTTACAGGCTGTTAAGCGGATGTCTGGCGGTGTGGAAACTATTTGAAGAAGTTCGCAGCTGAAACTAATTGGCACTAATCTCATGTGTTTTTGTTGGCAAAGTTGTGAAGAAAACATCTTCTTAAATTAACTTGATTTACCGTAGAAAAATGTCCACCCTCCACTTAGCCAATTGCTGGTTTAAAATTCAGATTATTCTTTTATTTTCTTGATGGTCTGCAGATTTCTGGTATAACGTATATATCAACTGTGTATTCTCCATGGGAATATAGGACACACTAATTTTAATGTCATTGTAGGTCCGAGTGATGGTGGATTTGTGTAATAGCACAAAAGGAATTTGCTTAACAGGTATGGAATGAAATGAACAGTAACATAGCTATAGGTAACACATTTAAGGATATGTTATAAACAATAAAGAATGCTTCTGTTAATGTGTTATAAGGGAACAATGAGACAGAAGATGATGGGGATAATGATAACACAGTATACCCATACTGTTATAGTGCTGCGTAAAAACTATACATTAATATACAATATCTTAATTATTCTTTATACATGTAACACAATGTTTATTGCTTTATAATAAAGTTAAAAAATAAAATGTGGTTTTCACTGGGATGGGACAACTGTACAATTGTATTTGGTTTAAGTGGATTTCTGAAACAGACACAAATGGGCAAGATGCTAAAACTAATCGATTTATTTCCTTTGTATTTTCTTAATAGGACCTCCTGGGCTACATGGTAAGGAATATAAATAAATAAATAAAATCATCAAATAGCATATCTTGACATGTGTAACTCTTATACTGTACCAGAAATAACTAATGGTATTGTTTAAGTTTAAAATGTACAACTACTATCAATAAATTTCTCCCCTTTTTGGTTTATCACGCACAAAGAAGCTATTATACAGAATTGGTGCATGAGATATTTGTAAACTCAACACCCCCTTTTAAAAATGATTCAAATCCAAATATAATCTCGAGTACTTTTGTACTTGCTCTTCTAAAGGACCACCTGGCCTTGATGGCATGCCTGGATACAATGGATCAATAGGACTGCCAGGGCTGCAAGGAGTCCAGGGGAAACGAGGGAAGAAAGGTAGGCAATCCAGAGGGAGGGCAATATTAATGATCTGAGCAGCAACAGATCCAAATACCACTCCCCCAAATTTCACCTGCTGTAGACAGACCATGGCTGAAAAGCTACTGCCGAGATGGTGGGTGAGAAAATAATGTCCTTTATCATTGTAAGTTTGAAAGAAACTTTTTTTGTTTGTTTGTTTGTTTTGTTTTTCCCAGACAAAGAGCAATTGAAAACTATGTTGACAACCCTTCCCTGAATTCCCTCCTGCAATTTAAAATGCCTTTGCTAATAGTTAGTAATAAAATAATAAGATAAAACAACGACAGCTCATTTCTGTATCTAGATGAGGTTTCTAAGATAGTGAGCTCACTGACTAGAATATATTGCTACAGTCAGTATGTGAAATAAAACCACTGTGCAGAGTGCAGCTGCTACAGGCTGATGCACAGTCATTAAAAAAGCCACTACAAATACCCATGCTGCAGAACTATTAAATTCAGTACATGCGCCACCAGTCATTTAAAGTCAGAGGTTTGGTGACATTTTTGTACACAGGTGTGTATTTCTTTTGACATCTAAATGGTGATTTTAAAAGTTTTGATGGGACATACAGTTTAGGAATATGGGATTAATAGGTGTGAATCAAATGGAGCAATGTTCCTTAAACACAAACTTCCATCCGATGGTTAGTGTTTGGATCACAGCCTTATTGATTTACTCATACAAGTGTACGATTCATGTTCATAACGTTGCAATTCGATGATTCACATGACTAAAGCTCGGCGGCTGGGTTATTTGTTTTTTCTCTACGTGGGTGCTAATTCCTTGCTACTTTTGTGCTGGGAAAGCAATGGGGAATTCTCCAAGTGTGTTTAGTCAAACAGAATCTTATTCTTGATTGTAGGTTTAATACTGACTTAGAAAAAACAGAAAGAAAACCATCAATGAATATTTGAATACTATTTAGGAGTAGTGCCCACCATCATTGCTCTGTCATTTATCATAGCTGTATTCAAACAGAAACACAATGGAACAATGAATAAGGGAATACACTGTGGCTTAAATACATCCTCTGTGTATCTTTCTACTGGTTTGTATCTGTCCAGATAGAGGCTCTGGATGTGTGATTCTTAGAATATATCTAGTTTTCAGACCAAGCTTAATGATATTTTGGCACAATTCACTGTCTGTTCACAAAAGCCTTTCATCACAGTAGACCACATATAGACCAGATATCTCTGTTCTTCTAAAATATACTGTCCACCAAATATCCTGCATGAAACCACAATGTCCATTCTTGTCATTTTGAAAATTCGAGAATTAACACATTCAGTTTTCTAATATAATTTGAAATGTACTGAATATTTCAGGTCCCCCCGGTGAGACCGGGCCACCAGGAGAAAAGGGAGATTGTGAAATAGGTTTTACAGGCGAGAGAGGGGCACCAGGACCAAAGGGTGAAAAAGGGGAGTGCTTCAATGAGACCATAATGAAAGGTAAGACGCAGTTAGACGCAAGACGTGACTGGGCACAGTAAGCCCTAGGAGGGGGAGGGGGTGTTGAATTCAGTGCAGTCAGACAAATTTAGAACAGCATTTAATTTAAGATTTGTTTAATTTACAGGCTGTGAATTACATCTGTGTTTCTTACCTGTGTAATACCTTATCAGATGTGTTTTTTGTATGAGTATAGTGATTTTGGAATCTACCTTGCATTCATTTAAATCCAACAGCACAATGCCTGGATGCATCGCACTGTTCCAAATTACGCTGTGTTGCTAGGCAGGTGCAGAGCTTGATAGAAGTACAGTAGTTCCAGGAATTCATTAATTAAATTTATATTTAAACATATTTTTTTTTATAAATGTTTCTCTATATAAAAACATAATACTCCTTCAGTGTTCACTGAGTGCTGCTTTTACAAATAAGGATGGCTGTAAACAACCCACTAGCCTGGTTATTTGTGGAATAACCACAGTACTCCATGCTGGTTGTTTCTGTCTGGATGTGTGGTCTCCTGTACTAAAAGGGACATCTCATCTTGCATCTTGAAGAGCAAGTGCCATCCAATTTCAAATGTGCTTCATTTCAGGTCCTCCAGGTGAAAAAGGGGAACCAGGAGAAAAGGGAGATACAGGTGAAAAAGGTTTTCCTGGTATGCCTGGATTGCCAGGTATAAAAGGGGAACCAGGACCAAAGGGTGAAAATGGGGAGTCCTTCAATGAGGTCATAATGGAAGGTAAGATACTGAACTAGAGGCTGCTAAACATGACCCCAACGTGGATATGTGCATTAAGCCTGAGATTAGGGTGTGTTGAATTCAATACAGTCAGAGGGGTTTAGAACAGCATTTCATTTAGGACTTGTTTTTGTAACAGACTACAATTTTTTTTTTTATTATTACAGTAAAAATTGATTTTAAAGACACCCAAAGAAATATAATGTAGAAGTGAGGTGGGGAAGCAAATTAGACTGATGCGTTGTAAAATGAAACACGGATTACCTATGTGACTAGTGCACAGAGCAACACTAATATGCCTCTGAACAATCAAGTAGTACATGTTCTCTTGTGCTTCAAACTATGCAGCTTAAACACCTTTACCCTTTTAGCTACAAATAGCACCTGTAAGAAAGGAAAAAAAAGAAAGTGTCTACAATATTAATGTCTGCTGAGGTCTTCCGTAGCGGTAAACCATTTTTGTGAACACCCTGAGCAGTCAGTGTAAATGTGCCTACTTGCACTATGCTGTATTGCATTTCTGCTAATTCTGGTATCTGCATTTGGATTGAAGCACCTCAAGGTCCAGAAGGTCCGGCAGGGCCAGCAGGTCCTCCTGGCCCACCTGGGCCCCCCGGACCCCCCGGAGCCCCACGGAACAAAGGTCACAAAGCACGGGCTCAGCAAAACACCATTGGTATGTATGGGGAAACATAACTGGAAACCAGATGTAGGGGCTCTGAAGGGCGCTAGGATGGTCTGCTTGGAATCCCATATAGAGTTAATGCAGGAGTAGTTTGACGTGCTTTGTGCAGGGGCTGTTCTTTCTTTTGGATATTGTTTATTGAAGTGCAGAGTGGTATTCAAAGGTTACATAAAGGAGTAGAAGAAACGTCTCTTCTCACGCTTGATCTAAACAAATATCTTCAAACTACGCAACAGAAATCCCAAAGAAGCTATAACAAACATTCACTATACTGTACTTCACCCGTGTCAAACCCTTGACTCATGAGTTACTGTACATGCATGTTAAAAGAATAGTTTGGATATTTGCGAAAACTGTTAATTAATTAAAACAGACATAACTCAAGTTAAGGATGTTTGGAGACTGCACGGTTATGCCTAAGCAGTCAAGAAAAATAAAATCTACTACTCAATTTCATCTTCTAAGTGATTGTAGTAGTTACAATTTCCATTCTTTTTGAACAGTGACAGATGCTGTACCAAATGATGATACCTTGGCTGGAAAAGATTTAACGAAAGTCGAAGGACACCTGTTAAAGAAAGCTGGTATAAATATGTTTTCACTTTGACAATATTCCAGTTGATGTTTAACTACAGTATAAGCACAGCATTTTTTTTTTTATTGACAGAATGCATCATTAAATCTGTAAACTGCACTTTAAATGTAACAAAAATGGAAACTACGTTTGGGACTTGGATGCAGGACACATCAACGGATGATGAACATATCTGGGTTGCTGAGCATTTTTCAGGTATGTTTCTGACATTTTCTTTCCTTATGTAAACCCCACAGGAATCATTGTAATTTAAACACATTTCACATTTTAAATTGAATTGTAAGATTTCTGTGTACTTTTTATCCAGCAACCAATTTAAATACAGATAATTCTATGACCTATTTCCTAGCTGACAGTGTCAATCATGAGTATTTCTGCTACAGATATGAAAATTTTTTTTTTAATTATCGTCGTGACAACTCATTTTGTTACCTAATGTTACACGTTTTATGTCTGCTTTTAGGCCGGACATTAAAAGAATATGACAACTTAGCGTCTTTACAGAATGGCAATGTCAAAGTTATCGACCTTAGAAGAGCTGTCTTCCAGGGTTGTGGTCACGTCATTCACAATGGATCTCTATATTTTCATGTTGCCGGCACATACAAGATTGCAAAGTAAGTGCTCACCATTGTAATGTTGTTGTTTTTTAATAAAATTGTTTACGACTTCATTTAGGAATGTAGATGGGAGTATTTGCCCTAATCTCAAAAAATGGCAGAATTGCTTTTTATCTGGCATCTTTCGTTTTTTCCCTTTGACACATTGCAGATGTTTCCGAAGGTTCTTTATTGATCATCAGTGTTTATTTTTACAGATACGATTTTGAAACCGCAACAATAAAAAAAATTACTATTGAGAATGCCCTGCACCGCAATCTCAGCTATCTCTTCCAGAATTCGAAGACCTATTTTAACGTGGCAGTGGATGAAAATGGACTGTGGATCATCTATGCTTCAAGCATTGATGACAATATTATGGTAGCTCAACTGGATGAAAAAACATTTTCTGTTACCCAGCATATGAACACCACCTACCCCAGATCGAAGGCCGGCAATGCTTTCATTGCATGTGGAGTCCTTTATGTTACCGATACGAAGGACATAAAAGTAACTTTTGCTTTTGATTTGTTGAAAAAGAGGCCTCTGAACTCCAGTTTTGATTTAAGATCATCAAATGGTGTGTTGGCAATGTTGTCCTATAATCCAAAGGACCGCCATTTGTATACATGGGACAACGGCTATATAACCAAATATAATGTACATTTTCTCTCCGATTGAATAATACACAATTGTCTGTTTTCTGTATTTCAAGTAGTGTTTTTGAATGTCAATTTTACAATCCAGTGGACTATTTTTTTAAATTTTGTACATGAACAGGTTTATTTAAAATTTAAAAGTACAACAGTGGCCATTTTTATTTTTTTTTTTTAAACGATTGTCAAACAAAGAGGATTTTATATGAAAAATCTTCAATTTTAATTTAATTGTCCAACATTTATTAGTAAAGTAATTGTTTTTACTCGTTCTATTCAAACAAAGGACATGGCTTGCTACAAGGACTAAACCAGTTATCCTATTACACAGACTGCATGACCAGCTTTTCTAAATTCAACAACTTTGTCAAGTGTTTTTTTTTTTTTTTTTTTTAAATAAGCTGTACATTTATACTATTTTAATGTGTATGTTGCCACATGCTATACGTTTGCATTAGAGATGCATACTGTAAGATGTGTATGTATCGCATTCCAATTTTGTAACATACTTACCATTTTTATATATTGTACAGAATATCTGTTCTTAATCTAAAGGACCATCTGGTGTAATGCAGTCCTTTAACAAACCTATTAACAATGTTGTATAGGGGTGCATGACATTGTTGGAGATTCTGCGTGAAAGAGAATTATGCTCGGTCTCCTGGTTACAGTAAAAAAAAACAACATGTTAAATTACGGCCAATCCTAGATTAGTTCTGCCTTAACTAATAAAAAAATTGTTTTTATTCTCAATCCCAATAAATGGGAGCAAGACACCCTTACTAATCAGATGTTGCGTCCTCATCTATCCTGCTTACAAACAACTGAATCCTATATGATAAATGTAAAAAATATCTTAACTCTGAAGATAAAGCTCTTACATCCTTGAACACTGAACAAAGCAGTCTTTCCAATCGTTTACCAGCAAAAATAAATAAAAATTACAGGAAAAATGCATTTTCATGAAATTAAAATAATTTATTTAACTTACAAATGTAAAACCTTGACAATTGCACAACTACCCATTCTTTCACACAGAGGCTTCACACTGCAGTTTGAATATTTTTCATGAACAGAGCATTAAATGCTAAAGATACATACACAAAACAGACATAAAGACGGAACATAGGAAAAGGACTGTTGGTTAACAACATTTAAATACTTAGACATGGTTCCCAATAATGTATTAAACACAAATGTGTTTTAATAAATACCATACACTTAACCAAAATACGACTTTCAGCTGCTATGTTACAGGCAAATAATAAGAGAAAAGCTTTAATGTTTGTACAAGCGGGTGTGGTAATAATTTATATATATATATATATATTAAAAACTATTTCAATAAACTATTTATTACTTGGCCAGATAAAGCCAGACATTCATTTGTAAATTAACACTTGTTTTCTTTACTGTTTTGTATGTTTAAATTCTTGACCTATTTGCAGCGAAAATTGAGTGCAATGTTAAAATTGTATGAATAAATCATAAAAAAACCCACTAACACTAGTGTTGTACTGTGTCCCTGTCTGCTATGCAATACACCTTACATTCCTAATGTAAAGGCAATCATTAAAAAAAAAACTTAGAAAAGACAGCAGTCTGCAAAAAGAAAAAAAAAAAAGTTATATGTGCAAAACAGGAATGAAACATTGTGGTCTCAGAGTACTTTAACATTCCTATGCTTTTAATGATATAAATTGTCCAGAGTGCTATGAAACCAACCAAACAGACTTTAATATGCATTTCAAAACAGTTTTCATGGCGGTATGCTGGAACACAGCATAACTCCCCTTTCACCATAACCTTCATTGCTACCAGCAGGCATAAAGAGCCTGGTGTCATTTAATCTATGATGCAAGCAGCAGAAACAAAATGCAGACCAATTCACACCGGAAATCACTGACTGACCATAAATATAGAACCACTGTGTTTCAGCTGTGAGCACAAAATACAACAGATACACACTTCTGCTTCAAGTACTTTTATAGCACTACCACTGACCTGTAATTGCACCGCTTTTACAAATACAGTACATGCATAACTCTCCTATGAATACAGTTCATAAGGGTTTCTGGAACAGATGTTGCTTTTTTCAAGTATAAATGCCTTTTAAGTTATCTGTTGTAAACTCTGCAAATACTTGCTGTGAGCTTAACTTTTTATAACAATCAACAGCCTAAGAATTTGTAAGCCTTGTATGCTAATTTATGATTCTCAGACTTACAGGATGTCAAATATACTAGCAGGTACATTGTAGCGGTCAGGCAAAACCCTCATTTTCAGAGTTCCATCTGCTCCACATGTAAAGATGCGATTTCCTGGCCCAGTTTCAATTTTCACGACCCCAGCACCAATGTTTCTGAATATGGACTGCTTGGCATGTTCATTTGTAAATGAATAAATCAAGCCATGGCCTGTTAATCTCCACACCTGTCCGAAAGAAATATAGAAGAAATAAGTATGTGCATGACCTTCCCCAAACGGCTTTTACTAGTATTTGCAGTCCACTAAAATAATACATGTACAGAATACAACCTGGTGATGGTTTATTTGATGTAATGCTCCTAATTGATTGATATATAATTTTTTTTTTTTTTAATTCTCAATCCTAAAATCCTGGGTGATGCAAGACTTTCGGCCATAGCTGTACATATTGCATTCCCTGCATCACAGTGCTGATCCACACATGCACCACCATCTCACAATGATAAGTAAACTATAATTGCAACATAATACTATTTTACAATGATTTAATAAATAAATAAATGAATGTTTTGTTTTGCTGCCTTACCTTCATGTTTCCTTCTGCAGAGCCAGTAATAAAGTAGTCCTCAGTGGAGTCCATTGCGAGAGCTTTAACAGCAGAATCATGTGCTTGAAAGGTATGAAGCAGCTGTCTCTGTCTGATGTCAAAAATGCAGATGAAGCCTTTCCTGCCTCCAGAGATGATGAGCTGCTGCTTGGGTGCATACTGAAGTACTGTGGCCCCACTGTCGTGACAGGGGAAAGCTAAACAAACAAACATTCAGTGAGAATCACTTTGCACACACTATTTACCAACAGTATCTTCTGAGGGCAAGGTTTAATCTATTTATATAAAAAATACATTACCCTCTTTTAATAAGATTTGGGCCTAATTGTTAAAACATTAGCAAACATGGTGAACACCATTTGCAGTACATTTGCATTCTCTGTAAGGATATACAGGTAGGTAGACCTTGTTTCTTGTGTTACATTTTGATTGCACTGTTATCTTGGTTATGTTAAAGCAGAGCAGATTTGCTGGATACAGGCAGACAAAGGGCTGCATTTTGAGCCTGAATGCTCAAAAAACTGAGTAATTGTTCCTTTAGATAAGAACTTCTGTTAAACTAAATACACTTAAATAAAAATAGGAGGTGTTGCTCATTCATCTATACAGGGGAAATATAGATTTGTATTTTAAACAATGTACTTACCATGTACCAGACTATTATTTGGTGAAACCAGAGTATCCCATAAACACACATTTCTGCAAATGAGAAAAGCAAACAAGCATTACCAGACCTAAAACCAACACTGGTATTAGTTCACATATCTACGGAGCAATTAATATAATTCAAATATGAATGTATTTACTCCAATAATAGTACTTTGAGTTGGTTGTTGCCTTTTCTCATCAATGAATATACAGCAAAACCTTTTATCGGCAATGTATATAATTGTTGATTTAAAGTTGATGCATCAACTTTAACAGAAATAAATACCTGTTGTCATTGGATTGTCCGGTTGTGGCTATGAGGCTGGAGGAGGTGAGGAAGGCAAAGTCACTTGTGGCTTTACTGTGACACTGCCAGCTCTATATTGGAATAAACACAACTGAAATTAAGATCAAGAAGGCTGTTAAACATTGGTGCTAAAGCTTTTAATTATTTATGTTCAAGAGCTTTAGTTGAAGTAAAAAAAAAAAAAAAGTATGCATTAAATTACCAACATTTGTTTGTAACTAACACAGTCAGACATGAACTAGTCACAAAGCAAGCTAATGTAATTAGTCAATAAAGGTTGTTTGGTGTATGTAACAGCAATAAAACCTGATTTAAAAGGATAAAAAATGTAAGTGCATGTCTTCTGATTACTTACCAAATAAGGTTTCGGACTTGATGCAGTTTGGTTAACTTGCCAAAGGCTCAAAAACCCTTCTCCGTCCGCAACCCCACACTACAGAAAAACAAACCAATTAATGTCATTTTTAAAACAAAAAAATTAAAAAAAGGATACCTAAGCTTAAGTAAGTTGAAAACCTTAACAAAAAACTAAACTAAAATCCCTGTAAAAAATGTTCTAGTACTAAAAAGGGGTTTAATTGTAATTGAATACTTTGGCCACAATCTTAATCAAGTTTAAAAAGTAAATGAAGAAAAAAAATACCTCTATTTAATTAAACAAATTAAATAAAACCGCACTCTATTAAGATGAAAAGGAAAGGCGCACAAAGGCAACTTTCAGCACAGGAAAGTCTTAATTTCCCCACTCTTAACAATAATAGGCATGAGTGTCAAATGCAGATTACATCAGTTTATACACAAATGTGATGAAACTAATTTCCCTGATGGCCTATTTTTGTTTCCACATGAACTCCTCCTTTACCCAAGAAGAATCAGGTAGCATACTGCAAACTGGAAGCTACCAAAGGCATACAATTTAACAGGACAAATGACATGTACAGTACATTCATTTTGACTATTATCGATTTTATTAAATCATTTCATTACTGTATTTTTTTTCATTTCAAAAGGTATTAAATGAAATGATGTTCACAATGAATGTTTTAAGAATGTACCTTGTTGCCTTGGGAATTGAAGTACAATCGTGTAACCCTAGCATTGCCAGCTTGGCGAAAACATATAAGTTGCTGTGGACGACCCCATTCAAACATCCGTACGCTTCCATCCTGGGCTCCAGTTAAATCTAATTTAAAAAAGTGGGAAACACAAAAACAGTTCTTCTAATATTAAAACAGGACCCAATTGGTAGCCATTTTAAAATCTATAAACAGGAGAATAAATTCATTAAAAGCCTTATGCACTTATAGATATTGTATACTTACAGTACTGGTAAACTGGATGTGATGTCATTCTTTTCACATTATTCAAGTTTCTTTTCATGATCTGCAATTTAAGAATACATAAAGTCTTACTAAAAGTATGTTTTATTAAAAAAACAAGAAACAGCCGTTCATCCCCAGTTGATGAATATACAATGTATAAATGTTACAGAAATAAAACTTAAAATCAAATTTCAAAAGCAGGGGCTTTGAAAACAAATCTCCGCATACGGTGCACAAAAATAAAAGACAATGAAGTATTTACATACCACATTAGCGCCTGTGCTTGTTTGCCCACTGCCTAACCAGGGCATCGATGCAGACGCAGGCATCTGACTGGGTGCAAATGGAGGTGCACTTGCCTGGGCAATGTTTGTATGGGAGGAGCGATGATCAAGATCATCAGAGCTGTACAAAACAGAAGTCAGTATTGTACTTAGAATTGCTTTATATCTACAAAATTATGAAAGACACTTTGCCGACCTCGTGCCACTTTTGATTTTAACGTATCAAGTGGGTCAACAAGGTAACTATAGAATAGAGCTTAATATAGAGTTATTTAGATAATTGAAACAGGACCACGGGTACCTCCTGGACTCTTTGTCAAACTCTTCTCCAATCCAGGTGTATGGTTGTGCAGCTAAAAGAGCAGAGGCATCAATTTCCTGCACATCATGTGTAGAAGCTAGCACAATTTCATTATTACTGGCCTGTAAAGAAAAAAGCAAGGCACTTCATTATTGATAGACCAAAGACTTTCAGAACACTGATAAATAATGTAGTCCAATATAAAAATATATATACCTTATTGACTGCAAAGGCCATTATAATATCAGATTCCTTGTGAATGATTTTAGCTTTTCCATCTGGATAACCAAGGTCTGCCTCCACCTAAAAGACATTGTATTACAACACTGCTATTGAGAGATTTATACACATTTACACAAGTACCATTACAATACAGTGAACAATATGTATTAACAAAATACATAAATAACATGCAAAATAGCTATTCAGGTGTCTTTTTAATTAAATAAGGTGCTGTAGGATTTAAAAATGCATGCCAATCACTATATCCAAAGACAACAATTATGCACAGTGTAGTGAAGTTTGCAAGTGAAAAGAAGCAGCATGCTTTTAATATAGTCTCAGTGTTACCCAATCGATTTGCCAATATCAAGCTACACATCAGTGTAGTATATGTTTTTTTTTATTAAAGAAAGTGTTTCCCACTCGGTTAGTAGAAGTGATGTGTTATTTTATACTAATGATCAAGCCAGCAAAAGCTATTGAATATCAGGCAGCTGCTAAAGGTGAGGTTCTGGGCAAAGAGTTACTACCTTGCTGGTTTTGCCATCTTCTGCTATGCAGTTATGTTTGAGTTGGTCCACATGGTCTTCTAATGACTACACAATATAGCACACAAGTCACAACACAAAACACATGCACAAAAACAAAACATGAAAATGAAAAGGGTTCCAGGCTGCATAAAAGGCACACATATGGGCAATATGTTATAGTATAGCTTGCTACTTTTCGATTGTAATCGGTAAAGCTAGTTAAACGTCGAATTCCCCAAAAATATGAGTTAGACTGAAATAAATTTATACAGGATAAACGTTGGTAAAACCACTCGTTATTTTTTTTTCTTACCAAAAATAATATTTTAAGAAATCATCTTGTCTGTGTAGTTTTTATACTTGCTGTCTGTCCCGTCTCCGTTCCGCTCTGAATGGCTAGGGGTCGCTGTCAGTCAAATCAGTGGTTCCTTAATAGGCTGGTGTAGTTTCACCGTCAGTCATTTCATCCTGTCCTGACAGATCTCGTTGGCTGAAGCGGCGCTAGAATGCTCTCATTTGTTTAAATGACTGTCAATCATCAGACAGACTGTGCACTTTCATTTGTCAGCTATAGCCTGTCAATCAAAGCGCCTACTTTGAAATTAGCAGGTTAAGGTGTAGGGAAGCATTTGCTGTTATAGGTATATACGGTGACAGTTACTAGTTTGATTTCAAAATGGGGCGCAAGAGGAAAACACTTAGAGTATTGTGCACAATACCCTGATCGACGGCAGAAGTCTCCGCGGCAGGACTAAGCGGGCCAGTCTGCCTTGCCTCCAATGAGTCTAGCTGTGCTTAAGGAGAGAGGCGGAGCTCAGAATAAGTGCAAGTTAGTTCTGTTCAACTCACCAATGTTTTGTTCTGTCTGTGCATATTGTTTTTACTTGTAAATGTATGCTGTAAAAGTCTGTGTAATACACTGTATATGATGCGTTTTCTACGGTTTATTCGAGACATTTTTTAAGTTTGTGTGGGATCTATATCTATACAAGGTATAGCTCTGCTATGACCAAATGTTATTTCAATTAGAATGTTGGTAACTATGGTTTTGTTGCATGTAGAATATGATAAAGGGGTTTCTCTAAATGAGATGTTTCTCAATGGCATAAAAAGTATGGGTCTTTTTTTAAGCATAAAGGTCGATTTCACCCATGCTCTGCTTGAATTGAAAAATAAAGATCGAAAAAAAAAGGGAAAATTTCAAAAATAAGTCGATTTGGCAAAAAAATAAAAATCGAATAGTAGCAAGCCTAGTTATAATATACACTTAACAGCGGTGAATTCTTACCAGTGGATATTTCACAGCTTTCTGAATCATTACATGTGGCTTTGTAGTATTTGGTCACAGCCATGGAATACATGTTATACATTGCCATATGATGATGTGTATCTACATCACTTACCTTTACCTCACAAAGTATTTGTGTGTATGCATGTGCACATATATGCATAGCACAAACATACTGGTGCTTACAGGTCTTTTTTTGACAAACTCATCCTACAAGGCAACTCTGATACCATCCGTCTATGAAGATTAATCAGTTTTTTTCCTTAATTAAGGCGAAAATTCATTCACTGTATAAATACACTAGAATAGTAACTTTACAAAATTAGAAAAAAAAGAAAAAAGTTTCGGAAATAGTTGGTCTACCGTATTCCTTCGAATTTAAGATGCACTTTTTAAACCATTTTTTTTTCTTCTTAAAAAAAGTCCTGCATCTTAAATTCGAGTACAGTGATGCGTTTATTAATAAAAAATCGCCAATAAAAGACGTGACGGCCCGAGTACACAAACAGAAGCATGACTGGCTGCCGAGAAAAGACGAACAAATACGTTACTGCGCAATCTCGAATCATCCATGACATACTGGCAGCCAGTTTCAAAGAAGCATCATTAGCTTCATGAGGAATTAGAATTACAATTTCAGCGTTTCGTTACTAGGCTCCGTTCTAACAAACAGTACCAGCTTGCACAGATCTGAAATGCTGATCGGACCCCGGTGTTTTCTGTCATGCCAAGCAATACCACAGTTCACAAAAAGGGAGAAAAAAAAGGTAATTTGCGCTGCATTAAATTCAAGGGCATCTTCAATTTGAAGGAATACGGTATATTTAAATTTTAACATAGTTGCCTGATCACTTCTATAAAGATCCAAATAAAATTACAGTAAGGTCTTCTTATAAGAGGTTATTAAAGAAATGAAAACAAGAAATAAAATATTAAAAAAAATATATTTGACGCCACATTTACCTCACTCTGCTTCCTCTTTTTGGTGAAAATGTAGCGAATAAATGTGTCTTGAAGAACGTCTTGTTTCACAAGGAAATGCCACAGCCGTTTAACAGGAAAAGCTAAATAATGCTTAGCCCTAGGAAAACAATTGCATTATATTTTAACAAGGCAATAATGTATGCATTGTTGCAACTTTTAGCTTTCCACTGCCTTGAATATAAGAAGCCTAAATATTGTAATATATGTATTCATTATAATATTAGAAAGTGTGAGGAAATGTTTCAGAACTACAGTTCCAGAAAGTAAAAGTTTAAACATCATGAAATAACATTTATAAATCATTAAAATACACAATATGTATTTAGAGATTTGTATAGGAAAAACATGCCTTAAAAGACCACTATCAATTCAGTTTAAGAAATCTGTTACAATTTTTATCACAACTTACTTGAAAGGGGTGTTGTCTGGCTCAAGCATGGCTTTGTGTCTTAATATTGCTGGTCCCCCTCCACCACTGATGTCACTTGGATAGGTGTTTATGTAATTTGGTGGAGGGCCGTCAAACTTGTTAATTTTTTCAAGAAGAATCTGTTCCCAGTTTTCCAAAGTTTTTATAACAGCATTGCCCAAAGGTGAGGTCACAGGAAGTTCTAAAATAAAAGGAGGTACCTTTTCAATACTCAATGCAAGAGTTAGGGTGCTATGGGTATCGGCCATCTCCTACATTAACAGAATTACAATTTTATAGAACAGAAGCAAAAGATACAAACTTCAGAAAAAAATAAATAATGGTAAATGGATTTGTATTAAACTTGGTCCAGGGAACTAAATTACTCATGTCACTTGATCAACAACTAGCAAAATATTTGTAAGGGAAATGCATACATTTTATCCATACCCACTGAAAAAGGCAATTGTGGAAGTACAATACCTGCAAACTCCAGTCCTGCAACAGGAAAGAAATTCTTCACATTGTGTAGCGCCAACTTGACCAGTACTAACCGCAACAGTGCCCAACTGTGGAAAACGCATACAACATGAGAATTCTAGCTGAAAGTATTTTAGAATTAATAGGATTTTAATCAACAACTTCTACAAACAATGAGCACAGAACAAATTAGGTTTAAGCCATTTATCAGCAATCTCACTACATAGAAAGGCATTGGCACAATAGATAACCTGTATGAATTAGGATCCGAGTGCTCCATTATTTGAGTGTCGGAAAGGAAGGCATCGTCATCATCCTCATCATCACTTGGAAGACTTTCATCAGAATCATACAAAGCACCGCTATCAGATAGAGGAAGAAATGGCTACAAAGAAAACAAGAATGTGTGTGTGAGTGGTGATGTAACAGCAGCTGTTAAGACACCATGAAAGATACAAAAAATACTTCTCATCGCAACCATGATGTTAAAATCATTTGCGTGACCAGTAACACACAAGAAGGTGCGGTTTGTAGTGATACTGTACAACCCGCGTCTTAGGTTTGTTGTGGCGTGAAATGCAGCCTTGCCTTCAAGTGTGTTATTGTGCTTATAACATGGATCATTATGGACATAGAACACTGGGACTGGAATGTCAGCAGCCAATCAGTATGTAGGCAATGTTCAAGCAATTTTATTTAAAAGCAGTAAAAGTAAAACAAGTGGTTCCTACTTTTGCTACAAAGTAATCCCACATGCTGAGTTCTGGGGGGACAAACTTCTCTTTGTAGGTTGGCCTCTCTGCAGGTACAGGTGGAGGAACCACAGTTTCTTTCACTGGCCTGCCAGGCACTAGCATTCTCATATTGAATCTACGACGATGCTTATCAACTTCTTCTGTGCGAGCAGGAGGAGCTGGAGGAGAAAGAAACAAATTCAGTAAAATAAAAAAAACTGTGTGCAAGTGTACCTAGAAGAACTGATGCTGTTTTGAAAGCAAAGGGTGGTCACACCAAATATTGATTTGATGTAGATTTTTCTTCTGTTCACTCACTTTGCATTTTGTTAATTGATAAATATAAACTATTAACATGTCTATTTTTGAAAGCATTCTTACTTTACAGCATTTTTTCACACCTGCCTAAAACTTTTGCACAGTACTGCATATATATATATATATATATATATATATATATATATATATATATATATATATATATATATACACACACACACAAACTACCGGTCAAAAGTTTTAGAACACCCCCATTTTTCCAGTTTTTATTGAAATTCAAGTCCAGTGAATAACCTGAAATGGTACAAAGGTAAGCGGTAAACTGCCAGAGGTTAAAAAAAAAAAAGTTTCGGTTACCAAAAACTGAAAAATAATGTACATTTCAGAGTTATACAAAAAGGTCTTTTTCAGGGAACAAGTAATGGGTTAACAACTTACAGCTGTTCTGCAGCAATGGAAGTAAATTAAGCCTTGAAAGTTGATGCTAACAGTTCCTACAGGTGTCCCAACTTTTGTTGATTACTTACAAACCCTCTGTCTGTATAAAAGCAGTGTTGGAACAGACTGTGTTACTACACCCTCTTAAGCATTATTTGGACAGTACTGTACTGCAGGAAGTAGTATATTGCTCTCATAATGGCGAGAAAAAGGCAATTAACAAAGGAAGACAGACAGACCATTATAACCCTCAAAAGTGTAGGTCTTTCCTTTAGAGAAATTGCAAAGAAAGCCAAGGTGTCAGTGAGTACAGTTTCCTACACCATCAAAAGGCACTTGGAAACTGGAGGTAACTCTGACAGGAAGAGGTCTGGCAGACCCAAAGCCACAACAGAATCAGAAGACAAGTTTCTGAGAGTCAACAGCTTGCGTGATAGGCGGCTCACAGGACAACAGCTTCAAGCACAGCTTAACACTGGTCGAAGTAAGCAAGTCTCAGTTTCAATTGTGAAGAGAAGACGTCGAGCTGCAGGTTTGACAGGTCGAGTGGCAGTGAGAAAGCCATTGCTAAGATGGCAAAATAAGAAAAAGAGGCTTGCCTGGGCCATGAAGTACCGCCAGTGGACTACTGAAGACTGGAAGCAGGTCTTATGGACCGATGAATCAAAATTTGAAATCTTCGGTTCATCACGCAGGGTTTTTGTACGCCGTCGAGTAGGCGAAAGGATGGTTCCTCGGTGTGTGACACCAACTGTCAAACATGGAGGAGGAAGCGTGATGGTCTGGGGCTCTCTTGCTGGATCCAGAGTCGGCGACTTGCACAGAGTGAGTGGCACCCTGAACCAAAACTGCTACCACAGCATTTTGCAGCGCCATGCAATACCCTCTGGTATACGCCTAGTTGGTCAGGGGTTCATCCTACAGCAAGATAATGACCCCAAACATACCTCCAGGCTATGTCAGAACTACCTTAGAAGAAAAGAACAAGATGGTAGGCTTCAAATCATGGAATGGCCAGCACAGTCTCCAGACTTAAACCCCATCGAGCTGGTTTGGGATGAAATGGACAGAAGGGTGAAAGCAAAGCAACCTACACATTTGTGGGAACTTCTGCAACAGTGTTGGGAAGAACTTTCCAAACAATATTTGATTTCCATTGTAGAAAGAATGCCACGAGTGTGTTCGGCTGATATATCTGCAAAAGGTGGCTGCTTTGATGAGTCAAAAATTTAGATTAAATTTTGTTAAACAAAACGATTCCATGATTTCTTTTTTATCTCCAATTGTTTATTTGTTCTATGCTTTAATTTCAGAGTACATTGAGACATTAAACTGCGTAAATTTCAATAAAAACTGGAAAAATGGAGGTGTTCTAAAACTTTTGACCGGTAGTGTATATAATATTTTTTTTGTAGAATTGTCGACCGCCCATTGCATTGGTTTCTGAGAACACTTGAATACAAAAGGATTTCTGTAAAAATCTACCATCTAATAACTCATCACTTCACAAAAAAGGAACACTGCACTGGTGTGCTTACAAACCTTCTGTACTGTCCTGAGTCATTACATCAGGGACCACTGTGGCTAACAATCACAGTCGGAAAAAACATATGAAACAGAACAATGAAATGCAGTAAAAACAAACATGGTAAGTCTTACGCTGTATGAACAGAAATAAGGGGATTACACAACACAAACTTTAAACTGTGTTAATAAAATTGTTGTTTTTTTTTTTTTTTACAATAATATCTTTAAAAAGTTTATAAAGCTGTATTAAAATTATGCTATATTACTGTATTGATATTTTAAATTGGGATACCAATAAACTGGTCCTTGTAACAATGTCCCGAGTTAAAAAATACAGCTGTTAAACACTTTTTATTTATTTATAATAGTTTACACATACTGTATTTTATTTTGATAAATAAGCATATTAAAAATGCACTTGCAAATTAAAGAAAACATGTCAAATCGCAACAAAAAACAAATCACAGCTATGCTTCATATTAAATGAAACTAACATGTACAGCTGTACTGCTCATGTATGTCTCACATTTAACATTATCTATCTATCTATCTATCTATTTTATTAGATACGTTTCTGAAAGCAATGAACAATATAATTATCTAGAGAAAATGTTTAGTGGGGAAAAAATGGTTTTCAATACTGCTTATTTAATTTAAGATCAGGATTTCTTTTATTTTTTAAATCTCTATATATGGGAAAACCACCACTGCACAGCAACCAACACCTCTTTTACTCACACATCTGCTCAGAGGATTCTTCTGATGAAGACTCAATGGCACTCGCAGAAGCAGATAAAGTGGTTTGTAATGCAGCCTGCGGCTCAGTAATTGAGGGTATAATTTGCTCTGGCCCTACCACAGGTAATGGTTCTCTTTTACCTGTATTCAGTACATTTTGCAAAGTAAAACCCATGTTCAAAATGATGCATTTGAATAGTTACTACATTTTACAAATGTATTTTTTACTTCAAAAGCCTTTTTTCTTTTAAATTCTGTTATTCATTCATTCATTCAACTACACATGCATACAACTCCCAGGATTCTGCTATCAGTTGCTAAAGAATGTCCTTTCATCACAATTGCATAAGCGGTCTAGATATTTAAAAGTGAACAGGAAATGAGACATACAGAAGGTCAGACAGACAGATATGCAGACAAACGACTCCACTATATCACAGAGGGATAACAAGTTACCCAAGCCCCTTTTGTTACATTTAAGGAATATTAACCAAAACAATATAAAACCCTCACCTGGTGCAATTTCTGGTGACCTTTTAGGCTTTACTATCAGTTTTGCTCCTCCGCCAAACACTGCCGCCCACATTCTATTATTCAGAGGATGGGCAGCTAATCGAAAAAGTTCATTGCTTGAATGGGTGGCAAGGCCATGGATCACCAGACTGAGGTAGACAGCCACAACTGCTTCACATAACAATACATTCAGCTTGGGCCGATCCTCATCCTGAGCGGACTTTAAAAGGTTAATGAGTGATGTGACACCTGCAGATATAAATACATAATAAATCAACCTCATTTACCAACATGGAAACGAAATGCATACTATCCAAGAAATCCTGCCACTCTCACCAGTGGTCTTGTCCATTCTTATCTATTCTTCATGATAAAGTCCAAGTATATAATTTATCTTAATTGGTGTTGAAATAAGACTACCATTGCATAGTAATTTCAGACATTCCAGGTCTTAATGTCAGCTTAATTAGAGACTCCTGAATGTCTTAGTTACCTATACTTGGTAATTAAGCTCATGGTAAAACCTGGAATGGCAGCCTTATTTCCATCCCTGAGTCAGAAATTCTTAGAATCTGACTTGAAATCCACAATACATTATGGGTGAATACAAGCTGGTATGCACCACTTGAGAACAGAGTAGCTAAAAAGCCCACTGATGGGCAGCCACTCTGCCCTCTTGTGGTGTTATACCAGCTTCTCCTGTACATAATATGTCAATCATATATCCAGTTGCATCTTGCCTGTGTAACTTACTTAAAGTGACCATTTAACTCAATATTCTCTCTGGAAAAATATGTATTTTAAAATGTCCCATTAACAGCACACTGCCTATTTTAGTCCATTTGTAAAAAAAAAAAAAAAAAAAAACATATTTAAACACTGGACAATTAATTCACTTGATTTGCAAATAAAACAGAAAATATACTTTAAGCAACTACACTGAGATTATGACAAATACATTAAATAAAATACTGTGCACCGTTCAGTAAAGCAGGTAAAGGGTTTGTCATCTCACCTGGCCACTGGGCAGGAAGAGAGTTTGGCGTTGCATGTTCTTCGATGCTTTCCGTCCGTAATCTCCGTCTTTCACTTAATAATAAGCCTTGATAAATCATTCCTGTGAACTGACTTGTTTCTGTCTGACTGCTTCATTTAACAAACACACACAAAAAACACACAGACAAAAATAATGTGTAACTGCAGAACAACTACTTGGTTTGTACTGATTAAATGAAGGCAATTACATGTAATACACTGAATGAAAGTAATTAAGGGATTGCAATTACCTGTAGCTGTGACTATCACAGAGTGCTTGATAGATGCAAGCAGAAAGTGATGCTGCCTGAGTGTGTAATGTGTAAGTCTGCATTAGAAAATATATAAAAATCAAGGAGTTGAAGAAAAAGTACACATATCACATGTAAACAAAATACCTGTTGAGTAATATTTTGTAAGAAATAAATACAACTTCATATTCAGGGATTTATTTTCAAAACTTGGTAAGTGGATTTTAAATTAATTTTACTTTAATCTTTTAAAGTATAAATCTGCTTTAAATGTTGTATTTCTACTTCAATGTATATTCTGTAAGTTATGCTGTTTGAGTAAATCTGCAGTATCGAGTTTGGAAAAACTGAAGTGATGATTTTGAATCATATTCACAACATATTCAGTTTTTTAGATTGTGTGATATTCATTAATACATATGAATATCAAACTGATTTCCTCCTCACAATTAACTTCATATTATATATATATATATATATATATATATATATATATATATATATATATATATATATATATCAAACCATAGACCTGATTGCACTGCTGTATATTTTTCTTTACCTTGTCATCGTGAATGTTTGGATGAGGTGGAGAGTCCATCTGAAGTATAGTATACATAATGTCATGGATATGGTTACTCAGGTGCAAAACTGGGTTGGCAATGACCGTCTTGGTTGCAGCTATGCTTGCAGAAAGTAAAGGCAGTGTTGTTGGCAATGGAAGAGGAGACTGAAGCTGCTTCACTGTGGTTTCCTGTCGATGTATGGACACACAAAAAATAAAATAGAACTTAAAACTAAATCATATCTGGAAAAAAAGAGATATATTTGTAGACATATTTAGGCTGAACTCCCACAACAAGTAAGTGTTTGCCTTACCTGCTGTGACTCTTGCAACAGAAAGATGAGTTCCATTCTTACTGATGCAACACCACCTCCCTGTGCACCATGTAAGCTACAGTAACTCAGAAACACTCGGAGGAGTGCCTGATTCTTTCTCAGCCACCCCTTGCGCCTTTCGGCATGTTCTTGCTTTGCTTGTAACCTCCGACGCTCCAATTGGTGACGTTCATACGACCCAACATCAGACTTGTCGACAGCATCTTCCAGCTCCATTGAATCACTGTCTTTCCATTTGTCCAGCTCATTTGTGGAATCCTTCCCTTCTACTTTATAGTTACAGATTTGATGCAGTGCCCAGATCTCCTTTTCTAACCAGTTGTAAAGTTGAAACCTGAGCTTCCCTCCGTCCACCTCATAACCTGTAGCCAATGTCCTTAGCTCAGTCATCAGTATTTTCAAACATGCTCTGAATTTCAGCTGTTCTGCAATGACATCAACCACAGATTCTAAGGCAGAATCACCCCTTTGTAGACCTGGAGGTTTTTCTGACCCTGGGCTTGACTCGTCTTTCTGTTTTGTAACCTTTTCATCCGATTTGGAATCCTTCATGGTTAAACCAACATCATCCTCATCCTCCTCATCATCATCTTTGTCATTTTCCCAATCGAGCTGCAATCCATCGTCTTCCAATTTAAGAGGTTGGCTCCAGTCAACAGCAGTAGCAGCTTCACTACTGCTTTCCCAGTCTAGAGTAGAGGATGCTGCCCCAGTCTGTGACCAATCCAAGTCACTAGCTCTTCCACCATTTTCTAGTGGCTGTGATGCGATAACATTTGTGTCTTTGCTTAGGGAGGATCCTGTCTTTTTAAAGACTTTTGGTATTTTAGAAAGGACCTCAAGGGCCAGTACAGGGCAACCAACTTTAAAGTGAGCATTTGCAGTTGTAAAGAATAGTTTTCTCTCAATAAGATTGATTTCATCGGCATTACTTTTCTCAGCCGTAAGTCCTACGGTGGCCAATGACCCTTCTGGTGATGCAAAGTGTCTTCGGATCAGTAGAGGATGGGTTCGTAAATAATTGTAGAAACTGAAGACAACTGGGTTGCAAGATTTCACAATCACAGCTGGAAAAGATAATGGGATACTAGGTTTAAAATTTTATATATATACAGTATATAAGATTTTTTATTTTTAGGACTATATTGTAAGTAGCGTATTTTGGTGAAGGGTCACGTCAATTGTTTTCAAGTACAATCGTTATGTACTGAATTATGGAAATTGATTTTTGGGTTAGGCTTGCCTCCTTGCAAGGACTCTTGGACCTGAACTGGAGTGACATAAAGTCATTTGCATCTAAAAACAAACTGTATAGCAACAGAACACCACAGCATGAAGCATTTTAAAAACAGTATTGGGAGCATTTTTGTTCTTTATTTGGCCATCCAACCAAATCAGCAGGAATTTAAGTTTTAATTCTGCAGAACAAAGAAACACAGCTCTTGGTAGTATGATTCACCAGTAAAGTGGGCTTTGATGGGTAAAGCAGGTTATGAACAGAAAGTATCAAGATAATTATGGTACCTAGAAATTGATTTGTTTAATGATTCTCTTTCACCCGCTAACAAAAATACATTACCTGGATTTTCATCATCTTCCTTTGGAATCTGTTCTAATAATGTATCCAGTGCCCTTGTGTAGTCTTTCATTATCCAGAATGACATACTGCGCAGGAAAGGATCAGGGTGTAGTTTACTGCAGATGAAGCCAGTACCATCTTTTAAACAACCTAGTACCCTCTCATTGAGGATACCCTTGTAGGAGGGGGATGTTTCATAATCCGACTCGTACAGACGTGAAACAACCATGGCTAGCTGTATGTCTTCCATTTTCTCAAGACAAACCTTTCAAAGGAAAAACAAAATAAAAACAACAACAAAACGGTTTATTCATAGTATTCTTATATGTAAATGGATCACCAGCAAAAACGCCTTTACAATTATAACTGTATTTATAGACAATTACCTCCCATTGACATAACTGTGGCTAACAGTGTTGTCTTTCTCAAAAAACACATTTTATGGTAGTAATATTTAAGCAATGGGAAATTCTTCAAAATGGAACAGCTTTGACAGTATCCTATGGTTTTTATTTATTTATTTTTTTATATATATATATATATATATATATATATATATATATATATATATATATATATATATATATATATATATACACACACACACACACACACACACACAGTACTGTGCAAGTTTTAGGCAGGTGTGAAAAAATGCTGTAAAGTAAGAATGCCTTCAAAAATAGACATGTTAATAGATTATATTTATCAATTAACTAAATGCAAAGTGAGTGAACAGAAGAAAAATCTAAATCAAATCCATATTTGGTGTGACCACCCTTTGCCTTCAAAACAACATCAATTCTTCTAGGTACACTTGCACAAAGTCAGGGATTTTGTAGGCATATAGTCAGGTGTATGATTAAACAATTATACCAAACAGGTGCTAATGATCATCAATTCAATATGTAGGTTGAAACACAATCATTAACTGAAACAGAAACAGCTGTGTAGGAGGAATAAAACTGGGTGAGGAACAGCCAAACTCCGCTAACAAGGTGAGGTTGCTGAAGACAGTTTACTGTCAAAAGTCATACACCATGGCAAGACTGAGCACAGCAACAAGACACAAGGTATTTATACTGCATCAGCAAGGTCTCTCCCAGGCAGAAATTTCAAGGCAGACAGGGGTTTCCAGATGTGCTGTCCAAGCTCTTTTGAAGAAGCACAAAGAAACAGGCAACGCTGAGGATCGTAGACGCAGTGGTCGGCCAAGAAAACTTACTGCAGCAGATGAAAGACACATCATGCTTACTTCCCTTCGCAATCGGAAGATGTCCAGCAGTGCCATCAGCTCAGAATTGGCAGAAAACAGTGGGACTCTGGTACACCCATCTACTGTCCGGAGAAGTCTGGTCAGAAGTGGCCTTCATGGAAGACTTGCGGCCAAAAAGCCATACCTCCGAAGTGGAAACAAGGCCAAGCGACTCAACTATGCACGAAAACACAGGAACTGGGGTGCAGAAAAATGGCAGCAGGTGCTCTGGACTGATGAGTCAAAATTTGAAATATTTGGCTGTAGCAGAAGGCAGTTTGTTCGCCGAAGGGCTGGAGAGCGGTACACGAATGAGTGTCTGCAGGCAACAGTGAAGCATGGTGGAGGTTCCTTGCAAGTTTGGGGCTGCATTTCTGCAAATGGAGTTGGGGATTTGGTCAGAATTAATGGTCTCCTCAATGCTGAGAAGTACAGGCAGATACTTATCCATCATGCAATACCATCAGGGAGGCATCTGATTGGCCCCAAATTTATTCTGCAGCATGACAATGACCCCAAACATACAGCGAAAGTCATTAAGAACTGTCTTCAGCGTAAAGAAGAACAAGGAGTCCTGGAAGTGATGGTATGGCCCCCACAGAGCCCTGATCTCAACATCATCGAGTCTGTCTGGGATTACATGAAGAGAGAGAAGCAACTGAGGCTGCCTAAATCCACAGAAGAACTGTGGTTAGTTCTCCAAGATGTTTGGGCCAACCTACCTGCCGAGTTCCTTCAAAAACTGTGTGCAAGTGTACCTAGAAGAATTGATGCTGTTTTGAAGGCAAAGGGTGGTCACACCAAATATTGATTTGATGTAGATTTTTCTTTTGTTCACTCACTTTGCATTTTGTTAATTGATAAATATAAACTATTAACATGTCTATTTTTGAAAGCATTCTTACTTTACAGCATTTTTTCACACCTGCCTAAAACTTTTGCACAGTACTGTATATATATATATAAAAAATAGTTAAATTAAATGTGCACTATCATTTGATGGTCTTTCTAATAATAAATAATATTATTAATAATAATAGTCTCTATGTGCGGTTCTTGATCAAAACAAGAATAGTAGCAATCATTTTTACTTTCAGTAGTCTACCTGCTCAACAAAAAGAGCCATAATGTTGGACAGCCATATCAAAATATGGCATATCCTAATGTTTTGACTATATATTTAAGCTTACTGCCCAAGGTAAACCAACAAAGGCATTTGTTAGTACATGTAGTGCATTATCCTAATAGTTTAGACTATGATTTTTCCTGGATATTTAAAGGTTCAAGGTAAAAAAAGATAGACATTACATGAGAGTGACGATTTATATATACATATTAGAAAAAGAAATTCTAAAAAGATTTCATGGTCAGCCAATTATGAAAACCCAGTCAGATTACAATTTTCCCAAAACTGGTTCTTAGCCAAAATGATGAAGACAAAACATAATTTTACGTACATACATTCTGTCTGGGTGGTCCCACTATAATTTTGAAACGTGTTACGAAGATTTTTTTTTGTTTTTGTTTTTTTACCTCAATAGCATCTTTCAAAGAGCCCGCCAGTAAAAAGAAGGCTGCAGCCTGCTCAAAGCGCTGCTTTCCCAGTAAAGAAAAGGCATTTTTTAAAGCTGCTTTGCGCCATCTATCTTCATTGAAGTTGTGGCTGAAAAACTGTGTCATCTTATCGTCATGCTGAGACCTGGTAAGAAAACAGATGTGTACCTATTAGAGTGAACCATTTCACAACTGGGGGAGGTGTGGGGGTAAAAGTTATGTTTGTACAAAAACTCAAATATTTTTCATTATCAAGCTATTCCTGAGTACAATCTTCATTGTGTGACTTATAAGAAGTTAATACTTTGTGTGTAGGGTTTCTGTCATTGTGTAAAAATACTCTCCCGGCCAGAATCTCTAGCTCTAACTGCATGAGATTACATCTTATATAATCAGAGACGCCCTATGCAACATATTAACTTAGATTAATAAGCACACGCATGGCAATCAACATTTATGTTCTAAAAAAAGCAACACCAGTTTAACCCTAGGAAAATTATATTCCTGCAAAAACCTCAAACAATAAATAGACAAAAAAAGTTGAAAAAGATAAAAAAATAATAAAAAAAAACAAAACAGCAACATAGTAATTAGATGGAACAGCTCAAAAACTCACCTAAACAGCCCCCAAAGAACCGCTTTCTTCTTTATAGCGAGATAAAACAATGCAGCATCTAATGGATCATTTTTCCTTTGAAATGCAGTTTTCGCAACCTACAAGTATAATATATTAAATAAGTTGGCATAATCAATATTATATATATATATATAATACAGTATATACACACACACACACACACACACACACAGTTGTAGTCAAAAGTTTACATATCCCAATGGAAATTTATAATTTCCAGAAATTTCTTGAAAACAAATTATAGGAAAACATTTTGCTTTTGTGGATGAGGAAAAAAAAGTTACAAGAAATAGATGTCTACAATTATATATTTCAGCAATTTTTTGGCAAAACTCCAAAAATGCTATTCATTCAAGTATTCATACCCTGACAAAGAAAATGAAATGAATAGCTAGTTGAGGCACCTTTAGCAACAATAACCTCTTTTAACAATTAGGATATTTGTCAATGAGCTTTTGGCATGATTCTTTAGTGATTTTCGACCTTCAACGCAAAATTGTTACAGTTCATTGAAATTCCGAGGACATTGATGTGTGCTTTGGATGGTTGTTGTGTTGGAATGTCCAGTTGCACTTTAAACCAAATTTTGCAGCGGAGGGTTTCAGATGATTGGGCAATATCTTTTGGTATGCTATGGTATTCATGTTACCATGTATTGGAACTAAATTTCCTGTGCCATTAGAGGAAAAACAGCCCCATAGAAGGATATTACCACCTCCATGATTGACAGAAGGTATGGTGTTCTTTTCTTTGTACACCTCACCAAACTTTCTCCAAACGTAGACTACTGGCGTGACCAAATAGCTCGATTTTTGTTTCATTTTGTTTGAGCATTTTCTAGACTTTGAGAATTAAGTTCTTTATTATCATATTGAAATTTCTAGCACCTTGTAGACAATACTATCATAGCATCAAAGGGCATTAATACATTTGAATTAGCATTTTTTGAGTTTTGCAAAATAATTGCTGAAATAAATAAATTGTATTGTCTTGTAACTTTTTCCTCATCCACAAAAGCAAAACTTTTGCTACAAAAGATTTTTCCTAAAATTCTTTGTTTGAGAAATGTCTGGAAATTATAAAATTTCCATTGGGGTATGCAACTGTGTATATATATATATATATATATATATATATATATATATATATATATATATATATATATATATATATATATATATATATATATATATATATATATATAACAGTTCAACCAAATGTGAAGTCAATATAACTGTTTGGGTTCTGTCTTCCAGAGAGCCATATTAGATCAATAGTCAAGGTCTCTATAAACCCCCCAGGTATGCAGTCTGTATCACTTTAGGTTTCTGATGCGAGTAAAGTCTTTATGGATATGCTTTAATATACAGACGTGCTCAAATTTGTTGGTACCCCTCCACAAAAAACGAAGAATGCACAATTTTCTCTGAAATAACTTGAAACTGGCAAAAGTAATTGGCATCCACCATTGTTTATTCCATATTTAATAGAAATCAGACTTTGCTTTTGATTTTTTATTCAACATAATATTGTAAATAAGAAAACAAATGAAAATGGCATGGACAAAAATGATGGGACCGCTAACCTAATATTTTGTTGCACAACCTTTAGAGGCAATCACTGCAATCAAACGTTTTCTGTAGCTCTCAATGAGATTTCTGCACCTGTTAACAGGTAGTTTGGCCCACTCTTCCTGAGCAAACTGCTCCAGCTGTCTCAGGTTTGATGGGTGCCTTCTCCAGACTGCAAGTTTCAGCTCTTTCCATAGATGTTCGATAGGATTCAGATCAGGACTCATAGAAGGCCACTTCAGAATGTTTTGTTCTTATCCATTCTTGGGTGCTTTTAGCTGTGTGTTTTGGGTCATTATCCTGTTGGAGGACCCATGACCTGCGACTGAGACAGAGCTTTCTGACACTGGGCAGTACGTTTCACTCCAGAATGCCTTGATAGTCTTGAGATTTCATTGTGCCCTGCACAGATTCAAGGCACCCTGTGCCAGGCGCAGCAAAGCAGCCCCAAAAGATAACAGCGCCTCCTCCATGTTTCACTGTAGGTATGGTGTTCTTTGCTTTGAAAGCTTCATTTTTTCGTCTGTGAACATAGAGCTGATGTGACTTGCCAAAAAGCTACAGTTTTGACTCATCTGTCCAAAGGACATTCTCCCAGAAGGATTGTGGCTTGTCAATATGCATTTTAGCAAATTCCAGTCTAGCTTTTTTATGTTTTTCTTTCAGACGTGGAGTCCTCCTGGGTCTTCTTCCATGGAGCCCACTTTTGCTCAAAAAGCAACGGATGGTGCGATCAGAAACTGACGTACATTCACCTTGGAGTTCAGTTTGTATCTCTTTGGCAGTTATCCTTGGTTCTTTTTCTACCATTCGCACTATCCTTCTGTTCACTCTGGGGTCGATTTTCCTCTAGCGGCCGCGCCCAGGGAGGTTGGCTACAGTTCCATGGACCTTAAACTTCTTAATAATATTTGCAACTGTTGTCACAGGAACATCAAGCTGCTTGGAGATGGTCTTGTAGCCTTTACCTTTACCATGCTTGTCTATTATTTTCTTTCTGATCTCCTCAGACAACTCTCTCCTTTGCTTTCTCTGGTCCATGTTCAGTGTGGTGCACACAATGATACCAAACAGCACAGTGACTACTTTTCTCCATTTAAATAGGCTGAATGACTGATTACAAGATTGGAGACATGTGTGATACTAATTAAAGAAACTAATTGGTTTGAAATATCACTATAATCCAATTATTTATTATCTTTTCTAAGGGGTACCAACAAATGTGTCCAGGCCATTTTAGAATATCTTTGTAGAATAAGCAATAATTCATCTCTTTTCACAGCGTCTTTGCTTTTATTCTATGACATACCAAAGGCATGCAAGTATACATGATAAAATAGCTTTTAATTTCATCACTTTTCAGGAGGAATAAAGCATTATTTCAATGAGCTGTAAGGGTACCAACAAATTTGAGCACGTCTGTAAATCTGGAATTCAAATTACCTTCTCAATGGTCCTTCGTAGTGTATTTATATTTCGAACCCACCAGCCAACTCCCATGGCTCGCAACTCAGGCCACTGTGGATCTCCTCTTTGCATTGCTGGGATCATATTCAGCATTTCATCTTCTGCCTCAGAGTGAAAAGCCCAAGCAAAATGACAGGTAGAAACACCTGCAAAGACACAATGAGGAATTAAAATACACATTCTGCAAATACAAGATATTGAAGGCTGGTTAGCACATTTTATTTGAAATATGAGACAGAAAGGCATTGCTCACAGCAGGGTGCTGCTCAAATAACAGATGTGCTGCACACCATACTGAAGTTTGGATAATGTTTTACTACGGAATGCATATAATGAATAAAATGCATACCTTGGTGTAACAGCTGCAAGCGGTATAAAGGGGGTAGTGATGTCAGCAAACATGTATGCAAGCGCATGGCTAGCAAATACCGGAGACCACATTCATCAATCGTTTCCCCTCCTGCACATGAAATAAAATTGAAAAACCAGGTTATATAAAGCAGATTCATAGTATAGAATCTCCAGGGTGTCCACATGCCAATGGTAATTTAAACATCTCAACCCCAGATTAAAAATGTGGTAAATATCCAATAAGAATGTACTTTACAGAATACAGTAAGTGCATTTTTTTTAATAAAATAATCAAAATAGTGATCATTAAAAGTTAAAATTACAATATAAGGACAATTGTTTATAAACTATAAACCTGACTGGCAGACTTTTTACAGTTAACTGCATCTAAGCCATGTCCCGACTGACGTCCTTGACGTCTGCTTCTGTGCTCCTCAGGAATGTTTATTGAAAGTGCTGGTACTTTATGTTCTGGGTCTGTTCTGGACCACATACCAAAAGACTAAATAATTATATTTCCTAAGGTAAAATTATAAGGCAGAGAAGGCTTAGATTTATATTTTGTTTTATTTGACTTCTCTTCTTGTTATGTATATACATATGTTAGCATCATTCATTTATTTTGACTGAAAAAAAAGATAATTATTTGTTCTGTAGCGAGTGCCTAAGTGAACTTATATTGTTAGGCTTCTAATCAGATTTTGAATTAAGAGGTTACATACCCTGCCTTTGCCCTTTTCACAGAGCTTTCATGATTTTCTGCTGTTCTGATTTTGTACTATTTTTTATTCGAATCACTTTTACATACTACTAAGGAACTCTCATCATTCTCTTGATATGAATTCTATTGCTGAAGGACAACAACTGTGAAGAGACTATTTAGTAAACTTACTAACCTGTACAACTTTTTTCTCTGCTTCCGCCAACTTCAGTGCTTGTTGTAGCCACAGTGTCAGCCAATGCGACCAGAAACATCTGCTCAAGGCGAGTTAGCCCTGGTAAACTAGAATGCATCAGATGGCTTGATAAAACTCGAGCATGCTCTGGGCCAAAGTATGTCAGGCCATATTGTGACAAATTAATAACTCTGGATTTACTTTCTCTTTTTTCAGTAGCAAAGCTAACAAAGTCATCAGTGGTTACAGCTTGAACCTGAAACAGGTCTTCGTATTGATCTCCCGATAGCTTTCGTTGACTCTCGGAGCCTTTACGCACTTTCCCACTTTCGTCTGCAATTTTATAGGATGTGTCCAAGTCAGCAGACAGCAAGGCATATAATGGCAATGGCGGAATTGAGTCAATTTCAGTGTAGTCACGGACACCATCTCTTCCAGCTATGATTGTGTCCTTTGCTGTACTGCCACTTACACTGATGGTCCGAGAAAGGTGTCGCCTGGCTCCTCCTTCTCCTGCCTCTGTATCTCTCACAATCGCCACCTCGCCAGCAATGCATTTCACCAAATGAGAAAGAATGGCTTTTGCTCTGCGAACTTTCCCTAAGTCCATGAGCTCCAAGAGTTGAGTGGGATGGTACTGGGGAAGAGTAGGTGAAAGAGAATGTGCAGCTTCAAACAGACCCCCATCCTGAAGAACAGTAGGAGCTGTGAAAGCATCACCTGCAGTAGCAGGTCCATCAAAAACACTGTGCTTCATTTTACAGGCTTTTGTGTCAAATCCTCTTGAGTCGACTTGGCCTGCTATGTTTTCAGAAGACGATGGACTGTCACTCTCAGTTTCACCAGAGCGTTTCTTGTCTTGCTTCCACTGGGCATAGACATGCATTTCGCAGTCCATTCCTATTACTAGTATTCCATCCCTTACCCAAGACAGTGACACTGGTAAGGAAGGTGTGCCATCCACTGAGGATACCAAGTCCACTGATCTCAGAAGGATCCACTTGGATTTTATTCCTTGCTTAATGCTTCCACCTAGTGGTAGAGTAATGACAGCAACACCATCCTTGCTGCTGGTTTGTTCATTTACAATGCCAGAAATTCTGCCGTACATCAATATGCTGGATCCGACCCCCACAGTCAGTATGTGTGAGCCATCTTCTTTGGATAACCAATCAAGGTGAACAAAATGTTTTATATTTGGAGTCAGGTGATGGTCTTTGTTAAGGTACAAATCTGACTTGCTATATACACACAAGTTACTGTCAACACTGACCCTGGGGTCCAGGGCATTTCCCACATTTGCTAAATCATCTAAGTGAATAGTCTGCTCTAAGACCCACTCAGATCCTCCGGTTGACTCGCATTCAAATATAGACACGTGCATTGAGAACTCTTTCGATATACAACCATTGCTTTGCTTTAGCTGTTTAAAAGCAACTGCAAGGCGACCAGTATAAGAACAGCTGACAGCCACTGGCCTCCCAGGAACACACACTGCACTGTTGCTGTCATCTTCTTCATTCATTAAAGACCATGGTTCCCATCGGTAAGTGCGCCCTTCTTCAGGATCTTCATAACTTGGATCAATTTCCACAATGCAGTGCCAGAACCTGACCTTACTGTCGGAGCAGGTTGTCACTATTAAATAGGGAGCGAGACAGACTGGGTAAATTGACGAGGAGCTAAGATGCCCTTTAAAAACAAAAGAAAAAGGGGGGAATGTTACCACAATAAGTAAACCTTAAAAACAATACACAATATATAAAAAGGTAATTAGAAATATGTTCAAATTTGGACTATAAATTCATATACAATCTGAACCAAGATCATATTGCTAGCTGAGAGCAAGAACATGTAACAAATAAAAATCATTATTTTAATATAAGATCATTTAAATATATATTTTAAATATGTAATTATATTGTACCATATACATTAAAAAAAAAAAAAAAGTAGTTTAGATGTTATGCGCTCAGACAGCAATACATAGTTTTATTTACTTGATTTAAATCGATCATTTTAACCAAAATAAAATACCTGCTGAAGGTGTTGCACGGATAACTTCGACGTCATTGGGAAGATCCAGCGGTTGGCTGTATACTAATTTGGAACTCAGGATGAGCTTGCTGGCAGACTGGAGATTAGCTGTTGAAGAAGAGCGTGGAAGAGGGCTTTGGCCGGGGGAGGAATCTGGAGAAGACTCTGCATTGTTTTGCTGTGGAACAGTGAGCTTGTTCTCAAATGTCTTCTCAGGTGTCGTATTACCTTTAACAACAAGTAAACAGGAGGTTTATCTGTAAAACCTTTATATATTGTTCATTATACAGTTGTTAATTGAAATCAGGTTTTTAACCACAGTCATCACATTAACAGGTTTTACAACCGATTATTGATAGCTGAAACAATGTTGCAACTACAGTAATCCGACGCGTATCGGCCTGTCACATATCCACCCTAACCGTTTATCCACCATGATCAATCTCTTAAGCAACGTTAGTTTATTATTGAACAGAGATTAGTTCACAGATTGTAGATCCTATCAAAGTTTTCATACACTGTGTTGTATGTGCTCCGTGCGCAATCACTGCTGGTAGTGTTGACATGTAAATAAATCCTGTTCGCATGTGGGGTGTATAAACTTCAACCTCCGTCTCGATCTCCTGCCTGTCACTCAGCAGCGAATGCAGGCAACCACATGGCAGACGGCTCCTCTGTCACAAGCATGGATACCCTGTATTTTTCTAAACAAGGGATTTAGGGGATCTCCCTAATAAAAGCTGAATCTCAAAACAATAATTGTGTGAATATAGTAATTGTTACAGCTGTGTATAATGGTATTTAAAACAGGGTTAATTTATCTGCCCTTACTCTGGTCCCACTGCAGTCGGATACGCGATGGATTACTTTATTATCTCATGACTTGTATTTCAAATATTGCAAAGTTTATTTAAAGAAAGCTACACTTCACAGAAGCCAAAAAAAAATACACTTATTAATGCAAGTACTTACTGGAACAAGCCTGCACAGATTTTAAATGGAGATGCCACATCTGAAGAACAGAACGTCTATTGCTGTCCTTTGCAATTACCACAAGAAAAAACGTTTCTGAAAACAGTGGAGGGCGGTACCCTGTAAAATTGAAAATGTTATTAAAAAAAAAAATGTGAGCATTCAAATTTATTAACAATGTTGTTAGATAAATGTTGAGAGCCCAGGCAACAGAATATATCATCGGCAGTCTTACAAAACCTTATATCTCCACATGTATCTGACATAATACAGTACTGTACAGCAAAACTAAAAATTCATCAGAAACTTGGTATTCAATGGTGTCACCTTTTTTATGCAAAGGTGTGTTACCCTCACAATTACTGTACTCCCTGACCAATTCACGGATATAGATTTAACCATCCTCATATATTTATACAATTTCCAAACTCGTCAATTTGACTTCATTGTAATGTTATTTTACATTTACTGAACAAAAGCAGAGTTGTATATGTAAACACTGATTTTAAAAAATCATGCAAGGAAATAACAAAACAACAACTTTAAATAATTTTAAAACTTAGAAATAATCTTTTCAAGTCAGAATAAGATATGTATAACCTATATTTTAGGTTTATGTATTTATCGTTAATGTATTTCTTAATAATGTATATGAAATGAATACAGTACGAAATACCTTGTTCTGTCTGAAAACTGGAAGATTCAAGATCCTCATAAGCTTCAGACTCATCATGTGGTTTATAACCCAAGATGAAATCCTCTTGAAAGACATGAAGAAGTTGCGTGGTTGAGCCACACTATATTTAAAAAAAAAAAATGCAAATGAACTGCAGTCAACAACTATCAAAACAATTCAATGACTTTTAATTAGTTTAACATAAAACAGACAAAATAACCGACAAAAGCAACCCTCTAAATTACAGCATATAGAATTTTACCACAGTACTTTCCCATTGTTATACTAGGCATTTACCAGTGTGCCATGTGTTTTAATATGCTTCATTACTTTTATAAGGGTAATGCGTCTTTGTTGGTTTACAGGTGAGCTATTTTAACATTCCATTCCCCCAGGTGCTTTCTTTCTTTCCTGTAATATTTGGACAAAGACTATTAAAAAAAACAAAAAACCAAACAAACAAAAAATACAAAATATGTTTAGATACCTGGTTTGTAATGACATCAAGTTCAATAATACAACCAGGACGAGCTGTAGACTGCTGGCTGACAATATTAAAGACCTCACCAACAAGTTTCTAAAAACAAACAACGATCTGATTATCAATTCATGTATCCATTCAAGAATTAAGGGATTCTATGTTTTACAGTTACATTAATCCGCTCTGGGAATATGTGCAATAAATACAGTGAATTAAAAATCTGACATTGAAAAAGTGGTATTTATTATTATGATAAATTAACATATCAACAGTAAGTTGTATCAACTTACAGATATCTCTGGATCCGAAAGTTCATCTAAAAGTTTTCGAGCATCAACCACAGCTTGGTACAGCCGAAGGTTCTTGCCATCGGAAGCCACAAAGCAAGCACTTGCAGAATTGCAGTAAGTTCCTGAATGTTAAAAACAAGCAAAAACAACAACTTTAGGAAGATTTTTTTTTTTTTTTTAAATATACTAATCTAGTCCTGAGCTGGTTATACGATACTTGCATTTGCATTACAAGGCACCCACAAGAAACCTTACAATTACGTTATGAGGGAGCATTGTTATAATAAGTGGATTACAAAATAAAACAAGGTCATTTCCATACAAAACTCACCAAGACAGTGGCTTGGTATCAGTGTTGGAAGCCAAGCGACATTAGAAAAGGCTGAAGTATGTAGAGAGTTAATTCGTGCCAACTCAGACACCCCTCCTGTGCATGATAAGGGTCCTATGTGATCCACACGCCAGAGAATCAGCTCACTGTAGATTGCATTGGGGTCATGAAATGTTCGAGTTGCTGCATTTTTCAGCTGCTTTCTCGAGAAACCCTTCTGAGGTTTGAAGGGCTGTAGTTTTTGCTTCACTTTTTCAGAGTCCCATTCGTTCTCTAACTCAGGAGTTAACAAAGCATTATGATGTGAAGAAGTCAGCAACAATGGAAGTACAGTATGACAGGCCAAGTCATTAAGATGGAAGCGATGTCCACAATATCTAAATTTGTGAGAGACAGTCAATACTGATGAGAAGGTAGACTTGTCTGCAAAAGTAACAGCCCACTGGTTCAGGGATCCATCTATGTGTTTTGACACCATCATTACTGCAGGACTAATGACAGGCACCACTGAATGGCCAGTTCCAGAGCCAAATACATCTGTTTCTGATGCACTATGAGGAATGCTTTTAATTTTCTTCTTCTGTTGCCCAGAATCACTTGAATCTTTTTCAGTAAATGTACAAGCATACACCATGATGTTTTTACTGAGCGAGTTAGCATCTCCAGTGGGAAAAGCTACTGGAATGCGAGAAGAAAATGCAACCTAAAGGAAAAAAAAAGAAGATGGAAAGTCATGCATTTTAATGCCTAATTCACATAGGCATTGCAGTTAAAATGTAAATTATGAACCACATTAGATTTTGACTCTCCAATTATTAATAGTTCAATTTACAAAGGGAGTAACTTATTTAAAAATGTCACGTAAAATGCATTTACACAATATATAAAACTGTATATTTTACATTACATGCAAAACTTACATCAGCATCATTTGGAGAATTAGTCAGCCATAAAAATGTCATATAGTACCTGGACCTGTCTGAAGATTCCTGGGATGTATTCATCTAAATATTTTACATGCCACACTAAAAATGAGCCATCAACAGGATGAATTGTAAAAAGCATATCCGGGTTCCTGTTCCACTCATTAACAAGTGCCTCCATTTTCCGATCAAGCAGCACTGTGGGGAGTGGTACACTAGCACTGGAGCCAGGGGACGATGCCTTGGGACTTCCTTCTTGTTCTCCTTCTTCATGCTCGGATGACCCTTTATCCGAAACATCTTCCAGTTCTAGAATGTTTTAAGATTTAGAAATCATTAAACTGTGATAAACAACTCATGCAAATAAGCCTCGCCCTCTATCAATCTGATTGGTTTCATGAGTTTAGAAATAGACTCCCTTAATTTGGGATTTTATTGATTTTTAATCTAGTATGAACATGAACTAGACTGTAAGCAAATTATTCTGGATCTAAAAAAATTAGAAACTGAAAAATGTAATATGTACACTTGCAAAATAAAACAAAACAAAATAAATGAAACAGTTACATATATGCACACATAATTTTATACTAGCACTTGCCAGGATCAGACTTCTGTAAAATGTCTTGATCGAGGTCTTCACATCCTTGTTCCACCTGCTGCTCAGAGATCTTTCTTAGTTGCTGCATGAACAAATCCATGGCAGATGTAAAGCTGAGATCCTTATTGTTAAGCCAATGAACAACAAAGCCTCCATTTCCTTCATCAGATGTGAAAGCTGTCCCAGCCAAAGCAGGTGGAATAGCTGAAAAAAATAATTGAATCGTTTCTGTTTTATTTGTTGCAGGTTTATTATATATATATACCCTGTTCCTTTAGTATTAAATGATGGAGGATTGTCATGAATTTTACACTAAGGATGCTTTTATTACTAATACACATTGTTTTCTTGATATGTGGTTTTCTTTATATATTAATAGTAGTTTGACTACCATCATCACTATAAATAATAAAAGTAACACAAAAGTCTGAACAAAAACTGCCTCCTTAAACTATGTTAGGCTTTTGAAGTCAATTGCCACCCACAAATATTCTGTATACAAGACAGAGCCAAGTTGGTACGTCACCTGTGCTAGGGCTGATACTTGCTGCAATGTGAAAATGGCAGAGTGCATTAGCATGGTGAGAAATCTGCCTGTGCACATCATGTGAACCAAGCTGGCTTGGCAACAGGTCTGTGTGGGCGACCAAAGCTGAAGATCTCCTCCGACCTCTTCTCAGATGTTTAAAGTGGTGAATTGTCTGCAAGATACACAACCAATGAAATATAAAATCAATTCAGCCTTATTGGCAAAACAGCTTAAAGTATATGAAAATCTGCAAGTTTTATCTGCTAGTTATAACATTTGCAAACAAACTAGTCAGAACAGATTTCCTGTAAGACTAGGATATCTTAATTTAATTGCCATAAAAAACGGTGTATAAGTCTATTTTCTAGACATTTTTGGGGGGCCTAAAAACGGTGGTGTGACTAATACACCGGTGCGACATATGCGCCGGTGTGTCTAATATTGAACTATTGTACCAGTGCCACAAATAATAATATACAAATTGGATACTACAGCCACGGTTATGGCTCACACAAACTTAACTGTCAGCAACCAGATTATTTTTTCAGCAACCTGACTATTTTTTCAGGATCTATGGCATTCAGGTCATGTTGCTAGACAGAAACACAAAACCACTGTTAGTAATTAGTTACTCTCAATACCCTTAATCATTTTATACTGCTTCACTGTTAACACAATAGCTGTCCATCTTTATGAATTTAATTATTACCACCCTTCCGAGCCATTGATTTGTCAACATTCAGACTGAACCCACCCCTGGGATCCGTAGCTAACAGCTATTGGTTATAAAGCTGACTAAACTTATCAAGTCTTGAGTTCATTGTAACTGCAATGCAATATTATAATGCAGGTGTTTTTGAGACTGGATAAAGTAGGACAGTCAGACAAAAAACGAAAAAGCTACACAACAGGTTTGAAATTGTGTGTTGTTAAATTTGCCGAAAAGCATGGCAATCGCAATGGGGGAAAAAAAAAAATCAATTGGAAAAAAAAGGAATTTTAAAAACACAAAAAAAGGTGTTTTCCTAAAATGAATCTCAAAAAGGGGCAAGCGGCTTTTACGCCAGTGCGACCTATACAAGGATTTTTAGGGTACCTTCCATTCAATCACTTTGATTAAACATCTCAAGCATGAATGTTTACCTCCAGAGCATGCTGTATCTTATCCTTCTGATTTCCGAGATGAGGAAGGCTGCTGCTGGAGCTAGTGCTGCTTTCAGTGATTTGGCCACCAAGAAGACTGTCCTCCGGTAACAAGGTTTCAGACCAGAGCCGACAGACCCCATCCTGACACGAAGTAAGCAGCACATTGCACACAGACCCTCTGTAGAAACACATACATACATTGTAGAGGCAACAAACTGTTAATATCTAGCACCACTTATTCATCACCGACTTCTTATTTTTTAAAAACCTTTTTCCCCTCGCATTGTATATCAAATTTAAAACACAACTCAAAAAAACAACCACTTATTCATCACCGACTTCTTATTTTTTAAAAACCTTTTTCCCCTTGCATTGTATATCAAATTTAAACCACAACTCAAAAAAAACAAAAAATGAATGTGTGGGGCTATTCTGGGAATACAAAAATGTACCATTAAAAACGGTGTATAATTACCATTCCCGTATACAGTATAGTGCAATAGGAAATGCTAACTACGTATGACTCTAATTTTCTTGATTCAAGTCTGTGATGGTAAAACCGGGGTAATAAAGTATCAAAGTCACCAAAAAAAAAATAATAATAATTGTATGCATGCTTTATGTTTATTACACTACATATTAAAGTTAGCACTTTCTCATTTTCAGTTTAAAAGCAAACGGAATGTTGTTGCTAACCTAGGCATGTATTTGCTGGTCTTTCGCCATGAAAAGCCTGTCACAGTCCGAGGATGTGCCAGGTACACAAAGGAGAAATGGACAGCGTCTGATTTTCTGTCAGGCAGATCTGGGATTACAACAGCAGACTTCCAGCCTGTGGTTGGATACCACACCTTCAATAGACAGTCATCCTGCAAAAAATAATGTTAGAAATATGGGTTTTACTTCCATCTTAAAAGAACACTAAACATACTGTATGCACATCAGCCTAGTAGGTCAAGGAAATGCATTATAATGGTCCCTATTCAGTGTAATTTAAAACTTTGTTTCTGTTTTAATGTCTGTGTTGATAAAGAAGCCAAAACCAGTTTATTCAATGCTTTATTTAATTCATCAAATTAGACTTTCAAACATTCTTTACATAACCTATGAGTTTGTGAATAGGGCTCTATGTTTGTGAAAGTCAGCAACAAGACTCCCTTTAGTGACCTCAAGGGTTATCTTACACAGCCTAAATTACTCTGTGATGCTTTGAATTACTAGTTTGAGATTCTTCTTACCTTCCCCGCTGTTGCAAAGTATTCACCATCAGAGGACCACTTCATAATATGAACAGACACTGCAGTCCTGAAAAAGCAGAAGCACCAAAAAAATAGTGAAACCTTACAATGTATGAAAAGGTCTGTCAAAGTAAATTTACTGTTTTTGTGTTGTTTCCTAAACTTAATAAAATAACCAAAATACTATCAAAAACCGTACCGTTTCTATTTTTAAGAAGTGTGACACTCTGTTGATTTTTGAAACTTTGCCGGCAGGGTTTTACAAACTTGCTGTGTTCTTCTTAACTTGCTTAACAATTTGATAAACAATTTTAGAAAGTTACCGAAATTGTTTTATACATTCCCTGCATTTTCTTAAAATTAAAATGTATCCTTGTCACAAAGACGGCCAGAGTGGGTGGCGTCAGACCAGAAAAGGAATACACAGAGAGATGTGGTTTGGTATAAGCTGGGCGCGTGATCGCGCTCAGCATTTAATAAACAGAAAATAAAAGGTTTGAAACACAAAAACACTGGACACGGCACTTGCGCCAAAATAAAGAGACAAACAAAAACGGAATACACAGTGCACAGACAGAGACGAACAAACACGGTGAGTAAAGCAATATTTACGTTCTTTCTTTCTTTCACTTTTTAGTTTCTCCTCTCTCTCCCGTTCTCTACTCACCGAACACCAACCACGACTGAGTGAAAATGTGCATCTATATATACTGTTGTGCTGGGATTCAATTACTAATTAATCATTCACTTGAATCCCAGCACGTGAATTAATTCTGTGCAACCCCGTGCTCACATATTACATTTAACCAGCACGTGAAGTGATTTGTGCTCTCCTCGTGCCTAAATACAAATCTACACTTTAAATATACGTGAAACACAGACCCGTTTATATCCCGTGTACCAATCTATACACCAACATTAACACACACACGCACGCAACATACAACACAGATCACACAAATGCACACAGGGGCGGGGCACTTTGCCACATATACCCCCCCTTGTGCGCAGCACACATGGCCTCAACGGCCACCTCCCCCCTTAAAAACCCAGCAGTCCAGAACAAAGTCTCGGGCTGGGAAGGGAGGCTTCAGTGGGCCCTTGGCTGGCAATGCTGTCAGCACCCCTGCCGGTAGTGGCACGGCTGACAGCCTGTTGGTCCCATCCTGCAGCGAAAAAGCTGCGGGGGCAGGTGGTCCCCCGACCTCCCCCTTCTTCGTAGCCGGCAGCTCCCTCCTGTGGGGCTCCGGCCACAAGAACTCCTGCAGCGAAACTGCTGCTGGGGAAAGTGGTCTCCAGACCTCCTCCCCCTTCTTCGTGGCCGGCAGCTCCCCTTTCTGGGGCTCCGGCCACCGTACTCCCTGCGGAGGTACGGGCAGCAGAGGCAGCTCCAGCTCCTCTGCTCCTGGCGGTGGTGGAGGCAGAGGCAGCTTCAGCTCCTCTGCTCCTGGCGGTGGTGGAGGCAGAGGCAGCTCCTGCTCCTCTGCTCCTGGAGGTGGTGGAGGCAGAGGCAGCTCCTGCTCCTCTGCTCCTGGAGGTGGTGGAGGCAGAGGCAGCTCCTGCTCCTCTGCTCCTGGAAGTGGTGGAGGCAGAGGCAGCTCCTGCTCCTCTGCTCCTGGCGGTGGTGGAGGCAGAGGCAGCTCCTGCTCCTCTGCTCCTAGTGGAGGAAGCGGTGGAGGTGGCGGAGGCAGAGGCAGCTCCTGCTCCTCTGCTCCTGGTGGTGGTGGAGGCAGAGGCAGCTCCTGCTCCTCTGCTCCTAGTGGAGGAAGCGGTGGAGGTGGCGGAGGCAGAGGCAGCTCCTCTGCTCCTGGCGGCGCTGGCTCCCTCCGCTGTGGCGGCTGGGCTGGTGCGCGCCGTGCTGCCTTCAGCAGCATGAATAGAGGCTGCTGGGGGACACCAGCCTCCTGCCCCTCTCCCCCCAAAAAATTTCCAGGGGGTTGGGCCTGTAACTCCTCCCCTTCTGGCTCTTGGGGCTGAACCAGCAGGCATTTTCCCTCTGCTGGTGGCTTGGGTCCCAGAGCTGTGGAAGCCCCGACTTGCCTCCCTTTGGGCTGTGGACGCACCGACTCCTCCCTTTTGGGCTGTGGACGCACCGACTCCTCCCTTTTGGGCTGTGGACGCACCGACTCCTCCCTTTTGGGCTGTGGACGCACCGTCTCCTCCCTTTTGGGCTGTGGACGCACCGACTCCCCCCTCTTCGGCTGTGGACGTTCGGGCTCCCCCCACTCAGGCGTAGGACGTTCGGGCTCCTCCCACTCAGGCGTAGGACGTTCGGGCTCCTCCCACTCAGGCGTAGGACGTTCGGGCTCCTCCCACTCAGGCGTAGGACGTTCGGGCTCCTCCCACTCAGGCGTAGGACGTTCGGGCTCCTCCCACTCAGGCGTAGGATGTTCGGGCTCCTCCCACTCAGGCGTAGGACGTTCAGGCTCCTTCCGCTTGGGCACTGGCGAGCTGGCATAGGGGCATCCTGACCAGTCATGTCCCCCTTCCTCACATCGCCCGCACCAGCTCGGTGGCACCTCGGAGCAGTCCCTCCAGCGGTGATCCACCTCTCCGCACCAGGTGCACCAGGGGAACAGGTTCTCTGGCTCCTCTGGCCGCTGTTGCAGTTGTGGTTGGGGCGGTGGGAGCAGCAGTCTACCCCCCCCTGCTGGTCGTGGAGACTGAGGCGACCCCTGCTCCTCCCTCTCCTGATGGACAGGGCAGTGGGCCACGAAGTGCTCACCTCTGCAGATGGGGCATCGTTGGGGTAGCTGTCCGAGGGGGTACCAGGGGCAGTTGGTGCTGGAATGCCCAGGCTCAGCACAGCAGTAACACCCGGGCTGCTGTTCCTCCAGCTGGTGTTGTGGTTGCTGTTGCTGCTGCAGCTTTCCTTTCCCCCTTCTCTTCTTACTCCTCCTCCCCACCTTCCTCTCCTGGGCCGGTTCCTCCTCCTCCTCACCTTGGAAGGGGCAGATCGCCACGTGTGTCCGTAGACTCCACAGGCCATGCACCAGCCTTGGTCCTCGAGGCCCCCGAGGAGGTCCTCCAGGTCCCGGCAGCCGTCTCTCCAGCCTTCCATTTTCACTTTTTTTTTTTTTGAAACCAGTCCTGTGTTTTTTTTTTTTTTTGTTTTTTTTTAACACAAAACCCCCTCTCCTGGTCTGACGCTTGGAGGCGCTGTTATCCCACTTCTGACACCACGTGTCACAAAGACGGCCAGAGTGGGTGGCGTCAGACCAGAAAAGGAATACACAGAGAGATGTGGTTTGGTAAAAACACTGGACACGGCACTTGCGCCAAAATAAAGAGACAAACAAAAACGGAATACACAGTGCACAGACAGAGACGAACAAACACGGTGAGTAAAGCAATATTTACGTTCTTTCTTTCTTTCACTTTTTAGTTTCTCCTCTCTCTCCCGTTCTCCACTCACCGAACACCAACCACGACTGAGTGAAAATGTGCATCTATATATACTGTTGTGCTGGGATTCAATTACTAATTAATCATTCACTTGAATCCCAGCACGTGAATTAATTCTGTGCAACCCCGTGCTCACATATTACATTTAACCAGCACGTGAAGTGATTTGTGCTCTCCTCGTGCCTAAATACAAATCTACACTTTAAATATACGTGAAACACAGACCCGTTTATATCCCGTGTACCAATCTATACACCAACATTAACACACACACGCACGCAACATACAACACAGATCACACAAATGCACACAGGGGCGGGGCACTTTGCCACAATCCTTTTCTAAAGATTACCAAAATAAGTAGGTATTATTTAGAGATTAAAAAGTGAAAAAGTTCAACTTTCCTCCTGTGACCTCCGCATTCACTCCTTTGGTTCTACTAGCTCTACACTAAACTAAATAAATGATACTTCACATTGCACTTGAAGCAATTACTTGGGTTTTAATGGTTAGTTACTCATCGTGGACCACCTTATGTTACCTTTGGTAAGGTAGTCCAATTTGTACTAATCAGGGTCTGTAAAAATAGCTGTAAAAAATCCCTATTTCATGGATTTAGAAACTTGAGAAAGCTGTAAAATTTGACCATTCATTATTTAATATGACAGACGTCCAGAAATCCAAGGAATGTACATATGTAAAACTAAAATGGTCCAGAAGGACCGATATTAATTTTAACATAAGAAGTAGTCTCATTTTGCTGGAAGGGTGTATCATAATGGCTATTAGCAATAATGTTCTTCACCTTTATAACAGTTTAAACTCACAGTTCCTTATATTATTGTGGTCTAACTGGCTTGCTTGATGTTGCAAATCCTTTTTCAATAGAATTAATGATGTGCTACTTTGAGGCAGCAACCGTTGACCGGTCATCTCATTGCATCCAATCATTTGATTAGCTGCTCTTGTTTTGCTGTTACTAAACTGTCAGAATGTGTTTGATTTATAAAGCCAGGTCAGTTTTTGCCTATTCCAGTCATACAGACTTTTGAAAATTAGCTACCACCCATAGCAACATACTGTACAAAGGTATCATTTACTGCGAATGTTAAGTATACAGTCTAAAACACAAAGTATGCTTTTCTTTGTGATACAATCTGTGTGCAGGAGGTATCGTAATTATCTTTGTCTAAGCTATCACAAACAATACTTACTTGCACTGCCAGACATATTTCCAGTCATTTAAGACTGGTGGTAATCTACCATCTGCAGCTTGACTATCATCCTCCTCCAAAAGAATATCACCAGACGGCGGTGCCCATAGCTGCAGTTGGTCTGTTGCTGTTAATATTCGGTTACCTTTGAAGAAGAAACACAGATCAAAATAAAAAATGAAGAATTACACCATGTGCGTCAGAAATGTAGGCTTCATAAAAGTAGGTTTACGAATCAAGAACACATTTCAGAGGCGTAAGATGATGCATTAAAACTGCAGGATGTCAGTCCAATAAAGGCTTGTGTCAATAAGCAACACTTTACCATTGTCTAACAAGGAAGTAATACATCTGTAAGAATTTTATAAACTAAAACCTAACTTTAAACTGACATATTCAACTAATCACCAATCTAATGTCATGTATGCTTCCTGAAACAAATAGCCGTAATTAAAGGCTAGTATTAGATGTATGGGTAGCTCCTTCTTCTCTATTAAAGAATGTAATGTAACATTTTTTCATTTTTGGTAGGATGGCCCCAGTTCAGGTTTAATCTTAAATCATAAAGCTGTTAATTGTCTTTTCTCCATTTCTGACAAGCATTTTAGAGACTACACAGATAGCAATATAGCTTTGTGGATTACAACATAAATAAGCCAAGTGCCTCATTCAGCCAACACATAGCTCAAAAGGGATTTTTCTGTGCTGTATGATTCTGCAGGATTTTTCCTGAGTCAATTAAATTGTTGATTGAACAGTACAAAGAATTAATAAAAGATTTTCATAATATGAAAAAGGTCAATTAAAAAATTAAATGCATGTTACCTTGTGGGTCCCATGCCAAATTGTAGGTCATAGAATTGAGGAAAAATTGTCCTGTCTTTTGCCATTGATAATTTAGCTGCTGGTAATGTAAATACAGGTTAGTAAAAACAAACTTAACACTCGCAACACATTAATGTCACATTTACAGATGTGCTCAAATTTGTTGGTACCCCTCCACAAAAAACGAAGAATGTAAAATTTTCTCTGAAATAACTGACAAAAGTAACTGGCATCCGCCATTGTTTATTCCATATTTAATAGAAATCAGACTTTGCTTTTGATTTTTTATTCAACATAATATTGTAAATAAGAAAACAAATGAAAATGGCATGGACAAAAATGATGGGACCGCTAACCTAATATTTTGTTGCACAACCTTTAGAGGCAATCACTGCAATCAAACGTTTTCTGTAGCTCTCAATGAGACTTCTGCACCTGTTAACAGTTTGGCCCACTCTTCCTGAGCAAACTGCTCCAGCTGTCTCAGGTTTGATGGGTGCCATAGGATTCAGATCAGGACTCATAGAAGGCCACTTCAGAATAGTCCAACGTTTTGTTCTTATCCATTCTTGGGTGCTTTTAGTTGTGTGTTTTGGGTCATTATCCTGTTGGAGGACCCATGACCTGCGACTGAGACAGAGCTTTCTGACACTGGGCAGTACGTTTCACTCCAGAATGCCTTGATAGTCTTGAGATTTCATTGTGCCCTGCACAGATTCAAGGCACCCTGTGCAAGGCACAGCAAAGCAGCCCCAAAAGATAACAGCGCCTCCTCCATGTTTCACTGTAGGTATGGTGTTCTTTGCTTTGAACTTCATTTTTTCGTCTGTGAACATAGAGCTGATGTGACTTGCCAAAAAGCTCCAGTTTTGACTCATCTGTCCAAAGGACATTCTCCCAGAAGGATTGTGGCTTGTCAATATGCATTTTAGCAAATTCCAGTCTGGCTTTTTTATGTTTTTCTGTCAAAAGTGAAGTCCTCCTGGGTCTTCTTCCATGGAGCCCACTTTCGCTCAAAAAGCGACGGATGGTGCGATCAGAAACTGACGTACCTTCACCTTGGAGTTCAGCTTGTATCTCTTTGGCAGTTATCCTTGGTTCTTTTTCTACCATTCGCACTATCCTTCTGTTCACTCTGGGGTCGATTTTCCTCTAGCGGCCGCGCCCAGGGAGGTTGGCTACAGTTCCATGGACCTTAAACTTCTTAATAATATTTGCAACTGTTGTCACAGGAACATCAAGCTGCTTGGAGATGGTCTTGTAGCCTTTACCTTTACCATGCTTGTCTATTATTTTCTTTCTGATCTCCTCAGACAACTCTCTCCTTTGCTTTCTCTGGTCCATGTTCAGTGTGGTGCACACAATGATACCAAACAGCACAGTGACTACTTTTCTCCATTTAAATAGGCTGAATGACTGATGACAAGATTGGAGACATGTGTGATACTAATTAAAGAAACTAATTAGTTTGAAATATCTCTATAATCCAATTATTTATTATATTTTCTAAGGGGTACCAACAAATGTGTCCAGGCCATTTTAGAATGTCTTTGTAGAATAAGCAATAATTCATCTCTTTTCACAGCTTCTTTGCTTTATTCTATGACATACCAAAGGCATTTCAGGAGGAATGAAGCATTATTTCAATGAGCTGTAAGGGTACCAACAAATTTGAGCACGTCTGTATGCGTAGGGGTGAAAATAATAAATAAATAATAGATATTAAAAGCTATTTTAGCAAATAAAACATGCTATCAACACTGTGAATGCTGTGTACTTTGAAGCCATCACCATAAAAAAAAAAAAGTGAAGTATCATTCTCCTTCCCTTTCTGCTGACACTGCATGGTACACATGCCAGAAAGACGTGCCCTTCAAACTCAAAAGATATAAAATGTATTTGTCCAGTTGTCCAGCTTTATACTTTTTTCTTTTTACTTGTTTCTTCACTATTCTAAAGGAACAATTTCCATGTAAACCATTTGTTTTCAAATAAAAATGCACACCTTTTTACCAATATTGAAATACCCTTTCAGTTCCAAAAAGATTATGTAATGTTAATAACACTTTTTTGTATTTGTGTTATTAACATTTGAGATGAGAGATTGGGGCAGTATTAATAATTAATGATTATTACCAGTAATTAGTAGTCCAAAGCATTTTTTTTCACTTAAGCAAATGACAATCATTGGTACATATAAAACACCACTATACTTACATTGTTTCTTTTGTGGGGATTTGTAGCAACTGGTTCAAAAATACACACTGTATTCCCATAGGAGGCTGCAATCTAAAAAACAGAAAGGAATAAAAATCAGTTAGGAGATCCTCTATATCACTATTGCAAATCACAATGTGCTGAATATACTGCAGCTTTATAAAACATAAAACAAAGTTGATACAAGTGTCATGTATTTAAGGAATCAACAGCTTTCAAAAATTATATATTCACATTTGTGTGTTCCTTCCTTAAAATGAACAGTTCTCTTAGGTCAAAGGTTCCCAAATGTATATGTTCTAATAATGTTAATCTTTGGACATTAAATCTGCAGAGCTATTAGTGATCACTCCCCTGCTCGATATCATTTAAACTGTTGACAACAGCAAAGTCTTAAGTATTTAAAATTACTATGACAAATGTTTGGCAAAAACTTAATTCCCAGATCAAAACTGTTATAGCACATTTTTCTACAGTAACCAGTAACATGTATCATTTCACAACTATTTTTTTTTTTTTTGCCAGCAATAATTTTTCCACAACAGAACAGTTAACATGTTGTTGTTGTTGTTTTTTTTAACATGCATTGAACATTTGTATCATACACAGTGTCTATATATTTGGATTTGTTCAGAGTTAATATATTGGATTAAAACCTACATAGCTGAGGAAAAAAAAAAAAAAAAAACATTTCCATCACAAAACAATTAACTGCAGTGTTTATTTTTACACCCTTAAACATGAGATGAAATACTTACCCTTCCCAGCTGATGTGAACACTCCACGCAGCTCACTTGAATGTTTCCATGTTTGGCACCCGGAATGATCTGAACACACTCAAAGTCACTTGCCAAAATGACAATATCACATCCTGAGCCATATGCCTGAAATTATAGTGACATTTTCAGGGAATAAATTAGTTTAGTTTTATACACATTTCAACATACATTTTACCCACTTTTACAAAGTCTGCAATAACAACTAGCGAGAAGGAGGAATAAACCACCTCACTACAGTACTTCAAGCACTGTCTCTATTGACAGACAAAGCTGTTGAACCAGTATGTGTAAGCATACAATTAAAGAGGATTGTTTTGGCTTCCATCACTGTACTGTAGAATAAGGAAGTTATCATTGATATAAATGATTATAATTTAAAAATAATTAGGTTTATATTGAATATTTATTAAATGGTTAAAATAATGCTGTTTTCTTTTTCTGTTGGCCACACTGGAAGCAGCTGCAATGTGATGCTTTTATTCCAAAAAGCACGAACTGCAGACTATGTGCTGAATATTTTCAATGACAGACTAATACTGTACATTTAGACTGCACACAATGCAGCACCTGTTGTTACCTTACCTGCAGGACGTCATGAGTGCTGCTATCAACACAATGATTTATTAATGGGAACATAAGAAATAAGGAACCTCTACTATATGCACAGTAAATAATGTTAAAATACAAACTGAATTCAATACGAAAACAGCACTGTCATAAAATACATTTAACAATATTGCTGACCAAGAGAATGGTGTAATTTTACAAGGTTGTTAAAATGACCTCAGACCTTATGATGGTTAACATTTCATAAGACCTGCACAGCAGTATAGCTGCTAAACAGCTGAGTGAGACACTGCATCTCATATCTCATCAGGGCATTAAAGACTCTAGATCATGAATTAAAACCAGTCACCGTCACGCACAGGCCAGCTCTTTCCCAAAATAACCTCTTACAAATAATCTTAAAAAACGCTCTGTAACCCAGCATTGCAACATCAATCACCCTAACGAACAAAAAAATAATAATAATAATCAAATAATCAATTACAGTTTATACCATTTAATCATACCATTTAAGGAATTGTAGCAAACGGTACTTATATTCACTCTACAAACACGTTTGTGTATATTTGTTTCAACCACAAAATCATTTTTTAGGTAGGGAGATATGACTTGAAAAAAGTTGAACTGCATTTACAAAATCTATCATGACTAAAACAGACATGCAAAATGAGATGCACACTTTATATATGAACCCTAAGATACCTGAAGGTCAGATATTAAAGTAATAGCCTGAGAAGTAAGGAGTTTAACACAACATGTTTTTAGGCATGATGGAATCAAGATCCATTGTAACAGCTAGTGGAAACCCTGGCTAATGCAGGCAGCTACAATTCTAAGCAGACTGCCATCTGTCACTCAGATTCTGCAAATATTATATCTCATGCAAAAATAAACTGCTAATTCAGTTGTCTGATTGGATAAGACGGTTCCTGTTTACAACCTGGTGTTTGTCAACCTTCAGAAAACTGAATTACTGTCTACCTGAATAGTGCATGTTTTCTGTTTTCAAGCTTATGGTAAAACCCCTCAAATCTATGTATTAAAACAATGTGTTAAAAAATAAAATTCGAACAAATTGCTGCAAAAAATGTGTTTTTGCAAATTTTTATCTGAAATAATTTACCCTAGAATATGGAGGATATGCATTGTGGGCTTTAATCATGTCAAATTTCCGTGCTCCTTTTTAATGTATTTTACAGTAACTTCGCTCTAATTTTATATATATATATATATATATATATATATATATATATATATATATATATATATATATATAAACAAATTAGGCATTAAAGCCGCATCAGATCTGATCATCACTGTATTTTTCCTATTTGTATTAAACTGTGGCCTGCTTTGGCAAGCAGGCGGCGGTTGTTGAGACATTTTGAAGGATTACAATATTTACTATTATTTCTATGTCTAAACACTTGGAATTGTTAATTTTACTATCAACAAATGTCACACATATGTAATCGTGTTAATGACTGGTCTCCACTGTTGCTGCACATGACTCATGAGAAGGAGACCACTTTATTCTAATTACTATATCTTTTACCTCGCTTGGTACACTGCTGTGCTACTGGAGACAGTTACCAAGTCATCCCTATTGATGAAGGATTCAGGTGCAACCTTTGCACAGCACAGAAGAAAGCACTCCATTTTTTTTTTTATCGTATTGCATCCAATCCCCGTTTATTTATTTTTAAACAGAGCATTGCAGCCTAACAGTGTTTAATTAAAAACAATAAAAATACATATTTTAAAAAAGTATACCCAGAAAATAATGAGTCTTGCAGCGTTCAGTTCTGACTTGCTGATCCCTATGCCTGAACTGGTACAACAGATTTAAAACCATGCTATTTTAATTCTTACCGTGAAAGGAATGTCATTGACGCTACCGACAGAATAGCAGCTGTCTCCCGGATTGACAGCTCCGGTCAGCACCTGGTGAAGATGCATTTTTTCTCCTTGCAGTAGACGGATATTTAATTATTTACACCAACACTCTTCCTCCCTCGGTTTCTCCAGAATTAAAAGGAACCTCATCCGTCCTACCGTGGCCTGTTTGTATCTTTTGCTAAACGAACCTTTTTCTATATTGAAAAAAATGCGTAGAATTACATGTAAAAAACACCTCCTCTGTACAATTTCCCTGCTGGTGCGCTAGACTTCCCGTCTCGGTTCGGTTTCAAACACAAATGCCCGGATTATACCCTTTGGTGAACGAATGGGTCTCTGTTGTTAGCACGCGCACTCTCTCGGTCCCAGGGAATGCGCGCCGCCCAGTCCCTTCAAGGTTGCGAGAGCGCGCACCACAGGAAAGACATGTTCACAGATATCATCGGACGTGTGACAACAGGCAGGCAGTGCGGGCCGCAGTGGATACTCAGGGCTGCAGGGGATCTGGCTAAATACCTAATTACTCTACAGTACAAAACTGTAGGTTTTTGTCACGATCCTCATCAATTGTAGGCACTGTATTTAAGTACTCCCCTATATGTGATATGTGGGCAGCAGTGTGGAGTAGTGGTTAGGGCTCTGGACTCTTGACCAGAGGGTTGTGGGTTCAATCCCCAGTGGGGGACACTGCTGTTGTACCCTTGAGCAAGGTACTTTACCTAGATTGCTCCAGTAAAAACCCAACTGTATAAATGGGTAATTGTATGTAAAATTAATGTGAAATAATGTATAATGTGATATCTTGTAACAATTGTAAGTCGCACTGGATAAGGGCGTCTGCTAAGAAATAAATAATAATAATAATAATAATATGTGTGGCTCTGCATAATAGAAGGGCTTGTAACTAGGTGGTCACTGGTTCAAATTCCATCTTTGCCACTGACTGACTCACTGTGTGACCCTGAGTAAGTCACTTAACCTCCTTGTGCTCCATCCTGCGGATGAGATGTTAAATCAATGTCCTATTGTAAGTGATTCTGCATATAATGCACAGTTCACAGCCTACCTCTGTAAAGTGCTTTGTGATGGTGGTCCACCATGAAAAGCACTATATAAGGATATTACATATTATTAAGATTGCATGGGCGTCCACTTGCCCCCCACCTGGAATCTGAATTTACAATAAATAAATAAATAAAATAGTTATACAGTGTTTTTCAGGAAAATTAATAGATTGACCATTAGACCTGTGTTGCAGTTTTTTTAAACGTATATTCAGTTAAGTTTTTTTTTAAATAAACAAATAAAAACAGACTACCTCTAATTTTCTCTGAGGGACATCCTCCCTCTCTTACATGTTAAGACAAGTTATATACACACACACGCACACGCACACGCACGCACACACACACTAGGGCATGGTTTCTCAAGCTCGGTCTTGGGGGCCCCCTATGCCTGCTGGTTTTTACTCCAAACTGAGCTCTCAGTTACTTAACTATACCCTTAATTGAACTGATAATTTGCTTAATTATAACTTTTTACTTGTTTTCAGCTCTTAAACAGTTGCAGATTTCAAGTTAGCTATAACATTTTATAAGTAACTTGAACTCCTTCGCAGGATATGCTTTCTGAGCCCCCACCCCTCCAGGAAACCCTAATGGAGGCATATTTACAGTATTGGTTTCCATCGGATTCTAGCTTAAGTCTGAGTTGTTAATGTAAACAAGGCTTAGAAGAATTATTATGCAATACAAAACCACGTTACCCAACTACTTTTAAACACCTTGCCCCCCCTAGAATTAATTCAGTGGATGCCCATGAATGATTGATACTTTTGGAAGACGATGTGTGTAGGATAAGCTATAGGATAAGGTTAAGATATAGGGTAGGAAAGAGGTTCAATGGGATCCAACTGGCAGAGGAACACAACGGGAGTGACACAACAGGTCAGCTGTGGAGTGATTTCAGGGGATGAGAGCGAGAGTGTGTAGCATATAACGTTATATGACGTATATAACTTGTGAATGCCTTGTTGAATTGATCTGAACATGTGAACAAAACAGGCACAGTTACCGACTTTTAAAACACACCCTAGATCTAGCATGAGTGTCATCATGTGTACGGTCACATTGGTGGTTTAGGTAACAACCTAGTTCATTGTAGCCTTGTTGACAACATGTGACTTGACTGTGAAAAAAAATCCTGTCTCAAAAATATATTTAAGTGCATATACAAGCATATACAAGAAATAATATCCCTCCTGTTATATATAGATATACTGTATATATTTCTCAGAAACAAACACAGTACAAGTTCCCATTTATGGATTAAGTCTATTCTATTTCTTAATGGAGTTCTTGGCCAGACACAAATACCACTTGCCTTGATTAATAATACAGAGCTATGCTGCTGATTTTGCCACAAAAAAAAGTATTCTCTGGTAGTTGTGTTATAGATTACATAAATCATACAATTAATAACGTCACTCTATACTTACCCACTTGTCTGTATTAAACTGAGGGACAAAAACTGTCATATCACATTTACAGCTGATGAACATTTGGAGTGCAAAAAGAATCGCAAAGCTTTTCAGGGTCCTCATTCAAAGTGTGGCAACAATAAAGCTGATAGTGAAATGGTTAATATGGTTAATAAAAATAAACCTGATTAAGACTGAAATACACCTCGAGCACAACATGTGGCCTTGAAACATTGAAAAATGCAACAAGAAAACAAATAACCTAATATCGAACATTCAGTATTGGCATTTCAATGGACATGTATTACGTAATAAAATAAAAGGAATGTTTATACAAAATGATATACATGGCCATGGGTCTGTAGAATGAACCAGCAATAGAAATATGTCACAGAAAATATGTCAGCGTGTCCGACAGGGGGGGGGGGGGGGGGGGGGGGGGGGGCGGCGGGCTACTTTAAGCATGCACAATTATTGAGTTTAAAGAGTTTTTAAATTTCCCATTGGAAATTATAAGTCAGCACATTTTGTGCTTGTCAGGGTGAAATCAAGTGAATGTATAGATTTTCTTTTGATGAAGCAGGTTTGGCTTCAGGGCATTTCGCAGTGTCCTGGGTGTATTAGCAACTCTCTAAAACTATGAAGGCACCAGCAATTTACAGGCTGTCTGGAAGAATTGTTTCACAGTGTGAATGGAAGTATTTCTTCCGACAGATCAGTAAGTGTTTTGGATTATGTGTTTTTGGTATTGATATATTTTCAATATATAATCAAGATGCTTTATCTTTAAGTATGTATCTTCAAGAACACAACTAAACAGAAAAAAAACTATCTGTACTATATAATATGTCACTCTTTATTTTAAGGTGACATTTTTAAGTTTATTACGTGCTAACAGCTTACAAAATGAGATTACTACATTGGCAGTTTAGGGGTATATATGTGATATCAATCTTTGTTATTATGTTTCAGGTAGTAAACCAGAAATGAAAAACAGGTGTGTCTTGTTTTTTTACCAACTGGTGTTTTTGTTTTAGTGATTTAATAGTTTACTGCAACAACCTTCTTAAATATGTTTGAACATTTTGAAAACTAACTTGGACGCTACACTTTTACGGATTTGATTATTCTGTAATGAGAAAGACAGGAGCCACTGGCTGTTTTTGTTTTATAAAATCGCATTGCCTGCTGGTACAATTTCTAACCAAAACCAGTTTGCCTTTAACCTAGTGTAAATTACTGTTTCGGAGCCTTAGGAAAATCACCCAAAGTTAAAATGAGCCATTAGGCGGCCTGCCCCTCTTCAGCCAAACAGATGTGCTGAACTAGCTGTGAGCAAAATAACACGTGACCAAGTTATCCCAGTTTGAGTTTGCAGAAGGCAGTCTGAGCTGTACTGTATTTATAACTTTTTCATTTTTTTTGTTAGAGGAGTGGTAGGGTCTGTGGTTGGGTGAAATCTCATTCCACTAACATCTGGTCAGGACATACTGTAGATGTAAATAACCTCACTGAGCTGCACCTTATAGAAGTTTACATGTAATAAAGCATGGGCAAACATGGTAAATCATTGAGTGGTGTGGTAAAGTAAGGCAAACAATGGTAAACATATAGTATAAACATGACAATTGCAAAATGACACTGACATGGTAAACTTTTAAATGGGGCATGGTTTACATATACAGTTATCAAAAAAAAAATGTTATTGCAGATTACTGTTGAATGTTTTTTTTGTTGTTATATAAACTATGGTCTTGACAATTTAAAATCCACCAAAACTACAAAGGCTCTAATTCCAGTTCAGTGTCTCTAGTGGCATGACAAACAGCAGATACTTTCAGTGCTCAGTATATATATATATATATATATATATATATATATATATATATATATATATATATATATATTTTTTTTGTATCAAACCCTGCAGTGTATAAAGAGGTGAAAGACAGATGGCATGGCCTTGAAAAACAATGACATTTTCACCAATAGCTGGGGCCTTAACTCTGCAGTGCTGTGTTGCCTTATGTATTGCATTGTGAAATCACGCTACAGATTACTAATTTGCCGATGTGCACTGATGTGGCATGAAAAAGCTGTGCTTGCATCACGTTTTCCTCTCTGAATGTCAAATTGCATTAAAAGGAAATCACACGGTACTGCGGTAACCTCTGCAGAAGACAGTTAGCTGTTGATTTGTTAACAGAAGGCCGATTGTTACTGCAGGCACCCTTTGAGCTATTGATGCCCAGGGAAAGGGAACCTAATAAAGGCTGGAAATGTAGCTACATGCAGTAGGCTTGCTGTCCCAGACTGGAGACTCACTGTGGTTTCGATGTCATCCTTGTTTATGTGAAATGTTTTTATGTTGTGGTTACAAAATAAAATATGTATAGAATCCTGTGAGGGTCAGACAGCCCCTTCACACAAAGGGGTGCTAAATCACAAGTGTTTCAAATGTCAACCCCTAGCCCCCCCCTTACTGTACAGTAAACACATTCATTAAATCAAAAGAGAACACCCTTATTTTTATTTACAATGGCCCGAGTAAACATTTGAGAGAAGCTAATCCTTTGCAGATTCATACAGAAAACAGAATGGTATCTGTGCTGTGAGACTAAACGTCTGAGTGTGTGGGATTTTGGCAAGGAGACATTTAGGAATCCCAGAACGACTCACGTTAGTAGTATGGCAAATTATTTACTTGGAATATATATTTACAGTATAGAAAAACTCTGAAATGGGGCTGTATCACCTCTTTTGTGTGGGTGTGCCAAGAAAGTCTCAGGTCAGTGCATATATTTTGTCCACTTTTATTATTCACAATGAAACCAAAACAAAAACTCTTGGAGTACAGTTTTTCTTTAAACAAACCTAAACCTCAATATCCATCTACTGCAAGTTTCTGTTCTTCAAACCCACACCATACGTCCTTTTCCTGGTAGTGTCTACTCCCTTACACAACAACTCTCCTACACGCTCTCCCATTCAGGCTGGGCCTACTGCCTTCACTGATCCTATACAAACATGGCATGTACAGTAGTTTTTCTTTACTGTATGTACATTTGTTTCTAATTCTAATTAGTCAAAAGCCCTTAGTGTGACCTTTGATCACCCTTGTACAAAAATGTTTAGTTGTTTGTTATTTATTTACAAACCAGGAACCTCTTAGTATGATGTCTAAATGCTAACTATACACTGCTATACTGTACGTACATTAAAACTGTGTTGTTTTCATGAAGTACATTGCCTGTAGTTCTTATGTGATCTTATGAGAGAAATAATAAGCAACTGCTGGGATTAAAGTACATTTTTCAGGCTGAATATCTTTGTCCATAAATGCAAATGTAAATGGTTGCTTTATTGGATTTGTGTCAGCTAAGTGCTGGAAGGAAAAAGCAATTCAGCCAGCGAGACTGCCTTTGTTATGAATTACCTTTTTAATTGAATTTGTGCACAAAGCAAGAAAATTAAATAGAATTAATTTGTTAAAACTGCAAACAGTTGAAAGCAAGATACAACACTATCATTTTGCAATATTATTTTCATGAAGCAGCTTTGTTTGAATCATAAAGCGTTTGTGTGCCTGCATCTTCCTTGAATCATAAAGAGTCTACTTCTATATGTTATACTGCTAACTAAGCATGGAATCCATAGAAAACATAATCCAATGTATGTATTTCACAGGATATAGATCTGTACTGTTGTGCCAAAGGCCATTTTAATTGAGATTGTATCCCTTACCTAATCTCTGCTTTTACAGTCATTCTCAGTGGTTTAATTCTATTTAAAAAAAAACCTCTATATCTAAAGAATTTCCTTTGCAAGTTTCATCACAATTTGATAAGCATCTCTCTATATGTATTGTACATAAAACTCAAAAGCGAAGTACAGTTGAGGACATAAATGAAAGAGTCCAAAGTCTGGTTCTCTAAACTGTGTCTCACTCATAGCAGCGAGGTAGAAATTGTACATGGAGGACATGCAATTTAAAAATACAATTAAAATAAATACATTAAATGAAACGGTTTAGCTACAGAAAATAATGACAATTTCATACAGTGATCTACATGGAAAGACTCTATCATAGCGTAAGTTTAGCACCTCAGGAAGCCTGCCCTTAAACTTCATTTTGAATGTACATTACTGGTATGACAGTTATCTAATCCTCCTCTGCCATGTTCAAAGGATATATCTGAAGAAAACAGTTAACTCCATACAGCAGTGGTCCCTGCCACAAGCTATATTCATTTGTACCCACACTGTATTGATGTTCTTGTACTTTTATAAGGTTTTTTATGTTCTGTGTAGTACATGCCCCCTTTGAGATTTATACCTGTGTTCTCGATATTTGTATTTTGTTCTGAATACTGTATTCCTATGGAGTCGTTGATCATGTGTTCATGTTTAGATTGGCTGCTGGGTTTAGTATCCTCTCCAATACATTCTTAGGTATTCACTTAGGTATTCACAACTCACATCCCCTTTGATCTACTTGTCTCCTGTGTTCCAAGATTCATGGCCAACATTTCAAACAGTGCCTTTTTCCTCTTCTGCATTCCTTACATATTTCAAACCGCAAGAGGAACTTGTCTCGACTTCTCTGTGCTGCTCCAAGCGACTTCATCCATCAACCTACACAAATGGTTTCAAAGGTCCACTTATATCTACATGTTATCTCTTCTTCTCACCTGGCTTACCTTATATAATATGAAATACACATCCACTTCAGTCATTGCAGTCTTCTAACTATTAGCAGATTGGTATACCAAAACACAGAAAACACCCACTGGCTGTTAATACTGTAGATCTATGATCATTTGTGAGGTCACATTGGCACGATTTGTCAAAGGCGAAACACCTTATAGTTTGATTACTTAGTAAATAATAAATACAAATCACAATGTTTTTTTTAAATTTGGTTTCCAACATGCCCAAAGCTTGGATACATTACTCTTTGTCCGTTGCTTTCTCATATACCCTTGCAATGCCCATACAATCTTAATTTATCAGGATATTATAATTCACCCTGACAGCGATTGTGCCACTAAACCCTCTAATAGAGATTATTTTGGAAAGAACATTTTCCAGGCCAGATGAGGCAATATCTTATTGCTAGTTTGCCTATAAATCACACGGAATTTAATATGTCTCTAAATTGTTTTATCTTTAAATTTTGTAAAAATGTAATCAAAACACCCTGCTGCCTTATTGAGCTTTCCACATTCATTAAGAATTACTCTGTCGTCTCACACAATAAGTTCATTTTAGCCTTAAGTGGTTGATAATTTTTTTTTAATTTTTTTATCACATGGTTTGAAATTTGTCATTTCTTCTGTGCTAGATAACAAAACAAGGATCATTATGTAAGTTTCACACTAGACTGGATAATTTAGTAAAAATCTCCCAGGACTGCAACAGATGGAGACGTGTCAGCCACCACAGCATCAAACCGATGAAGCAGCAGTGATGAGATCAAGGTGTTGGATTAGTGCCACTGGGGGTTCAGATCTACAAGATCTAATAATCTCCAGTTGTTCCTTTTGGTCATTGTCTCTGTAAAAGCTAGAGCAGCAACAAGAAGTGATTGAACTGGTGACTAATCCATGTGGGCGTCGCTAAACTCACAGAAGGAAAGGCTTACTCCAGGGAAACAATACATCTGTGACAATACTGAATGCTGATATAATTATTTCTGTTTATAAGATAAAATACAAACATGTGTTAACACAATAGATTCTAATGTGCATCTATAGACAGTAATGAGCCCTGGTGTTAATATTTCAATCCATGCAGGTTACTTAATTCTGTTTGTGAAAGCTGTTATTCACAAACCTTTAAGCCATTTTCAAGTTTTTTTTTTTTGGGGGGGGGGGGGGGGGGGGCATTTTTAAATATGGGTTAGAAAAACTGCTTTAGGATTCTCCAATTATTTAACAACTAAACCAGTTTTCAAATTTAATTTAATTATTAATACTTTTAAAAACATTATTTAAATAACTTAAATGGGTTCCAATTTGCATTTCAGTCAATAGGAGAAGCTATTGGTTGGTTGGTTAATGAAAGGAATTAACCCATTGAAGGGGTGCAGACAATGTCCCTCTCCAGGGAAAATGACCAAGCAAGTGCAACAGTAACTGAAAGCTTGGCTTGAAAACAGAAATTTCTTTAACCAAGTAATATTCCAGATACTATGTTTGAAAATAAAAACAGTTATGGTTTCTCAAGTTCTCTTGACAGTGTCTCCAGGCAGCTCGTCTCACTCCTTCCCCTACTCGACAAACCCTACAGCTATCACAGTACCCAATATGTACTCCGGGCTCCACCCCATCAATCCATTCTCACCCACTCATTAACAAATTGGTTAATCGCTTAACCACAGACTTGATGAGGAGAAAACCCAGAGCACACGTGTAGCTGCCCTTAGCAAGATGGCCCCCGCAACCCGACTCTAGACCTATTGTCAGCGCCAACTTGATAAGGGTATAGGGATTGGTCTCGTTAGCGTCCCTGTCTGTCGGGAGGCCACACTTCATCCCTTTTACACACCTTCACAGTCATAATGAGTAACAAGCATGTTTGGCTATTCATCAGATTTTGGTTTTAAGCTTCTGACAACAAAATAAATAAATCCACCACAACTAAAGAACATGTACTCAGATGTCCTTCATTTACACCATGCATTCTTTAAAAAAGAAAACAAAGCATTGTTACCATTACTTCAGTACACTGTTGTAAAAAGGAAGTCTCTGCTGGTTGCATACTTTTCTGAACTGCTTGTCACCTGCATTTTTATTGTTCTCATAAATGGGCCCAATTTTAACTGTAGATAAAAAATTGTATGTTTTCTTTTGTTACTGGTACGAGTAAAAAGGAACATTTACTTTTGTTAGTCTCAGTTATAAACAAGATGCCTGAAAAGGCTTACAGCAAGATACTATGGTTTTACAGCTGCATGAAAAGGATATAAAAAGATTTATGAAGCATATAACAGGGATAATACATTTTACTCTGCGTGTGTGTTAGACTCGGAGATGTATGCCTCCATTTCAAAGGAGAGTATACTGGTCAACTCACAGTATAAAACATAGAGGACACGAAAAGATATACACAGTATATTCACTATAACTGAAAAGCTATCATGAGCACAAATGTGTGATCCATGTCTGAAAAGCTGCAGCAGAACTACGAAAGAAAAAGTTCTCTCTTCTACTGTGTAAAATCATCATGGAATCACAACTGCTGGTTTTTCTTTCTATAATAGTTCAATTATAGCAATGATGAGCTAAGCACTTGGAAATGTGTCAGGATCTACAAAAAAAGATGCAAACTTGCCTGTACATGTATTTTAGTACCAATTGACTATGCATCTTATGATTGATTGGTTAAAGTTATAGAATGCAAATAAGAGTCTATATAGGGGACTGCATAGGGATCTACACAGGGACCACTACTGGCATTTACAGATTTTCACAAGCAGAAATACTCTAAAGAGCCACACATAGGAGCTTTGTTACACAGAAGGCTCATTTTAAAAGTTTGAAACAGTGGCTGCATTTAGATCTGATGCGTTTAGAGAAATTCAATTGTCCCCACAGTTATTAAAACAACTTTTCCGAATCTCGTACATCAAACTGTTATATCGGTGGATTTGGCGCTCCATTGGACTGATCAAACTACAGATGACAGTAATGATCAACACTGCACAGCTTTGTCCCCCTAATGTGTCTTTACTCTTCTGCTAATAGCTTATAATAAAAGTTATTGATGAAAAATGTATGAGATTACTGGAAACATGTAATTGAAAATCATGCCTGCAGAACAATTACATATATCCTGGAGATGAAGAATATCATATATTTTCTATAATATATAATGCTTCATGTTCTTGCTCGGCTCAGCCTTCAATATTGCGCTGTCAGTCAGTTGAATTCTATCAACAAAAATGTATTGGTTTACATTCTTTGCACTCTTGCATGGGTAACCGTGTTTTGGGAAAAGCAACTGTTAAGTAACACAAACAATGCAATAAAGAAACCTTGGTTCAGATTTATTTAATATACTGTATCTATACCCACCTAAAACCTGGAATTCTGGAGCTGTAAGTTTGAACATTAGATTTTTTCCCCCATTATTCCAAACCAGCATCATCTATTCAGGTTATGTACAAAAACCTGAATAGGAGGTAAACCATGCGTGTGTGCTAATCTGCTTGTGTGGAACACATAATCTGCTTATGTGGCAGGATAACCAAGTGTAAAATGCCTGAGCCTAAAATAGGTTTGAAACTTTGTGATTATATATTGTTACAGTGAATACGGTAGTATTTAGAAACTGTGTTAGATAAAGAATGGAAATACAGCTATACTACAGAGCTAATAAATACTTTGATATAGTTTCTTTAGGAGAAGTTAACAACTCAAATAAATGGGCATGCACAAAAAAAAACTAATGATTATGTTAAAACAACATTATGAACAAATGATGCTCTTATATCCATCATGTTTTTTCAGTAGAGAGAGTACTGATGCTCTTACTAATTGGCCCCTGTGCAATGTCTGGCAATAGCTGGATTACTAAGCAGATTCAGGTAAGTCATGCCTTGGATTTACCAGCAAGTCATCAATCTTTGAGCTCTTCTCACTGCACATTGCACTGATTGCCGGGTCTAATAAAAAAAACTGAACACAACCACATGGACTGATTTAATTCAGTGGTTTTATCATCAGTGAAACATCACATGTCTAACTTTCAGTGTTCAAAACCCATTTCCACATAGCAGAGCTCTGCTACCTTGACATTTTCATTATTGCAGTATTGAAAATGATCTATTGCAGAGACCAGTGTCATATTACTGGAATGGGAAAAATGTGTGGTGTGAATTACTGGATCAGTTGTCTCATATGCTATCCTCAAGAAACCTATTGGAAATGCATAACAAGCACCATAAGTCTGTAATTAATCACAACAATCATCAGGCACATTCTTAAACACCAACAGTATAATTGCTTTGTTTTTTCCCTAAAGACAGAAATCTGTCACAACAAAAGTCTTGTTTAATGTATTATTCTGTTGTGTAAACTTCACTGTGTATTCTTTGATTCTCTAATGCTAATTGTAATGGAACTTGCTCATGAATCAGCTGCCTGTTAGTCCCCAAGCAAGTCTATTAAACACGGGACAAAAAGTTCAGATCCATTTGGACAAGCAGTTATGCAGGCTTTACCCCACTACATGGTCTCAACTGCAGGGGTCTGCAATATCTAGATCAGACAGGAGTGCTTCAGTTACACGCCCTCTACATTCTCCACCATAAAAATACCACGACAGTCAGCATGCAGTGATCTCGGAGAATCAGCATGGAACTCACTGATGTATCTCTCAGCACAAGACCATAACCAAGCAGCTTAACCACTATACAAGTGTCCCTTTTCTGGACACTTCAAAAATACAAAGGGACTCAATCATTTTTGTTAAGAAAATAGAGGGTAGGCTAGCTTTCAATCTCATAGTTAATTGTGCCTGGCAACCATCCAGGAACAATCTTCCATTCCTGGTGGCCCTGCAGGCCAAATGTAATATCATTCCACTGTCCTTACTTTGAATTATATGTCCATCCAAATCTCTGAAGAAGTGAACACACTGTAAAATGCACACTGAATGGCAAACAGTCTAAAGTGTTAAAGGATCTGATTACAGGCTTCATTTTCTCCCAAGGCAAATATTAGCTTCAAATTAATAAAAAATATTGAGGCAGCAGCAGCCTCCTTCTGGTGTCTAGTTGTCATGGTACTGCTTGAAAGAATTCTGCTAGACAGAATGAGAAACCACAGGAATTTGGCAGCCCACAGAGTAAAACAAAATATTCACACCACATGTCAAAGATTATTATTATTATTATTTGTTATTTTCAGCCTAATACCAAAAAGGACTGCGTGTGAATATGGTTGATAATATTTAGTATTACTTTAGCTGAATGCACACTGAATTCAGGGTGCTATATTTATATGAAAAATGCAGTTACCACTCCTCAATATCAGGGGGATAATCGAGGACTACACTAACTGCACATTGTTCCTGGTTGGAAAACATTCTTCTAACATGGTTGTTTTTCCGATTTGTTCACCAGTAGGACGCCTTCCTTACGAGATTTTCTTTGTGCATTGAAGACCATATTAATCCAAACGATCCTCACCGGTGGAATGAATCTAAATAACTACTGTGCTTAAATCCCTGGAACATACATCTCGTGCCAGCTGCTGAATGTGTAAGGGAGAAGCTGAAGAAGTACTGACCAGGGCTTAATCACCAGCAATAAAGCACTGATGTGTGGTATAATTGGCTTTAAATCTTCAGGCTGATTCCACAAGGCCTCTCATCCTGATTCAAGATGCCTCGAAATCAAACACATTAACAAGCTGCTGTATTGGTAAAACGGCTTACAGGACTAGCACGGAAGATGTACCCAAGACATCCAAGAAAGAAACACATCAGTAATAGTTGTCACGATCAATAGACATATTACATTTTTATTGTTGGAATTCCCTGTCTACAATCTCAATACAGATGTGATTAAAATAATACACAATCAACTATTTAAAGCTAACTGGAACTAACCTGATTAATTGTAACATTTCTGGGGCGTTTCTTTTCTTGTCAGTAAATTTGCAGCCACCTGTATATACTCGGATTACCTTTCTGCAGCCTTTTGTGAGCTGAAAGCAAGCGAGTGGTATTCTGCAGTAGAATTATCACAGTGACTTTGCTGTCTGACTCCTAGCTGTAACAGGAGGACATTTCCAGAGAGAGACACTTCTACAAAAAAAGGTTAATGAGGAGCAGTGCAATGTTACAGCCATTACAGAATCCATCCAGTTGTGACGGATTGAACTAGCTGTAAGCCCACTGAGCAATGTGACCTAATGAACTGTGCTAGAGTTCAATAGGTGTGTTTGCTGTTGATGTAGAGTGCATACATGTAATACATTGATAGTCCAGCAGAGGGGACTGTTGACCCAAAGATGGTCTTTGTGAGAAATCTTATTTTGTTGTTGCATGTAATTACTGTATGGAACGTCAGATGGTGCTCCTTCCCAAGTTTTGTTTTTTTTTATCCAAGAAAACTAATTAAAGGACTGTCACTTGGTTGGAATATGTAGCTTCCATTTCTGGACACTTTACAGAAACCAGATGGAAACCACAGATTGTTAAAACTTCCCAGGGAAGGCTATGAAGCTGAAACGTTGTGTATTGGCATATTTACCGATCCTTTTGTGATACATGTGTTTCTTCATATGAAAACTGTATAATAAATGCACTGATCTGAGACTGTGCCTGGTGGCCTTCCCAACGTTAAAGGCAAGTTTCCAAGATACTGACACTTGCTTTCCATCTAGTTTGTAAAATATTAAGTTTGAGATAATTTATTGCAAATGTTATTCTGTTTCTTTGTATATAAAAAAAGAATGCATGTCATCACACAGCTAAATATATCATTTGAAAACAGTGCAAGATATAAAGCATGATAAACGACTTGCATGAAAGTTGTTACCCTAATGAAAGCACTTTGTTAGTGACAGCAACAACCTTTTTAATTGTGCACTTATTTTTTCCTTCACACAAGTGTGGAGAAACATCTAATGGCTGGTACTAAAACAACTAAATCGATGTTTCACAAAGGGGGAAGCAAATGCAATTAAAGGGGCACGAGGTTTTTCGCTCTACACTACCACTATAGATACAGTATAATGAATAGTGCATTTAATTCAAGATACACTTATCTCTTTTAAACAGTATTCTAGAGTGTGGAAACACAGCGTACTGTATTTCACCCTGGTGTTTCAGATCACAGTTTTTTTGTCCCTAGATCAGGCCTTCTCCAGAAGATAGCATCATAATCCCTGACCTTGCCAGCAATGCCTGTCTAACAGAGCCAGCAGGTCCTGGTCTCTCATTGGCGTGACAAGTCTGAGTCATTTCCTTCAAACATTATCACCCTAACAAAGACCCTGGCTAATTCTTTTCAAATGCTTTCCCAGAAATCAACTGTCTGTATATGAGTGTAAGAGTGTGGTTTGTTAGAACTGCATGCAGTTTAGGGAACAATAAGTGCACAGCAAGTCATTTCCTGGGCATGTGTAGCATTTTGGAATTGCAATTATGATGGAAATAAAGATGGGCATTAACTCCGCCTTTGAGCAATGATTATGTTCTGCAAAACAAAACTTTTTTTTAACTTTGAGGAAACAAAATCTAAAATACTGCATATATTATTAAAGCCGCTATACTGTATATTAGAGTTTCTTTGTTTTTGGAAAGGAACAAAGATAAAACCAAGCACTGAGGGAGATAACTGTATAGCTACCTCTGACTGCTTTAAGAAAGCCGTTACTTGCTTTCTTTGTACGCAAGGCCCATGGTCGCCAAAGAATAATCAAGATAACTCCCTTTTTTTTTGTTTGCATTTTCCAGCTGGAATTGATGTTAGCTGTACAGTAATGCATGGCTGAATTTTATTTTCTTATACAATAATTTAAGTGTAGTTGCTCCTCATAGGTTCTAATGGGGACAGTAAAAAACATGTATTTGATAATCATGAATTGTACAATATCTATACAACAACAGTATTTCCACATTACTATAGCAGGTTCAATACAATTTGCAATAATGGCAATGGAATGGATTTTCTCTTGAGTTTACTACACTATCTTTCACAGTATTTTTGCACCTTTACCATGCCTTTCCTATGGTTATACTATGCATTTACAGTACCATAGTTTACCTTGGTTGGCCATGTTTTTGAATATGCCTTACTATACCTCTTTGTGGTTTCCAGTGCTTGCCGATGTTTTACCATGCTATAACTGTGCTGTATTACACTTTACTATGGGGAACTTTTAGAAGGTTCCAACTTGCTTCCTTCTACTCTACAGAAGTGACATCACTCAATTGTACAGTATTTTTTTTTTTCTGGATCTTTGCTAAATTGACATGAACAGTAAACCTAAAAGAAAAATATAACGTAAAAATGTATTCAAGGAAAAACACATCTCAAGAAAGAAACCCCAGCCCTTGCAGGTGTGTAGGAAAAGCAATCACAGCTAAACTAAACATTTGATTTGAACCGTGAATCAAAATGCTTTGATGAATTATCTTTAAGATACAACACTTTAGAAAAGCTTCAGTAGTTAAGAATATAATGGCTTTTAAAACAAACCAATTCCATTGATGGAGTATAATAGCTCCTAAGTTATATATCTAACATGAGCTATTAACATGACCATGTGGTTTCAGTTTCTATTAATTACCCAGTATGATTTTTTTTTTCTTCACCATTATCATGATTATTTAGTTGGAATCAGACCTGTCAACATTGTTCCATCAACTTACCTCCAGTACTTTCCTACATATTCAGTAAAATGTACTTTTCACATTCTTCCACTCCTGTTTCACAGTACCTCGTCAGCAGGGAATGCTTAAAACACTTTTCAAATCTGACATTATGACAAGAACATCAAGAATCTCAACTATAGATTGATTGGCAACAGAATCAATTTGTGAAACACTAGGGAATAGCAAGCAACATTTTTTTTGCTAAAAACAAACAAACAAACAAACAAACAAACTCAATGGTATGTGAACTCGAGAAATAATTGTTTAATTATAGAAACTGCATTTTATTTTTAAACTCTCACTTGTAAAACATGGTTGGTAAGTTCTCTATATTTTCTGACAGAAATCAAACAGTTCCAACATAAAGGGAATGTAGTGTAGCTTTTAAACAAAATGACTGCTTGAAATAATATCAGATTATATTATTCCTAATATCAGTGTCTACCTAGTGCATTGGTGCAATGGTCTCAAACACAAAGCGTAATGTGTTACCCTAAATATAGAAATGATAGATTACAAACAAAGAAAAGACATCTGGTAACATGTTACATGCTTACTAATTACCACATTAATAGACAATTGACATTGCTCTTTCGTGTTTCCAGCAATAACTGTCTGCGTATAAGCTTCATGCTTAAAATTTGTTTAGAAAGGCATGCTGTAACATTTAGTCTTTTCTGCATAATTTCTGTAAAAAGAAATATTCCCTGGTGTGAGTAGCAAGAACAAATATAGATTTTCTGCTACCTAATTTATTACATGGGCATTACTACCGGTAATTTTACTCAAGGAATTAAACCCAACAAAGCTTTGTCCCTAATTTGAAACAGTGAATCAATCAAACGTGTCTCTGGTGATCAGGGAAGCCATTGCTGTATGAGCCGCATAGTGAGCCATGAATATTTGAAATCACATCTCAGCAATCTTACCGAATTGATAAAGAAATGCATTTGAATACCAATAACACACCAGTACTCGAGCGGGTCCTACTGAGGGAAATATGCTAACATGATAAATTAACTATATTTACATTTACAAAATCTCACTGCATTTTTTTAAATACATGTTTAGACCATGATGTAATATAAACAAATGGATTCTAGCATGCTGTAGTTCAAATAGGTATTTGCTATGTTGCACATGAAATTCTCCAATCAAATTGAATAATTCAAAAGATTCCACAGGAAAGGACATCTCGGTTGAGGGCGTTCAAAATACAAACACGTTAGATGCACTTCTGTCACACAAGATACAGCATGTGCTTTAGTTTAATTTATTATATAGGGCGTTCTGCTATAAACTACAAATAGGTGTTTCTGTGATTTAAAAAAAGATACCTGGTAGCATTATGTAAGGTGGATTTCATATTAGACCGAATTAAGTCATGTGGAATTGTTATAATCCAGTGGTTAAAAAAATGTTGGCACTAAAACCTGTACAAAGCCAATATCTTGAAGTATAAGGTCTTTATCATCCAGAAACCAAAAAGTCACATGACCCCAATGTGGCAGCGCTCAAAGTGAAAGATGTTGTTAGACATTTCAGTTTCTACAACACTGGGCGTTTGAAGTTGCCCGTTTAAATGGTGTATGCAATGTCAGCAGCTGAAGCTGCAACAGGAGGGGTGGGTTAACAAACTAACAAGCTCCCCTTACAGGGATGCTTAAATTAACATGGCAAGGACACTGCTTGCGTACTGCCAGAAATGTACATTTCTGAAACAAATAGTGTATCTTTTCCGACTAGGAGAAAGAAATGTAAATAATCCCATCTCGGTTTATAATGGAAAATGTGATTTTAAATAATCTCAGCTAATGAAAGAATATAAAGCCTTTTCATAAAAAAAATGATGTTTGTGGGTAAGTTGTAGATAAAACATTGAGCTTTTGTGCGTCACTTGAATGCGTTCCTATGCAATGTGAAGTATGCCAGGGCAGGAGCAAAAGGGAAACCTGAGAGAATCTCAAATCTTGAAGCTCCTTTGATAAATGATAGATCAAAGCCTATCACACAAAACCAACAGATGATACATGCATTCTCATTGACTGTTCTGCCTCGATTGAGATGCCCACTTCTATACTACACATGCATGACGGGGTGGTTAAATCCCTGGTCTAAGGAATATATACAGTGCTACTTTGTTACCTTTATTATTTCCCAGTTCTTTGGTGTTCAATCAAGCTCCCTGGTATAGGACACACCCTGAACCTGCAAAAACAAGAACAGCATCTTTGACTGAATCTGCTTCATAGAGGAGGGAATTCAAGTTTTGTAATTGCTTTCATCAGTGACATGTCTGATTTATTAATTTGGGGAACTGTCAATGCTGGCTCTTCAGGATACTTATGGCAATAGTGTATAAACATTCATACAGTAATAATTCAGCATCTGAAACCAATGAGCTTCCCAGTTCCATAAATCCTGATGGACAGCAAATAGCTGCTGCCACCAGTTAAAACCTGAAGAACAATTGGCATGAGAAGGGCAGCTGGGTCTGGAAGCTCAAATCCCCTGTCTTTAGTGAAAGGAGGTCCACACCAGCACCCGCTCCCCCGCCAACAAGATAAGCAAATAAATAAAATCCACTAGCCAGGCTTAGAAAGACTTCACTGTATTGTGAAAACAGAAGCAGGTCAGGGTCATTTAGTTTCTGTCTTTTAATTACCGCATTTAAAATGTGAATGAATGTACTGAGTTTGAAGTGCTCAGCTCTTACCACCAGAGTCTGCTGTCAGTGTTGCAAGTGTTAATTTTCAAAAACCCAACTTGAACACAACTCAGTAAAGGGCAGAGCAGAACCATGCATGACCTTGTTCAGCAGGAAGTAGGTGTGGAATCTTTTTATTGGGTTTTTGTGTGAGTGTGTGTGTGTGTGTGTGTGTGTGAGTGTGTGTTTTTTTTTCAAACCTAATTTAAAACAGCTGCAAGTGTGAATATACTAATTATTTGCTGAGATGGAACTTCAGGTTCTAATTTACTACAGTATGTTTTGGCATAAAACATAATTCTCTTCTTGCTGCATACACTTAACTGTTCAGTTCAAGTAACTTTTTATGCTTCTCTTACATTGCAATATTATTCCTTTGCCAAGTATAGAAATATTAAGATCTGCTTGATAAATCTTTTTTAGATGAGTTGAATCTCACTGCCACACATTCCAGTCATCTTTATCTGGAGATTTTCTTTGTTTTACTTCAAAGCTTTATCTGACTGTTCATTTGGAAACACCTCCAACCCATACTAATATTCAAACATAATAATACTATTACTACTACTATCATGTAAACAAACATGGGAGCATACGAGTACATGCAGGAGCTCGGGCCTCCACCGAGCTCTTAGACCCACCAGACTCGACAAGGCTCGCAGACTAGGATACAAAGCAAAGCAAGGTTACGTCATCTATCGTGTGTGTGTTCGTCATGGTGCTTGCAAACGCCACGTCCCCAAGGGTGCCATCTACTGTAAACTTGTGAACCATGGGATTCAATGAGATCAAGTTTGCCCGCAGTCTGCAGTCTGTGGCTGAGGAGCGTGCTGGCCGTCACTATGGTGGCCTCAGAGTACTGAACTCATGCTGGGTGGGTGAAGACGCCACATACAAGTTCTTTGAGGTGATCCTCATTGACCCATTCCACAAGGCCACCAGACGCAATCCTGATATCCAATGGCTCACGAAGCCTGTCCACAAGCACAGAGAGATGCGTGGGCTTACGTCAGCCGGCAAGAAGAGCTGTGGTCTGGGCAAGGGCCACAACTTCCACCTTACCATCGGTGGCTATCGCTGCGTCACCACGCTTGCTGGAGAAGACACAACACCCTGCAACTGTGCCGCTACTGTTAACCACTGTACTGTAGTTTATATTTCAGTGCTAATAAATATCTCTTTTGGATGGTAAAAAAAAAGCCTACTACTACTACTACGACTACTACTACTACTAATAATAATAATAATAATAATAATAATAGTGGTTTCTCTGTGAAGGTGTTTCCTGCTTTTTGTTTTACTTTCTGCCTCACTTACATTTCCTGTTTGCAGGTATCCATTTCCCTTCTCCCTCACTGGCAATAAAATATTAGAGCCCAGTGGAACCCTAAAGTTAACAACAAAAATATGAAAAGAATTTTACAATAAACAGCTGGAATAATTTAAATAATGCTAAGAATGTGTCTACTAGCTTAAGGCCCCACAGTTGAGCATGGTAAAACCTGACTAATTTCTGCTGGGTCATAGTGCTTGTCTTTAAAGACTATTTTACAGGTCTTTGGATCTAGAGATGGACAGATATAAAAATTTTTTTTTTAAAAATTGTAGATCACCAAATTCACCTGTATTTTCAAATCCTAGATATACCATGTTCTAAAACTGAACTGCAGCCATCCGATAATCCATAAACTCCCAATATTCTAAGCAACTAATACATTCTGGTTATATATCCATGTTTACTTCATATCATCTACATACAGGGTGTTAGAAATCACTGCTGCTGGTAAAAAGCAAAACAAAAAGAAACAAAAAATAAAATTAAAAACAGATTTTTAGGTGTTGTCTATCAAGAGGTTTCAAGTCCCAATACTGTACCTCCATGATGAGACCCTTCATTAAAACTAACAGTGCCATAGAAAGTAGTTAAGCACAGAGGTGTCCGCTACGGGATGTGAAGGACCCCTGGTGGTAGTCCTCATTTCCCATCGGGTGTTTCCACCTGCCATCTTTGATAGGGGAACAGTTTTCCACAACGCAAGTGCAAAGTGGTCACCCGACTTCAAGATCTTGCTGTGATCAAAAATACAGAGGCACCTTAAATTCACCTCATCCATAATATTCTGTAATCTGTCAGGAAAGACTTAAAGAACAAAAACTCAAGAGCTAGGAATACTGAAGAGTGACACACAACAAACTGTAAACACTTAAGATAATACAAAAAGAAAAGACGTGCACAACAGCACACTTGAGGCTAATTGGGTTTGTTTTTTGGGATTGGGTGAGAAGTGAAGGGGTGGGGGGGCATTATATAGTCAAAACATTATATACAAAACTACACCAATCAGTACATTTACTTTTAATCTACCTTCTATAAATATCAGTATGTGGAAATTGAATAAAAGCAGTATTCCATTATTGTATGTCTTTATTTAATTAACCACACTGAGCTCACAGATGATACAGCTGCCTACCATAGGCGGCACCACACCGATAAATTCACAGGGGGTTAGGCTGCAATGTGCATGGACTGAGACATCCAGGTTGTACTCACTAAAACCACACGTTCAGAAAGCTTGTATAAGGCTATTATCAATAATGTTGAGCAACACCGCTTGTCAAATGAGGCTACATTCTCTAAGCTTGGGTGATACTGTAAACCCAGTGTAACCTATTTTTCACTTAAAAATTAGGGGCTATACGTTTTAGAGATGAAGGACAAGACTGTTTTATTCTGTAACAGAAGTGCATATTTAGCGACCATTTCAATTAGCAGAAACATTGCAAAAATTGTTATATTGAAATGATTACTGGTATCCCTTTTATTGGGTCATCCACTTGTTTTTTTATTATTATTATTATTACAATAATTCAGCATATGTAAATATTTCAAATACAACAAAACATAGTTTTAAGGGAAAATAACTATTAAACATTTGTGTAGATAGAACAGCCAAGATGACAGCTGAATCCAGAATCTACCAAACTGAGGAGAATATATTACAAACAGATGTGAGGGAAGTGATCATGATAAAAAAAAATAAAAAAAAAGACATGACAGCAGCATTTTAAATAGATTGTATATGACTGGAATAAAGCCCCTCTGTGGTGATCAGAATACTAAATCTGTGTTATGCTTTCTAACTGTTTTTTTTTCTAACCGAAACATCTGGCACAAAGAAAGATAAGTTGTACAGTATCTGCATTTGGTACCATTTTTCTCAGCGTGACTACTTGCTCTGCAATTGAACAAGTTTTATGGTAGATTAAACCTTAGCATGTCAGGGTACATTAAAATGGAAGCGGTCAATAGTTTTCTGGTTAGACTAGCAAAGTGGGGAAAAAAATTCATCTGATTCACTAAAATCCTTTTTAAATGTTGATGTGAGTTCTGACCCAAGCAGAATATTGAAAGAAAAAACGGAACACAAAATATTTTGCGATTGCAAACAAATCCTATCACTGCATTTTAGCAGAGTCTACCCAAAAAACATTAGGACTTCATACCATACAGCTAGCAAATGAAGAATCAAATTAAAACTGTCATTTTGGCTCATAAATAACAGATGTCATGGGTCGCAGCACACTCAATTATTGATAGTCCTGAATCTTCTTAAATGAGGCTGACTCGGCAGAGTTTTAATTCTAGCTCTTGTTAATTTGCTGCCTGAATGGAAAGATTCAGAATAATCCCAACACATTAACACGCTATCATTTGGAGAGGCAGCATAGCGTTCTTTTAAATTAAAATTGCAATAACAAAATGCTAGTCATATAGTTCTATTAAAATGTGATAGGCCTGTCGATTAAACTTCAGGAGATGGATCTAATATGCAAAGATCCACAAAGAACATTTGAATTCTTTCATGGGTAGTGGGCCTATTAATCTACGGTGTTAAAAAAAGAAAAGTCATAATCCAAGCCAAAGCACTGAGATTGTAAATCAATGGATTGTGTCAACATTTTAAATTTACTGGCCAGTTGCTGTTTAATAATAGATGGCGCAGTGCTAGCGCAAAAGGAGCTGGGTGTTTTCATTAATGATGGTGCAACTTGTTCTTCTTTATTATTTATTTTGTTTGCTCACATTACAGAATGTTCAGGGATCGTGTTCAATTATCCAAGACGTTATCGACAAACAACTGCAATTCTTTTCCTCTTAGACAATACTGCAAAATATTATACAGCTAGATACAGTGCATCAGTTGGTAACTTCAGTTTTATTCTTGCCAACAACCAACGTAGCATGCAAAAAAAAAAAAAAATTAAATACAATTTGCTTCACTGAATATGCAAGTGGTTTGTGGAGTCCAGTAGGTATTGATGGAAATGTGATTTCTATGAAATAATTGTCCCCAACATGAAGATTGCCTTTAACATGTAAGTGGTGTATGAACACTGATGTACAATAACCTGGGTACTGCCAGGTTCCTTTAGCTGAGAGAACCAGTTAATAAGGCAGTTCACACTAAATTGACATCACTAACGAATGGGTATCAACTAAAGCCTGAAAAATCAAACTGTGATGAGACAAGATCTCAGTGATATGATGCTGCATTTACACAATGTGAGTATACTGTTATGCTGGGGCTTCCTGTCTTATACTTGCAACATATTTGTAGTGTTAGCTAACTACAGGGAAATAGCCCTACATATGAGATATTTTAAATGTAATTTAAATATTGCACATGTTCATGTTTTACAATAATATCATTTATTTCAATACAGGTTTTCATTACTTAACTTCAAATGAAATGTACCTAGGAGGATGCATCCTTTCCTAAGTATCTATCAAATGCCAGTATGAGGTGCATACTGAAATAATTCATTTACATAAAAGCACAGTCAATGGAGTGGAAGGTATTGGTATTCATGAAAAACATTCAGGAGCACACAGTAATGATTGTGTCAGAGAAGATTAAAGAGGCCAACCTTTCCTCTGACCTTAGAAAATGTATAATCTTTATCAGTGACTTAAAAAAGGATGAAAATTAGAAAGAAAAAGTGCAGCTTTATTCTGCTATTTCTGACATAGCTGGAATTAGACCGATTTAGGATAGAAGCAGTGGGACTTAAAAGACAACCCCATTCAAAGCTTTTAATGTGCGTATCTAGTGAATGGTTTAAACATACCCCCCATTGGCACACTTTATACCATCAAATGGAAGAGTAATATTGTATCAGGTTAAAGAATCTCATATAAAAAGTAGAAGCATAGAGACTGTGTGAGTGAGTGAGTGAGCTTATAAGGTTTGGGCCATACAGTATGAATTGAGCTCTGGGGTAACAGAGAGTGCATTCTGGATATTAAATTCAAACTTGAAATATTGCATCATTAGAAAAAGAGCGAGAGAGAAAGTTCTCCCTGTTATTGAACACTTTTCTCTGTACCCATGAATAGTCATGGATATATTTATATCACAGTCATTTCCTCATGGCATGGTATTAATACAAAAACAACAGAGATCCAGAGAGGTTACACTGCCCTTTTAATCTGTACCATGCATCTTTCCACATTTCTTCCAGTATTTCTGAACTTGAGTGCCCAAAGGAATCACTGTGGAAAAAACATCCAGACACCATAAGTCACTGGCTGTCTGCCTTGACCTCACGGCCATCCTTCTTGCCCATACGTACATAAAGGCAAATCGGGAATGGTTTGTGATGGAAGGCACTAGGAGGCTCTTATAGAGGGCGACTTGTTCTTCGAGGTGTTATTTACATTTTTAAAACCCCATTTATTCCCTGTTAAGCAAATATAGTCTGTGATAGCAATCAATTAAAGCAGCATTTTAGGTAATTTTGGTCAGTTAACCTGACCAGGCACCAGAAAATTTAAAGTCAAACAAAAATTAATTGGCAGTCTGAACAAGGAACAATCTGATAGTATTTAATGGTACCAATCTTACTTTTCCAATGACTTGATAGTACTGTGTTTTATCCGATAACCAAAAAATGCATGCCACAATGCTTGAAGACTACTTACTGTAAATTAAACACCACTTCACATAATCATTTTTTTTAAATGTACTAATAGATCACTGCAATTTATAACTTAGTCTCAACAAATGTTTTGTAATTCTTTAACAGCCATCCCTCAATAAAAGTCATGCTGTGTTAAGGCAAGCATAAAGTCATAATGTTATATGGCCGTGATTTTTCAAATGCTCACAAAGGTCATGTTCCTAATTATCCTGAGGTAATTATGCTTGGGGAAAAAAATGTAAATATTTAACAGCTGTTGGTAAATGCCAAGCCCACCATAATAAATAACATCAGCCGCAGCTACACATTGAGTTAATGCTATTCATTCATTTTTGACTACTACCACTATATAATAATATAATGCATATATACTTCCCTTCAAGTTATATTATGGTACGAGAGAAAAAGTCATTTGGATTAAAAAGCTATGAAAATCTTAATCCCTACTTTAATAATTCCCAAATATAATTTTATTCTATATTGGGTATGACATTTAGATCAATACTTAAACCTTATTATATATGTGATGGACGGGACAGGACGGGACGGGACAGGTGGGTGGGGGCATTGGCTGGCACAGCCGCCACTAGGAGACCAGTGTGAGTTAGAGCTAGCATGCCATCCTTTAAAGGGGACATGCTTTTCCTACATGCATTATTGGCTTACAAGGAGCATTGTAAAGACAGTGATGGGGCACTGATTGATTCGAATCCCAAGAATACCCAAGTGAAGGGCAGTGGAATAACACATTATCAATACCCGCCTGACACAGAGTGTTTAACATGCAGCAACTATAACATAAAGAGAAACAGTAATTGATGTCATTACTCCCTTCTGATCATTCAAGGTGGAGTATCTCAAGAGGATCTCGGTAACATTCTTATTTCTGACTGCTGTATAATTACAGAGATTCCGGTCGGCTTTGCCACCGGTCAGAGGGCTCAATAAAATCAACAATCCTATAATTAGCTCCTTGTATCTAAAGTCAGCCTAATTTAAAAATGCAAATAATAAGTATGCGTATCAGAAATAAAAAGGGCTCTTAGAATATCGAATATTCTTATCACAATAACACTCAGTGCTTTTTGATTTAGTATTCCAATTATGTGGTTTGCAAAATGAAAAATGAGCTTGTGTTATTTCTCAGACTTATTTATAATTACAAGACTAATCTGTCATCCATCTCTTTGACCTTAGGATATCTACATTCCGTCTAAACAAACCTGGTTAATTAGTACAAATTAATTATTACATTCATTTGGTAATTAATCTGACTGGCATATTTTAATTGAGGTAAAAAATACTTTAATATGAGTTCATCTTTCATTTTTTTCTTTCTTATAATACCAAACATATTTAAGGAGCATTTATATAGATGCCTAAATTAATGTACCTTTTATGAGAATGCTGAAATACAGTTCAGACCAGTATTTCTAATGACTATCCCTCTTCAGTAAAACAATCTGTTTACAAGTGCTGGTATTGCGATACACATTCACAGTTTTATTGCTTGTTACTCAGCTGGTGTCTATAAACATGGTCCAGGTTTACAGCAGAGAAAAACTCTTTAATAGGAAATACTGTTCAAATACTGTTGTAATAAATTTGCTGTTTTTGAACCAGAAAAATATTCTGCACCCACAAAACCAACACTTGTTTATCTTAAAATCTAAAGCTGTCCATTGCTGAAATATGACACTTATTGCATGATCTGGAGGCTGTCAAAGCCCATGTTAAGCTCGTTCTATAAGACAACATCAAGGTTAAAGGACTAGATTTAAGAAACCAACTTGTAGATATTAGATCATCTTTTTTTAACCCAAACAAGTTTCACTTTGATATAGATGCCACCTACTATGTTGTGTAAACTAAGTTTGGTTTAGGCTGGAGGAACTGACAGCTGGAAGTTCATGCACTGGTTCTCTCATACTCCTGGAAAGGCAGTCCCTAAACTGTGTTTCAATTGTCTTTACTTGAAAACCAATTAAAGTGGTGCTTACTTGAGCACAATCCTTTCTGAGGCTTAATTAAGGAAATTATAAGAGGTCACCAGAGGTGATGGTAAAAGTGTGCTTTCTGCACAATGGATTTTGATGGATGAATGCTGACAGTAAAGTCACATTGACCCTGTTCTCCCGCACCTAGTAATATATTAAACCTGCAGGCAGTGGCATTAACTAGAAGATTTGAGTCTTTAAAGAAAGAAATAGAATGAGTGAATTGCAAACTGTCACTCGGCAGGGAGGGGGCAGCATGGGGGGGTTGACATTTAGCTTTAGTTTTTCATCTTTTCTACTGACAGCTCAGTTCATCAAATGTCACCAGCAACTACTAACTACGATCACGTAGAACATTACTTGCATGGTAATGATTACAAAGCCTTATTGAACTGTAATACTCCATTGCTCTTTTGTGTTTAAGCTATCATTTGCTGTTCAGTTGTTTATGATTATTTTCCTCCAGACTTGTAAAAAATGCATGGAAAGGTAGTGCTTGCTCTTGGTAACACTTGTAGACCACCCATTTGACCTTTGCTTTACCTTAACATTATCTTGACTCATTAGCACCACTCTATTGTATAGTCCGACCCATTTGTTTGCCCTTCTATCTCAATATAGCACCATTTGACAAATACAGCTGACCTACCAATTAGAAGAACTATTCAACCTCTAAATTTAACATGTGTTCGGCTATTTACAACACCAATATATATTACACACACACACAAACAGATTAGAGAAACAAACAAAAAACCCAGAAGGTTTTAGGGCAGGAATATGCCGTTTCAGTTTCTAGCAAGAAGAACAGTGCAAGCCTACTTCATCATAATACAGTCCTTGAAGACACATATTTAATAATGCTGTTTGTAAATACCTTGGATAAATCTAAATGCATTGCAAGGCATGAATACATTTTTGTTTGATTGTCCAAGGAAGGAAAAAATAAATCCAAGCATATCCTTGATCTAGATTTTTGGTGATAAGTTAGATTGATTTTAGTGTCATATCAACTCCTATGTATATGGTTCACTACAGTGCCTGTTCTAAAACCGATAAGAATATAGGGTTTATTATACTTGAAAGGTACAATATAGCAGTCCTATATCAGAGGGGCTGTCCCTGAGCTCATTAGAGTGAAGGCTGAATTGCTTACTTCTTATCATTCAGAGCATTAGTGATGAAGGACCCCTAGAATGTGAAAAAACAAACACCCAAGATGGTGATAATTTGCACTCAGAAAACCACATGGGATCTCTTGTTCTCGAATGCAGAGTTCACAAACCCACAAATGTAGCTGGTGCGTTTTCATTTTCACATTCTACATGCAGGGTTACAGGGTGGTCACAAAAATACATTTTAATAAATAGGCAGACTTTAGCCAATTGCTCATACTTCTTGTATAATATTTCTGTTCAATGGTAAAAGCATAGCAAGGATAGCGAAGGGTGATAAAAACACAACAGAAGCACGGTGAAGCACAGGCACAGATGGTAAAGCACAGACAAGTATGATAAAGCACAGTGAATGTATGATCATGCATAATAAATGCATAGTAAACTACCATACAATCCTAATTAAACTATCTTATTATTATTATTATTATTATTATTATTATTATTATTATTATTATAATTATTTGTTTATTTAGCAGACACCTTTATCCAAGGCGACTTACAGAGACTAGAGTGTGTGAACTATGCATCAGCTGCATTGTCACTTACAACTACGTCTCACCCGAAAGACGGAGCACAAGAGGTTAAATGACTTGCTCAGGGTCACACAATGAGTCAGTGGCTGAGGTGAGATTTGAACCGGGGACCTCCTGGTTACAAGCCCTTTTCCTTACCCACTGGACCACACAGCCTCCTATCTTAGTACACAATGTCTATGTATAGCATGCAATAGAGTTCTAAATACTGTAAAAACTGGTATGCACCACTGGTGGTTAATTTGTCTGGCATTAAATGTTCCAGGAGCATCCACACTTTAAATAGCATCTGTTGTAAGCAACTTTGCAATCTGATAGTGGCTGTAAGGATTTAAGATAAAAGTCTAGGGTAAAGTTTTGATTTAAGGTTTGGATTAGTTAGTCGCAGCAATGCCACAATGTAAATGATCCCCTCGGAGACCCCTTGTACTGTAACCTTTCAGTTTTCCCATGCTTTTCCCATGGCTATGCTATGGTTTTATTATGGTAAAATTGTATAAGGGCATTGCTGTAATAGGTACCACATTTCAGCATTTCTCAAAATCGACATTCTAGTGACACTTATTCACCAACTAAAGGTACTGTATCACCCTTCCAATGAGGGCAATGAGCATCTGAAAACCTCTCCTATGTGTCATATCATTTGTTTCTCCATCGCTGTACAGAATTGTCCTGCAATTAGGAATGGCCATTATTGATCTCTGATGCAGGAGTGCTATAGAATAGTAACATTATTATACAAACAGGCCCACAGCATTTTCTAAAGTAATGTTTAAACCGATGCAAACCACTTCAATGTCTGAATTGCAGCAGGCAGCTTTCTATTTGACCAGACATGCTGATCATTAAAGCTAAATTGCTGAGGGGTACATTTTGGAACAACCGCAATATCTTTATATTAAGAATACACGTGCTGTACATTGCCAGAGTTTATGTAGTCGCTCTATAAGGCTGCAGTATAAAGGAGCAATGAGGACATTTGCAGGGGAGAATCTGTCACTAGACTTGGATTAACTTGTAGCTGCCTGCTCACATCATCCAGGTAAAAGGTCAGCATTTTAATCCATTGAAGTGCCAGGTTGGCCACATTGTGCCTTGCCTGTAATTAGGCTGCACTGAAGAAAGGCTATTGATGTAGAAATGAAATTCTCAAGGGATTTTCATTTCTACAAACTTGGCAAAAGGAAACAGACTTATTTGGTGACATGCTCAGCCCAATGAGCGTACCTCCGGATAGGATTATCCAGACTTAAAAAAACTGCATTGAGCACAACATTATTGAGCAGAGATCAAGCAAGGGCTACATGTTGCCCTGTTGGCCTGTGTTTTTGTTATATAATTTTATCTTTAAGGCATATAGTGTGTTGCCAAGACGTCTAAAACAGGACATTTCTTAAATGGCGACAAAGGCGACTACTGGATAGAAGTATAATCACACAAAATCTTCATAGTTAATAACAGTTGTACTGTGTCTCAGGAAGGCTTTCAACCACTTTGTGTGTCCTTGCTGTTCTATCTATATCCGGGAGTAAACATTCAAAATGCAAGGGGGGGGGGGGGGGGGGTTATAACCATAAATAAACAGTATTTAAAACTCCAATTTACATGTTTAATCTGAAGTACTATTGTAATATCCTCAACCACATTAAGCCAATTAATAAGTCATTGAATTATATAATTCACTTGTTACTGCTGGAACAATATATGCAGAAGCCACTCTGCCTTTTAACAAGAAAAATAAAGTTACTTTAGGTATGCATGAACATTAAAAACCCTAACCATTGTTAATATAAAAAAATACCATAAATAATAAATAAAGTATACTGTTATATATATATATATATATATATATATATATATATATATATATATATATATATATATATATATATATATAGGGGATTTTTAACCAACACAATCTTATAAATAGAATAATGCACCAGTTGAACTGTGAAACTGAGCGTTCTCTTGCTGATATTAGAACCTAATAATTCACAGTATCCTGGGAGTTTCGACTGACACATGTGAATACATACTTTTTCAGAGCTACCATATCGACGTCTCATGGCAATGTTATACATTTGACAATTTAATATTTTGGGGGAAAGATCAGTTGGCCAATTAAAAAGTCGGCATCAATGGATGGAATGGCCATTTGTTCATTGCCCATACATCTGTCAAGCTCTTTTCAATATCTTTTCTTCCACAGGGAAATAATGTGCTTTCCAAGAGTATACGCTAGAAGGAGGAAAGGAATAATAAACATATTTTTCCACCCGATTTCAAAAGGCCCATAGCAAAGTAATATCAGATGAAAGTATGATAATATATCAGAAAGCTACGACAGCTTTCTTCCATATTTCTACCCCTTCGTCTGAGAAATCCTATATTACAATCCATATTTATGCAGCTCAACCCCTTCTTTGTCCTTGTCTTTTTGTATGATTCATGAACGTAGGTTTTTGATCAGATATCACTACTATGCCTTATAAACCTGGTCATGAATATTATTGAACTGGCTCTTTGTTTATGATCTCTGTACTCATATTACTCACCACACTAGTTTCTTAAATGGTAAAGGCATATCTAATTAGCTCTTATACAGTAGTAGAGATCAACCAAGACCAGCTAGATGGCCTCATCTTTTCCCTGGTAGTTTGCCATTTACACATTGCCATTAGATACAATACTGACTTAAACAGTTTTTATTCTTGCTATTTACATACTAAGGAAAACCTTATTTGTTTTCTTACATTTCACAAACTGTATTTTCAAACATAGCTCAAGTCTGGTATGCCCTCCCTGGCTGTGTATGTAGTAGGCAAGGTCTGTGATTCAATTAAAATAGATTTGACTGATTTGCTGCCTTAAAATTCCAGTTTTTAAGGATGCAAGGAATCTTTTAGAATTATATCCAGATGTTAAGCAACCCAGGCCTGTTTCACTGCTAATAGAAGTGCCCCAGTAGGATTCAGGAATAATTGTGGGTCATGTGACAAGTATATTATTAACCTTCTGTCTCATGATTGTTTTAACGTGTCCTTTTGCACCGTTGCTTGATTTTTAACTAGCACACCACTTTTGTTCTTAAATGGCCCAAATCCCCAAATCTTTCCATAATTACACAAGTCATGATAATCAACAAGCAAATGCGACTTCATTTCTACATTCAGTTCTGTTTTACTGACTCTGTTTCAGATACTTCAATTGAAAATCCTGTTGATATTGAAAGACGAGACAAAACGGGTTAGAATTTGAAACTACCCATTTTATTACGGGGACAAAGTGTTAAGAACATAAGAAAGGTTACCAACGAGAGGAGGCCATTTGGCCCATCTTGCTCGCTTGGTTGTTAGTAGCTTATTGATCCCAGAATCTCATCAAGCAGCTTCTTGAAGGATCCCAGGGTGTCAGCTTCAACAACATTACTGGGGAGTTGGTTGCATGGGAGAGGAGATCAAAGGAACTGTACACAGTGTGTCCCCCTGCACCTGAATCTGCATCAGTTATATAAATAAAATAAAATAAAATAAACTTTAGCCACTGCACATTTAAATATACTTCTTCATATCACTTGCAGGTCCCAAGACTGGCTGGTAATGTAGTTAAAAGAGTGACTTTACAAAGATCTTCCCACGTTTAGATCACTAAAATAAAAATCCAACTCAATTTATTAAAAATATAAATTGGACTGCCTTAATTGCCAAGTACATGCAGGTCTGGTTGTGGTGGGTAAGATTTGGACAGGCTTTTATTTGTGCATTGAGATGTCTTATTTCTCTCTTCTTAACTGGTGGTTTCAGCATTGACCAATTTTAATTCGCTGAGTGGTGGTATTTAGATAGACTGCTGTTTATAGCTGCTGAATAGATCTAATTGTCGGTAGTGCTATTCCTAACTTTTTAATATCCCTGTGTATTATTTGCAGTATTTCACTTCCTGTAGTGGGGATGGAGGCATGAAGAGGAGAATGCATTTTAGGATTGGGTTTAATCGGTTGTATGAGAGTTTGCAACAAAACAATTTCAAGGTCAGGCTTGGAACAATGTATGAGCAGTGCTTCTGTACACTAAGACCTTCCTGGAGGAAGCTCAATTCTGTCAATAAAACTGCCTTGCGAGTGGCTACGCCTTGGCAACAACTACATGATCTGCACATCTTGATAAGCTGAAAGAAAACAGCAGTATTCATGCTCTGCAATGAAGCAGATAGAATATGTCTTGAGCTCCAGTGTCTACAGCCTGTTTCATGCTGTGGCAGTTGCAAATCCAGACAGCTGTCAGTAGATGCACTACACAACTACACATGTTAGCTTGCTAAACAACACACATTTAGAGACATCATCACTCGGACCCCAACAAGGGAAAGTAGTTTTGCAACTATAAAATGTGGGATGCACTTAAATTACTTAAACCATATTAGCAGGTCTTATTTGCTGTTGAGGATAAAACATAAGCCTGTGTCATTGAAGAATTTGCATTTCAGTTCATTATCTTGTTCCATTTCAATTGCTTTGAAATGCACATGAGCACAGATTCATTTAGACAGAGTACATCTCCCTAGTGAAAATGATCTATTTTTTTGGCACTTAGTCAGATGGTGACAGAACAATTATTTAAAAACAATTAAAGGGTACATAAGGACCTTTTTATTTTATTGTGTTACATGTTCCCATGTGTTGCTACAGCTGTTTACGTAAGGTGTGTGTATTGTTTTAATATATATATTTTTTTACATTTTGACCACTTTTTTAAACTTTTAAACTGCATTCCCTGCCTCAAGCTGGCTTCCTGTGTGCCCGCATGGACTTCTCAGAACTACATTTCCCATCATCCTCCTGCTCACACATGTAACGGAGATGGATTTACCAGTGAGCAGGAGGATGATGGGAAAAGCAGCAGTAGTAACTGGTCTCAATAAAACTAGTTAACAGGAACATACATTGTGGATGGGACATTTGTGCTAAAGAGTGAGATTGAACAACCTGGAGCAAAGTTGTTTTGTTTTTTTGTTCCTGTTTTTGAGAACAGTGTTCCTTATGTGTTCTGAGAAGAAATGTGACTTTATTACACACTACACTGCACAGAAACAAACCGAAGGGAGTTCATGATTTGAAAGCCAGTAACACCTTTTATGAGCTGGTCTGCTATCATTGTATTAATCTTGATTGCACTACCTGGGACTAATAATGAAGACAAAAACAAAGATAGCCAACTCAATGAGAAGCAGCCAGTTCCATCTGTGAACAACAAGCCGAAGCAGGGAATTTCAGCTACAGGAATTTTAATGACCAGCTCGGCAGAGTCTGATCAAACGCTGGGAAGTTGTATGGCAAATACATACAATGATAAACAGTAAGATTGGTTTTAAACAAATAATTGGTCATGCAGAGATAACATCCGATAACCCTTAAAGTTTCACAGACAATTCATGTAATTGGTTAGAATGGCCTCATGGCTTATATATGAGCAAGCGCTGTTCCTTTACAAGAGGTCAAAGGCAAGTTCATACTATAAACATCAATCTTCTTAATTATTTACAGATAAAAAGCAGATCTTTTAAATGTCAGTACACCAACACAAGCTGCCTCTGCCGTAACACTGACAGCGAGTCATAATGGGAAAAATATTTTGCTATCGCTTCATAAATACTAAAATAGAAGAACGGATAAAATCCATAATTAATAATAAATCTTAAGAATAAATGGCATGAAGCCCCCTATTGTACCCATTACATACAACTTGAATACTGTAGTAAGCTGGCTTCCTCTCTAGCTGGTACAGTAGGCAGAAAAAGCTTTAAAACCACGAATGCAGGTGAGCCTAAAAATAAAAATAAATAAACAATCATGTACAGGGCTCCTCGCCCTGTTACACACCTGTAGAGTGATGTTACTCTCCTGTGAAATGAACACCATTTCATTTGCAAACACTGAAGTGTTTCAGGGTCTACTTTTCAGTTTAAAAAAGGTGTGTTCATATTATCGCACTGGGGATTATCACAGTGTTCATTCCAGCCTTTTGTTTATTTTTAGCATTATTTGCTTGTAAAGATTTAAATATTTGCAGTAATATTTATTGCTTGGACTTAATTTAGTCAACTGCACTGTTAACTGGAGGCAAGATATATAATCATTCATGCTTAAGGAACATAGATGTTATGTCATGTGTTCATTCATACTCAGGTAAGTTTTAATAGTATATCAGCTAAAAGCATACCAAGCTTATTACTGGTGTAATGTGAAAGAATAATTAATTTGAGGACCAGGGGTTAAATGACAAACACATGATTTAATATATGCTGCAATTATTCCTAATTGACATGGTTACACCAGTCATAATGATAGAAAATGAATAGAATTAGGATTGCATAATAGACTGACCTTTTCAAGAACCTGCTTGAAACTAAATTAATTTCAATAATAAAAATACAGCCCTTATTTGTGCGAAGTAGCACTTAAGTTCAGAGTGAACTTGCCTGCACGTTGCTAATGGGTTTCTAATGGATGTGATGCTATGAATAAAGAAATGTTAGAGATCGTCAGGCACGAGGATGCCTTTCAGTATTAGGATTAAAACAAAAAAAAAAGCAAAAATAAGTACTAAACCAACTGTATTTATCTGTGTAATGGAAAAGCTACTCATTCTACAAATAGTCATGACATAAGGAGAGTTGGCAATGTGACAAGATAATAGGTAGTAATTATAATCACAATGTCAACCTCAATACTCCATTACACAATGCCAACCTACATACCCTGCAACAGATTCCCTATATAGATGAGAATTTCCATAACAAAGGAGCATGATGCTGGTTTGGCAACAAGAGTTAGTTCTTTAAAGATTGATCTGTGTGGTTAAAGGTACAGGACTCTGCTAAAACCTATTAAATGTTGTACAAGATATAAAATGAAGCCTACGCTCCACATTATGTATGCACATAACTGCCTACATCTATTTGACTACCATTACAATATTTATTCAATGTTATTTAATTATCCCCCACCTCAATAAGTTGACATCTGCCTTCCTTAAGCATCCTTCATATCTGGATAGTGCAAGAAAGTGAAAGGCTGTTAAAACAATCCCATCTGCAAAAATAGTCTAACATTGGATTTAACACCTTCCGTAGTACGAAACTACACCATGATGAGTTATTTCACTAAGACAAACAAAACAAAGAACTGTCTGATTCTGTACACTGTTTTCACATGTTATAAAGTTAACGAGAAACCAATCAGCACCCGAAGCTTTAACAGTAATGCAATCAACACAAGGAATCACAGGTCATGGACTAGAGGGGTAAGATCATTTTGGATGTTTTGGATTCATGCATTACATGAGTGTACTGTGGCAAAATCTGAAATCTTCACTACAGCCAGTTAATCTGGAAGGATAATAAATCTCAGGAATATGTAGCGTCAGAGTGGGTCATAATATCATTCTGTGTATGAAATTAACAGAATTGAAATATACAGAGGGTGGTCCTAAGCCATTTTCTGTGTCTACTTGGTTTCTGGTCACAAACTCCCCCACTGACAAAGAATGCTTTTAAAAAGAGACAAGTGGCTTATCTCCACCATCACTGAATGAATCCTTTGGTGCCAGCAGTATCTTACAGAGGGTACAAGCCAGGCAGTTTTGGGCGCTTTGACACCTCGGACAGAAAACAGTCGACAGGGGGCGAAACAGCAGACCAATTGAGAACAATGGGCTGTCTCGGAATGAGAACAACCAATGGGAAACACTCCACGTGGACTCAGGCACAGCCCAAAATAAACAAACTATCCAATCACAGGGGTGAAGAGAGAAGTTACAAAAGCACGATCGCGACATTCAAACAGGGCTCCCAACACGAAATCCAAGGCTCTCTAGTGTTTGCCTTGGTCCACAGAGTCCACAGCGTAAGACGTCTAAAATCCAAAAAGTACTTAGTATCAAACTTAGTCCCGATTGATCACTGGAGAAAGAGTTGGATGAACATTTGAAGTCGACGGAGATTGAAATATATTCAGTCTTGTATTAGCTAGCAGTGCCAGAGTTTTGTGGTGGAATATCCCAGACAAAACCGGACGAAGAGTGCACATCTTGTGGAGGATTTGCTGAAAAAAGTGTGAAATGTGGCCAGATGTGGATTGAATAATTAATTGTCAATCAGCCCTGGCCACATTGTATACAAGGGAAACAAACAGCGTTTGTTTGGAGTGTGTAGGAGAGGAGTGGAAGGCTGTGTGGCGTAAGTTTGAGTATAAGAGAGGCCTGAAGCCATGTTTATTTATAAACAGTTACAGTTTGTACTTTATGGCCCTCGAGTCTTTTGTTTGTTAAGTTTTTGAATAAAACCCATTTATTTTCTTCCTGAACCAAACCTTGTACTGCACTGCACTGGAAAGGCACAACAAGCCCTTTTGTATATTGACAACGTCACAGCACACACACACACACACACACACACACTTGAAAAGTGTGCCATTGATGTGTTATGTGCCACCTTATTTGAAGTCTTTGTCGCCATCTCAAGCCTTCAAAATGACCTCACTATGTCAGGGTTTCTAAGAAAACAGGAACAAAATGTATATGGCTCTATCACTGCAAAACAAAACGAAAGTACAAAATCCCTTTCAGCAAGTATTGTAAATATATGGAGTCAGCAGAATTAAAATGACTAGCAGTACTGCTCTGACATTCTGCATGAAGATATCACAATGGTAAACAAAAATGACACCTTATAAAAAAAAAGCATGGTTTTGATTGCCTTTCTTGTTTTGTAATCTCTTCTATGCACATGGAAACCATGCGGGCTGTCTGATTCTCCAAGGACAGGTTTACACAGTGCTCTGCAGAATAAGACATTCTCATCAGCAAGCTGGCAGATCTGCAGTGTTGTACATTAACAGTACATCATATGTGGCTGATGAGAGGGAATAATGGTATAATTAGAAAAGAATAGAGAAAGACAATACAAAAATAATAATTACGTCAAGCTTGGCTAACACTCTGTGGACTCTGGTATCATTTTAGGGTGATTCTTTGCAAAATCTGTATCTGTTATTAACAGGTTTTTTGAAGAGTGACTAACAAAAGTGTGCATGCTTAGCTACATTAAATCATTATTGAGTTTTTGGGTGCCAGAAAAAAAGGCGATGATTAAGATGAAGGTAAAGAAAACTAAGAAGAGCAAGAAGACAAAGGTGATGAAAACCAAGGTATAAATAGAGACTTGACATGTTTTAAAGGAACACTCCAGAAACATGTGAGATGAAAATCACTACAGCAGTACTCACTTTCATAACTATAATAACTAGATCATTACATGGTAACATCATGGCACAGGACATTTCCATTTCTTATAGAACAATGTCATAACAGTACATTCAAGAATTTACCAACAATAAGCAATATTACTTTGATGAACAATTCAAACTTACAAAAATTCATACATGTGGGAGTGATGAATGCGTACATTGCAGAATACAGCAGTAAAGGGGTTAAATAAAAAAATGGTATTATCATATTCAGTAAGTCCCTCCTCAACATCTTGAAGCTGATGTGTAGGTGGGAATACATAAATAAATAATGGAATATTTTCTTCAGCTGCAACACGTTGTATTTTCTGAAGCGTAAATTTTTTTAAAAATTGACAATTTTTGCCCCTGATTTATTTGTAAGCAATACCACTGTAAGGTCACTGTCCATTGTGGTATAACATTCAGTCCCTACTCTGAAGGAGCAATGTGAACCTGGGCTGGTTTGTAATGAAACTCACGTCTTGTTCATTTAGACACTTGAATGTTCCCCTGTTCCCTTCAAATATCTTCCTGTTGTGATGCCATTACATCAATAGGGCAATGTCTCCGGCATTCATCTTACTTCATGCTCTAAAGAGCAGCAAATGTCTAGTGATAACATTTCATAAAAGAAGAATTGAAACAAACATTACCTTAAATGCCAAGCCAGCAACTTTACCTGCTTGCTTCCACAAGCACCTCATTGATGTGCTTTTCACAAACAGACCACATACGCACTACGGAGACCTTGGAGCTAATGATAAGGTCACCATCTCTGCACAGCAGCATTTGTCGGTGCAACTGCATTGTGAAAATACATCCTTGCTTATTTAGATCATAGAAACTACAGATTAAAAAACATGTCTGTACTACATATTAGACAGAGATAGACAGGTAAAAGTTGTATCATTTACTGCGGAAACAAATTCTTTGCGACAGAACCGCTACTTTGTTCTTGGTTTCGGTTCAATTATTTTGACATTACTGAAATGGACTGGGAAATGTCTCCACCCAGGAGGCCAGGAAGAGAAAGAGAGCAGCCTAAGAGAGAAGTCATGAGGAGCACTTTGTGAAGAGCCATGTGATTCCTGAAACGGACAGGTGGAACGCTTCTCATCTCCTGTCCCATTTCAATAAACTTCAGCAAGTGAACCATCATTTTTATCATCAGGCAGCTACAGTTCAAATACAGTAATTTGCTATGATGACTTATCCTTCAGTTTTATTGAACTGACTTGCGAATGATAAAAAGACAAAAAGGCTATTGATTTCTCCAGAGATTAGCCATTTCAAACACTTTGACTGTGGTTTACTGACAGCAAACAAGAAGCCTACGCTTTCATCTAGTTGTATCTTTTTATTGAATTGTTGGTGAACACACACACCCACACTCACAAGTAGTGACTCACAGAGCAAGTACAAAGCACTCCTGCACACACAACTGACATCTCTCTTTTTCTAAAAGAAAGTGACAGACTGCACAGCATGCCGAGAATTAAAAACAAGTATCAGTCAAACATCTGTTTGCACACCACAAGTCATTTTCCATGCTTTTTATTAAGCACTGTTTCACTGATTTGCAGGTGAATAAATTAGTCAGTGTAACAATTGTTGAAATTTAAATACAAAAATTTGCTTGCCAGCATGAAGTTTTAATCAGTAGGAATATATATATATATATAATTGAGGAACAAATTTACTCAAGTTCACAAAAAACTGTTTCTCTAAAGGCTTTCATCTAAATTCATTGGCCACTCTGGAATTCTTTGATAATATCTGCTGTCAAAATCAGACCGTATGATATTCAAAGCTATGATTTTACATGAAGAAAAAAAAAACAGCTAACACAAAAATGAACAGACCTGATCAAACCAAAATGATATATTTTCAAACTAATACCGGCATCACCTGGCCTAAAATATGGATCTTCTGCATAACAACCTGCTATGTGTACCGACCCTTGCAAGTGACATGACTACGATTTGGATAAAGAGTGTTTTGAACAATAAATACCCACACAGGTATTACCTGTTTAAACACTAGCTCTGTGTACCTGTGTATTTCTCCCTTACAAACACTGTGTGGAATATCCCGAAAAGTGACACTAGTTACCGGCACAAGCTGAGCTTTGTCACAACAGATATCTCAATCTTATTTTTGTATTTGATACAAAAACTGTCAAATCATAATATTTGATATTGATTTGATATGCCTTTGAATTTTACAGAATCTTTTTTAACAGTGCAACACATGTCGGGGGAAACCCTTTTAAAAATGAATTACAAAAGAACTTAGTCACACTTTAAATTAGCTGAACAATAATTACCTTTATTTAGAGTAATAATGAGGCAATTACCAGTAACCGTGTCTTAATTTTCTCTAATAACTGTTAACAATTATTCGGTTAAGGGCAGTACTGAGACAAGGGTTATGGTAATACAATGTAATAATGCAATGTGTTACACAGGTCTCAATAGGAAGGAAGCCTGTCTGCATACAGCTGAAACCACATCTTGAAACAGATCTTTGCCACGTTAGACCCCCTCTCACTCTTTACAACACTCTTGTTGGCTCCTTATTCAGCAAACCTCTTGACAGCTGCAGTGAGCTATGCAAGTGGGAAAGTCCTGTTTGTTGTGAAGTTACTGACACACTGCAAAGGTCAGACTCCACACCACGGCCTCACTTTTACAACTGTCAGATGTTGTATTCCTTAAAGTAATTCTTCAATTGCTTTTCTGTACAGTATACAACCAGGTTTTAAGGCTGGAGCTTTAATAACTTTGTTGATGATTTCTCTAGGGGGCTTTGCAATTCCTTTCGGTCTTAAGGACTGAACCCGGTGAAATTTTATTCAAAAATGGGATTATGGAAGGTCAGGTCAAAAATGGGTTCCATTTTGTGCGCACATTATATAGTGATAACATCCATTTCTGGTCAACAGTACTTTTTTTGTTAACCCTTCCCTGTATAGACCTTGATTCTAAATTAAGTAAATTAATGGAATGTATTTATTTATTTATTGTTAGTTTTTTTTTTTTTTAAAGGACCATTTCATTTATTCTGTATTCATTTATTCTTGAGTCAAAAAATATCTGTGTGTGCCACATGCAATATTTATGGATTTTGGTACTGTTATATTAATGTTTCTCAATGATTTTTAGACTGCAAACAGTCCATTCTCTTTAAAAACTTCTAAGAGTCCTTACATTGTGTAGCTTCATGGTGTACAGCTATGAATCTTACACTGTAGTAATACTTCTACTGTATATTACAGTACACCTCTGGTAATTACAACAGGAATCACATTGATATAAAAATGCAGAAACTATGAATGAAAAGTAAGTATAGTGTTAATGTTCAGTGATGCACGGATGATTTGAGTGGAGGGTGGGTAATTAAACATTTATGGAGGGTTAGTCAACCAGCTTATATCTAATAACCCTTTGTGAGTTATCTATATCTGGTTTTACTTTTCACTAACCAGGCACAGAGAGCAATAAAACACCTCTCTTTCCACCGCTGTGTGTGTTCTGGATCACAAGCTGTTTGTACTAATTAGAAATCAGAGGCGGTTACTTAAAGAGGAATAAAGAAGATTCAACACCTATGGAATACTTGGCGCCTAACTATTGCAAGATGCCAGCTTTCAGGACTTGATGCGATTTTAACAGTGACAGGGGGTGGGGTTGGCGCTCATTTCCTTGTTCAGCCACCTGCAACACCCCTAGGGTGAGGACTGTCTGAGGTGAATTATAGTTTGGTGCATGTATTACATTGTAATTATGAAAGCAATCTCATGTGTCATTCAAACACATCAGTTGGGGATCATAACAGAGTGAAGGCAGTAGACTGTCAAATGTGCATCTACATTAATAATGCCACCTTTGTTTTCCATCTAAGAATCTAAGATGGAAAACAGTAATGATTCCTGTTCTCATATCCTCTTGATATGTGTTTGTATATGTTTTGTGTTTGTTGCTGTATCTGCAACATACTTTCCATTCTTCGATCATAACACAGTTAAAACATGACAACTTTTAATGCCCGGCAATAAAATACAAATATTTTATGTGGCACTTTTGCCCTATACTGGGATGATATTTTCGAAACGGAAAATGCAGTGAAGGTCATTGAAAATGCAGTGAAGGTCATTGAAAATGCAGTGAAGGTCATTGAAAATGCAGTGAAGGTCATTACTGCATATTTGTTGCTGCCTCAGAGAGAGAGGTAATCTTGCCAGGTTAAAGAATACATCATTAAAATAAAGAAATAATTTCTGCACCTCAATATTAAGTGTTTTGGAGATTACCTAAAATCATTATTTATTAGCAGTATAAAAAATATTGTGAGTTTACCAAGATAAGTATCTTAAGTGTCAAGTAATATTTCTCAAGCAAACTACTGTTGGAAACAGGGAAATGTGGAAAACATTATCTATAACCCGCTGAGATATAGAGGTACTATTTTGGTTGGAGGACCGTGGGATACTAGAAAGTGATAGTTTGTTTAAAGTTTTAGCCTTTGACACACCTTTGACACGTACCAAATGTATTATACTGGAAATCCTTAAAATACAATTGTAGGCAGGATGTACAGTAGCAATGCTCTTTTGGTTCTTATGACTTAAAGCTGCTTTTTATAATTCTAGGATTACTGCAATAATATGTTTTATCTCCAAAGTTGGTATACAGGTAGCTACTGGATGTGTCTTCAATTGCCTAAAAGGTACTTACCTTCCCAAATTCTCATGCAGTTCCAAAATGGGTCAAAGCAAATAATATGTAACCAAATGTACCATTAAATATTCCCAAATGTGACTATTTATTTTTGTCTGTTGAGTTTACCGGTACAGCTGGTGAGATCAAGATGACGTGATGTTACATTTCTAGTGTTTATAGTTAATATCTTATTGATATGCCATAGTAATTGTATAACCTTATATTAAAATTAATAAAACAAGAGAAGAATATTCTTTTGTAATATTATTATGCTTCAATGCTACCCAGAAGCGTGATTTTTTTTTAAAATAATCTTTTGTCAACCAAAACTATTTTAAAAATGTATCACCAAGAAGAAAGCTTTTCTTGATCTATACCTTCAGGCTCTATGAATGAGATTTATATAAAGCGGATGACTAACTGAAACTGTTTTGAGGTATGTGTCCTCACTCAAGCTTAATTAGGAGTGGGTGGAAGTACAACAGGTTCACTTTTGTTTTGTTTTAAATACTTCCAGATGGTATCAAACTCATTTTACTTTAATTATTTGCATTCACTAGAAATAACGTTATGAGAATATACATAAGAAGACTTGTATTATTAATGCATGAATAACTATTAGTATATCTACCCTGAGGGAAGACTTCAGAAGTAAAGCGTTTTCTTTTTCTATTCATTAGATGGATTAGCATGGTACTTGTAAACAAGCTAGGGGTATTTAAATACTTTGTGCTTTATCTACAGGTCTCCTGTTAATTGCATCTGGGTTTTTAAAGCATCTTACTTCTTTTGGAAATAATGGTGCTGCATTCATATACCACCTTACAATTCTGATCTGGCCAGCTCTCAGAAGCTAGGCTACGTCTGGTCAACAATTGGATGGAATATCCTCACTGAACCAGCTGTTTAAGGATACAGTATGGGTTGCTCAGTAGGGGGCACCCTCTTCCCTCTAGATAGAAATAAAATAATGCACCAACATGATGTTAGGGGGTACCATGTTCTTTGGGTTGCCATACTTTGAATGACACTTTAAACCAAGGCACTGTCTACTTTGTAGGGGAATTTAAAAAATCACATGGCATTCATTTCCTCTAGTGTCAAGTCTAACTTCCAATTAAGACATGGTTGCAATTCAGAATTCACCCCTGCTCTGAAAAAAAGCCATTTAGAAATCCACAATTCCACAACCCCCATGAATAACGACAAGTTAACGCTTGAAATGAGATGCTGCATCTGAGTGCATCTATCCAGTACAAATATATTTTTCAATGTGACAGGAAAACTCCATGGTTTACAGTGCTCACAGAATTAATCTGGTTATACAGCATGGTTTATTAACCCTCCTGTAGTATTCCCAGGTGACATTTTGGCTGTGGGCTATGTTTAAAAACAGCTGCCATGTTGCTTTGACAAGGATGTACTGATTAACAGTAGATATACCTGAAAACCACCGTGTTGTCTATATTCTATAATCCTCTGTATTTATTGTATGCCACAGGTGCTATTTAATGCAACTGGGTCTGTAGCAACCTGGAGAGTCTTCCATAAGCAGGGGAATGAGCCCTGTGACTGGCTTTTAAGGTATAATGCATTTTCTCATAGCGTGTTCAAAATACTCTATGTGACTAGAATATAAACCCGTTGCTGGAGAGAATTCAGTTTTCTAAGTCACATGCAAGGCTAAAATGTAAAGTAGCAGCCCCACAAAATACCAAGAGAATCTGAAAACCATGGCTTCAGAAATTAAGAGTAATCACACAGTGATTGGAAATAAGACTAGAAATCTGTCAGCGATACCACTACTTGAAAATTTGTTTGGATAAAGCTTTTTTTTGTTATTATTAATCTTCTTTTAAACGCTTGACTTGTCCTATTTTCAGCAGAGTATGGGTGTCAGGTATCCCACGGAGAGTTCTCAGACATGGTTGACAGTACAGATTTTGATATGCACAACACTTAATCAACATTTATATTGCATTCTTTCTTATGTCCAATCTGATCATACCAGAAAAAGGGAACTTTAATAATAACATTGAATCCTTTGGTAAATGTTGCAGTAATGAGGTGATAAAACAGTAACTAGCCTGCAAAATGTCCTGTGTTTGTAGCCTGGAAGTATATAGTGGATGTGCTGGATTATCTGTACTTGATAAAAGTACATGCTGTTTGTTTGGGTTAGACTGCAAAGTGTCAGTGTGAATTTTTGAATGCAAAGCTGGTGGTAAGAGATATATGAATTTATAAGAAATAATCTTTAGCTAAACCACCTGTTGTGCTGAGTACGTGTTGTTTTTTATATTCTATGTTTTTTTTTTTTTTTTATGACAGATGTTTGACTGAAATCAAAAGCTTGCTCCTGAATGTAAAATTAAGATATTAAAAGGTATTCTATATGAATTTATGCATTAAGCATAGGTGCTAGGGTGATGTGATTTTTGCATCTTGTATTCTGCAATATGCTCCTAAATGAAAATTCTGCGACCACTGAATAAGGGGGACATTTATCAAGATGTATCCAGATATAAATGGTTGATTAGAAAGGATTCAGTTTCTCCTTCAATCAGAAAAGCAGTAAGAGTAACACAGAAATATATATAATTTTTTCAAAACCTATTCACTTAATCTTATAGCCTGATTTGATCTTTCAACTTTCTTGAGTGCAGGATTAAGAATGAACATATGCTTCAAGTAAACAGTCCATCACCGAGTTCTGCTCCAACAGAATGTTCTGAAAGATAAAATTAATAAGTTATTCGCCTTATTCGGCTTAACTGAGGAATGTGACATATTCTAAATTTCTGTCACAATCTAGTCATACTGCACCTCCAGTAACCTTGACTTAATTCAGTTCACGTTTGCCTTAGGTAATCTAATTTGTCCTTCAAATTTGTTAATCTAACACTAGTGCCAACTTCTCCGTTCTTCACTGAATAGGACCTAAAAGTCCAGACGGACAGCTTGTGAAAAGCCATTTACAGTCAGGGCGATGAAGGCTTCACGTCTAACTCCCGACTGATCCCATTAGGTATCTTGGTATTGCATCTTTTTATGCTAGGAGGTCTTCCTTTGTTCCCTTATCTGGATGTGAAGGTGATTTGTGTCAGCTGAGGAAGAAAGAAACATTCCCTTCTTTGTGCTCTTGTGGACCTAGTGACAGTGCTTGTGTCTTTGAATTAGAATATGAACTATTATTCAATTGATCAAAGAAATACTGGAACACATCCCTAATGCTCCGGCTTCCACTCAAGACATAAGTTACGTTTAAGATTTTTTTATTCTTGCAATAGAGGGGCTTGCAGAACAAAGTACTAGTGTAAATGTAGCTCTAATAAGAGAAACCAGACAAATTCCACCTATAGAGTTAAAAGAAGCCCTGAACCACCTTTTGACTAATAAACCGTAAATGGAGGCTAAAACAGCCATTAAAACCGTAGTCAATTGGCATACAAATTGCACTATCAAGCCAAACCCCAATTGTAATTGAGGCCTCACTGAACAGAGGGCTGGTCACCCGGTTTACACAGCTGGATATCTTGTATTCAGGATATCTGGATTAAGGCCCTCGACCCTTCCCGTTTTACTCTGATGTATTTTCTTTGATTAAAGACAGCCAGTTCTCCACAGCGCGTGCTCTCTCTCTCTCTCTCTCTCTCTCTCTCTCTCTCTCTCTGCATTCCATTCTTTCAATTCTACCAAAACAGATGGATGTTTCTTTTTTTCTACAACCAGCTTGTTTCTATTACTGTAGTATTCAAAATAAAAAAATAAGTACTTTAAAATGAGTTATTTTACTGTTTGTTTTAACTTGACAGTTGTGATGGTCACATTAGCAAAGGTTTTTTTTTTTTTTTTTTTTTAAATCTCCAAAGGGACATCTGTTAGAATGTGAAATATGACACTCACTGACCTAAGAGTGTGTGTGCTTTTCTTTTGATATACTGTACAGTAATGTAGTAAACGAGAAGCACAGAAACTAAACAGAGGCACGTGGGGGCATTGTGATCTGTGCTAAAAATGTTCTGGGCATCATCAGGTAATTTCTCTCATCTTTTGGATTACATTTAATTATTAACAAAATGATGAAATTGAAAAAAAAAACATGTACTTGCAGTAGCTCCTACTACATGAATAAATCATTAAAAATAAACATTTTACAATTGATTTCTTAATCTTGCTAATTCAACCTGAAACCGAGTGTCTTCTCAGCACATTCCTAATCCACTGAATTCACAAAGAGAAAATAAAAGGAGAAACTGAATTCCCAAGCAATTATGGTCTGTCTTGTTCCCTAGCTTCTTGTTTAAGCGACATTAGTATCTGTTGGCAACAGATCTCTTGGCCCTCTGGGCTCACTCTGCGACATCATTCTATTTTGTTTTGGATTGATAGCGGACATCCATCGCTGCCCATGATTTCCAGGGCCATTACAATTAAATCTCCTCATCATCTGGTCCAATGACATTGTCTTAACTGCAACAGGTTAATGGGATTCACTTTTGATATTGCTGGAATAGCTCGAATACACTTCAAGCGGCATTAATTATGAAATTATGCCGCTCCTGGAAGAATTGTCTCTGATGACTTTATCTTAATTGCAAATATTTCTGTCCTCTACCTTCTCTAAGGGCTTTCTCGGATGACCTTGTCAGAGGCTTCCTTGATACGCCCTGGACTGATATCATATGTCTTGTATCACGGACCCACCCCATATACCCCTCCACTCCCCCACCCATATCTGGGGAAACCTCTTTTGGTCCTGTTGGATCAACCTCAAGTCAGTTCCCTTCTAGCCCCATGATCCACCCCTGGTTAGTCAAACCACTCAACTGCGTAAACGAGGGATGAGATTCCCACCTGCTGATCCTCATTAGGCACAACAGCTACACTTCCAGCTTAATGCTTTCAATCAAAAATAACAAAGCCTTGTTTTCTGTCAAACATACTGTACTGTATCACCAATCATTTGGTGATATACTGGTGCTAATTATTTAATAACATCGGAGTATATATATTATTATTATTATTATTATTATTATTTATTTCTTAGCAGACGCCCTTATCCAGGGCGACTTACAATCGTAAGCAAATACATTTTTATATAAAGATTATATTATACACACCATTCTGATGGCACCATGGTCTACAGCTTGGAATCGATGCACTAGGAAACAATATGAATACCACTGGACAAGTGTTATTTTTACACTTTCAACTAAAATCATGACATAACTACTCTGAGCCGTATTCAGAAAAACTATATTTAGACTCCATGGAGGGGGATCTTCAAAAGTTCGTAAATGATAACTCCATTGTTAATGAACAAATCGATATTTAGCATTAATTTTGGCATTTTCAAGTGGTCGTTATGCCTATTTCATTATTAAATAATCGTGCTAATGGTATTTCCAGAAATTGTATTGATTTACGAAATGGCTTTGCTGGGAGAGGCAGCAGTTGCAGCAGCAGTAGCAGCAAATGTAATTTTAGAGCTTGAGTGCGAGCCTGAGATTGACAGACTCCGGCTGCGACGCTGGTTAATTTCTTAGATTTACTAGATGACACTCTAAAAACTCAATTGCGTCTGTATTTTGTCGACCTCTGTCAGACTCTGTGGGAGGACCTTGAGTTGCCTATGAAAAGGGGCTGTGCCGTACTCCCGCATATGAAGGTGTTGGCTTGGCAGCATTGTCCTATGTCTCTGGGTCATTTCAAAGGATCACTGATGACTTGATAAGAGGGTTAACAATTATATCAATATCCCACTTAATCAGGCTACAAAATATTAAAAGGGAGTTTTATGACATTGCTGGATTTACCAGAGTAATGGGAGCCATCACTTGCACACACGTTGCACTCAAATCACTGCAGCACCACGCATATACATATGTGAACTGGAAGGGGTTCCATTCACTAAACGTGCAGGTGATTCATCCTATAACATCTGGAACGTATGTTTTCCTTGGCTCCTGTCATGACACAATTAATCATTTCAGAGACCCAATACACCAGATGGCATATTAGTAGGTCAATATTGTAAGACTATCTAGATAATTCAATATTTGTAGTTGTAGTTCAAAAAATGTTCGCCATTTCTATGCTTGTTGTTATAAATGAGACTTATTCATTTGTTTTAACCATTTGTTGTATTGCTAAAATGATATACCGCTATTTGCACCTAGTGTAATGTTACTACCAAGAAATTATCAATGCAACTGTAGCCTAGCTGAACTCTGGATATGTACATTATATGACAACTGACCTCTACTGTAGATTTTATTTTAATTACACAAATAAACACCTAAATAATAAAATCTTGGTATAAAAAACGACACACTAGATATTACAATAATGTTTTCTTACAGGTGATTTTGGATTATAAATGCGTCCTTGGCTTTTAACACCTGTGTCTAATCCACACCCAAACGAAGAGCAGGCATACAATAGGGCACATAGGTCCACTAGGATTGTGATTGAGCGGTCCTTTGGTTTTCTAAAAATGAGGTTTCGGTACTTTGACAAATCAGGGGATTTCCAGACTGTGGCATCCGGGTTGTGCAAAGAGGCAAAACTTTGCTGGGGACTCCGAAGGGGACATCACATTGGCTCGGACGTTCCAGGGGTGGGGGTTGGGAAACCGGCAGGGACTCTTTCTCCTCATTGTGCAACAGCAAACCCTACTGGCCAGACACCGAGCACATTCAGAGTGGATAAGAAGCTGGGCTGATCTCGGTTTTCCGGGATCGGTAGCCTGCCCACCTCTGTTCTGGATTGCTTGGTGTAAAAGCGATTCTAGCTTTAGGCTTGTGCTGTGTGGGGACCCACAGCGGAAAGGAGAAAATACATCATTGGACTTTCCAAATTGGGGGAAGAAAATAAATAAAATTGTTCACTCTAAATAAAAAAAAAAAAAAAAAAAAGTTGTCATTATTTTCCCACGAGTTCGATATAATAACACAGATTTTTGAAACCTCAACCCCATGTTTCCTTTGAAAGTATTGTGAAGAAAACTTTTGTAAGTTTACTCAGTGGATTGAGTGGTGTGTAAGTGACACCGAGCATGATATGGGATGCATTTTAAATGACTTGCTATGTGAGAATACATCAGACAGCCCTTTTCATTTCCACAGAACAGGGTTGCGATGGCTCAGGTAGTACTTTAATTTCCTGCTCTTCAACTGCCTTGGCCTTTATTCATTCAGAGAAGCACAGCTACTATGAAAAGCTCCTTTGTATCGACTTCAGCTGTATGCATTACCAGTTTTAATATATCCCTTTCCTTTACATGTCAGAACAAATTGGTACAGGACAATGTAAAAGCATTTTATAAAAAGACGGTATACAATTCAGTAGCCATATACTGTGTGAATACAAAATATACAAAAATGTATACATTAGCGTAAACCCAGTAAAAGTCTACCAGTATAAGCAGTTTACAAAGCTTATACTATGCATTTACTGTGGTTTACAACAGAAACTATTATTATTATTACTTATTATATATTATATTTATACTACTACTACTACGACTACTACGACTACTACTAATAATAATAATAATAATAATAATAATAATGATAATAATAATAACTTACTCCAGTACAGCCAACCAAAATCCCATAACACTGACTTTTGGCAACCTAGGACTTTCCCAGCTCTTAAGACAGCCGCTGGCTCGATATTTAACAATTAAACACAATAATATATATGCTAAAAGCAAGACATAATATAAGGACTAAGTGACACCTCTTTGTATAGCTATCATGTGCCTTTGAAAACTAAAGATTAGACCGAAGAGTGTTCTCAGCTCAGTCCCTAGTGGACTGGAGATCACAAAGCATTAAATAATTCAACACAATTCAAGAGAGCCTCTGTAAGAGGCCAAGGACTGAATAACCAAGGACAGTGAATTATAGATGTCTCTGAATCGGATGTCAAAATTAAAGCAGAACTGAGTGAGCATGGAAGCCTGCCTTCTCTAATTAATGCCTATAGCCATTTAAGATATAAATAGGACAAACTAACTAAAACTCTCCATGCAGTTCAAGTGAGCCATCTTATGTGAGACATCAAGTCCCATTTTCCAAACGGTATCTTAAAAACACTTCATGTAGTGTAACTTTAAAACAGGTAAACAGTAAAACATGTAGAGTGGTACGGCACCCTCACTAAGGCTGGACACAGTTATTATGCAAAAACGCTCCTCAATGCACTAAACAAGTGACCCAATTAGGAATCTTCAGCATATGTCTTTAAATTATAACAGTTCACATAAGAGACGTAACCCTCAAGGGAAAATATTATTCTGCTCTATAAAGTGTTATCCAGTTACATAAACTGAACTAGTTTTCAATCAAATATATTATATTTAAATATTATTTAATATTAAAATACTACAGTAGAAGTTTGTCACAATAACATGCATGTTCCCTCAGCAGTAAGACCACTCCCTATTAACACCCCAGTTTGGTGGTCACTAACCTGACCTTAATAGTGAGGATCTAGCTTTATCAACATCCACTACCAGGGCATTATCACTTAAGAAGACAAAAGGGACACATATAAAAGTTTACCATGGTATTTTTGCAATTGTACCATGCTTTTCCCATGGTTATACTATGCATATTCCATAGTTTACCATATTCATCAATATACTGTACTTTACCATACCTCGCTATTCTTTACAGTGCTTACCTATGCTTTACCATGCTTTCACTATGTAATGTTGTAATGTTTTTTTACTATGGGCAAACCATGTTAAACATAAAAACTAGTTATATTACTCTCAAATGCATTCCACGTTAAGGATTATTTTTTCAAGCCCACATTTTTGGGACTCAACCAGAATTTGAACAATTATTAATAATTCTTTCAAATTATGAGAGTACCTGATCCCATTGCTAAATCTCCATATATATATATATATATATATATATATATATATATATATATATATATATATATATATATATATATACTAATATTCAAATGGACTTCCATTAATAACAACATGAAAATCTGATAGTATTTGTATGGTTACAGTTATAATAAGTGCTGTCAGTTTTTTGCAAATGTTGGTATTTTAAAAAATAAAAGCATGTTTTAAAAAATGTCAAAGCATATTACACATATGTTTCACCTGTAGCGCTTTTATTGGAATCCATTTGATCTTCCTAAGGCTGATATACTGAACCATTTGAATTACATATTTATTATGACTGATGCCCACATATTGTGATATAACAATAAGGTGATGGTTAATCGTTACCAAAATAAAACATTAACTTAGTTGTTTAGTCTCTGTCACAAAGACGGCCGGAGTGGGTGGCGTCAGACCAGAGCCAGGAAGTAACACAAAGAGACTTGGAGTTTTGGTTAAGCTGAGCGCGTGATGGCGCTCAGCATTTAATAAACAGAACAGAAAATAAAAGGTTTTAAACACAAAAACACAAGCACAAAACAGGACACGGCACTTCACGCCAAAATAAATAGACAAACAAAACGGACTACACAGACAAACGGTGCACGGAGACAAACAAACACGGTGAGTAAAATAAACGGTTATTTTAGTTTAATTCCTTTCCTACTTAAACTTTCCTCCTTCTCCTCACCCGTTCTCCACTCACCGAACACCCAACCCCGAGTGACAGAAATGTGCATCAATATATACTGTTGTGCTGGGATTCAATTACTAATTAATTACTCACTTGAATCCCAGCACGTGAATTAGTTAAGTGTACTCCCGTGACCACACATTACATTTTACCAGCACGTGAAGTGATTTGTGCCCTCCTCGTGCCTAAATACAAATCTACATTTTTAAATACACGTGAAACACAGACCCGTTTATATCCCATGTACCAATGACTATACACCAACATTAACACACGCACGCAACATACAACACATAACACACAATTGCACACAGGGGCGGGGCACATTGCCACAGTCTCCCATTCTGGTAACCATTACCAATGACAATCCAGTAACATAGTGACTGTTTGAAAAAATTTGTCGTAGTTCAACAACAGCATGATGACAGATATATTTTGTTCTACTATAACAGTATACAATAGCCTCCAGAAAGAATTTATAATTGAATTATTGTAAATGACATTCTTTGAAATGTGTATTACATATTCTTTGAAAATTGCAATTCCCATAAAATATTTAGGAGTATAAAATAGCTTTGCTTTATTAACTTTGATCATTAGTGATTTAAAAATGAACTGCACTTAATTTCTATAATGAAAATGTCTTGCTGGAAGTCATTTCATAATTAATAACATTGCTTTTCCTCCATTATAGTATGGCATTACAGTTTTTAATTCAGTCTGTGACAATATGATAAGTAAAATATATACATTGTTTTCAGTTAGTAGCCTGTCTGTAGAGCAACAGATCCATGGACCATGGAAAATGTACAATTTACAGGAATTCTGCATCAAGACACCAGATATCGATCACATGATAACAAATAAGTAAGATATCTATAGTAAAACATGCTGTTTAAATAATTGCAGTACAGGACTTTAAAATGTAACTTTAGAACATGTCAAATAATATTGATGGTGTCTGGAAAGGTGGCAAGACACCCCACTTCTTTATTGTAATAAATAATATATAAAGGAAATTTAATAGAATCATTGGGGGTTCCATATTACATGATTCATATTTGGAACCCTAAATTATGAACCCTCTTTTTCTAGTGTTTAACTGGAGAGTCTAACATGTACTGGGCATGTAACATTTAACAAAAACTACAATCCAGTTAAATAAAACAATGGTCAACATCAATCAATGTTTCATATTCTTCCAGTATAAGATACATTGCTCAGTGCTTGTCTCTTCATCAGACACACAAATGAACAGCTTGGCTCAGCTGCATGGGCAGAACACCTCGCATGAGGGGAAGTAACAGGGAGAGAGCGGTGCTCCATGGGACTTAGCCAACAGATTCCAGTGCAGAGGAGTGTTAAATAGTTATGCAGCACACCAATCTAATCCAAGGAAAAACACTCTGACTTACACAAACAAAAACAAAACTGCGGCCTCCTTCTACTCCAGTTAAGAAAACAAAGCTTCTTTGAAAAAATTCACTTCATCAAAACTATGTAAAACAAACGATTTTCCTGTAAACTATAACAGCAATTTGGAACCCCAGACACCCACATGGAATGTTGTCAGGGTTTTATTTCATTATTAGAATCAGCTCATTGTAAAACGTTTGCATATCAGGGCATTGCTTGCTCATAACTTGTCTTGACTGCTGGAGGGAAAGCAGTTATCGGTGCTTGGACAGCGTTTGTGGAACTGAGAGATATAAACCCAAACAGAGGACTTGATGGTTGGAGGTTGAATACAATGAGACAGGTTCAGTTTGAAGGACTCTATGGCCCACTAGACAGAGTGGCAGTATTGAATCACATTAATTAAATAGCTACCTGTTAATAAGCTCTGTCTTTCTAGGGCCAGTCTAATGGATTGTGCACTTTCCATCAGAAGTTAATTGCTTCATAAAATGCCTAGGTTAATTCATTAGGAAAATCTCTTATCTGTTATAATAGAATGGCCACTTTTCATAAGAGTTTCCAAAGTAGTAATAATTTAAAAAGAAAAAAAGGAAAAAACTCCTTTTGATGCGGAAGCTTTCTTGAAAGAATGTTTTTAAAAATTGCATTCAGTTACGTTTTTAGTCACAGGATTTGGGAATATACTTTATTTCCCTAAAAGTAAATAATTCTACAGCATATTGGTCCCCCAATAATAACTGTTTGTCTCTTTTAGAAGAATAACTCTGTGGTATTGTATTTGGGCATAATGTATTCAAGGTGCAGTTCAAATATTTAATCTACAGTAATAGAAGGTAGGAAAATTGATTTTAAAGCCTTAGTGACTACGCCTTTAGAAGGCAAACCACCAGGGTAGTCCCAGTGAAGGTCATGCTAACCCCCATCTCCCTCCAAGTGGGACAGCCTGCCAAAGATGGATAATGGGGACGAGGAGGTTAAGTAGCATATAGATTTCTTTAGTATAAATACAGATAAGATTTTATGGGAAAGAAGGAATCAATTTAGCAAGTGGCCATGATTCTCTCTCTGAATTTCAGCCATTGCTTATATCACAAAAGCTTGCCAGAACAGAATGCAAGGCACAGGAAGATACTATCACTTGGATGACAGCTGACTGAGCTCCCCACATTGCTCTACAAATGTGCTTCTCAAGAGTACTCTATGGAGTGGGAGAAGATGCAATATACAGTTAAAAGATCCATATGAAAGTAATGCTCATATAAAATAATTAAATGCACTCTAGAGCTTGAGAAAGACTCAAGGGTCTTCAAAGGTAAAACGTGAGGGTTTTATAAGCACTACTACAGTTCCTGCTATAAAAGTATACATGTATTTGTAATGGTGAGGTGCCATCTGTCTTTTAGCTAAAGTGCTGTTAGTTCAGTAGTCCCAAAAACAAATCCTGAACAAATCAGTGAACAATAAAGTCAGTCATTCATCTTTAGTTTAAATGAAACTAGTATCATTATCAGGTCATTTGATCCAATTTGTTTTGTTCTTTAATTATATCAAGATTGAGTGAAAGAATTAACTGGGATAGAACTGAAATACTTTGTAGTTTAAATTACATTTAAATAGAGATCTGCAATCACGATGACCTTGAATTTAAAAAAGAAAACCCTTTCAAATGTAAAAGTTTAATAAAATAAATAAATAAATAAATAAAATAAAATAAAATAAAATAAAGCGCTTTTTTAACATTTGAGGTATTCCTTGCATTGGATATGTGTTCAGGAGCTTTTCTATTACGTAAGTATGTAAGTAAACTACAGCCCATAATAGATAATGCTACATGTATACAGCTGGGAATTATTTATTTTGTTGTCACTTCATTTTTTACTTTAATCAATAATTCATTTAAATTCTGGGAATTTATTTAAATGAGTCTGTCTGAACAAAATGGAATGGGGGAGGTAAAGTGGGGGTTGAAAGAATAAATTCATGAGGGAAGTAACTTCTGAAAAAAGTAGGTAGCCACATTATTAACCGAAAGGTATACTTTTATTTTAGACAGGGTTTTAAAAAAAAACAGCCTTCATTAGGCCTTCAAGCATCATCTCTCTCTCTAAACCTAATTGCAGTCTTGTGGGACAAAACTGTTCTGCTCAAATCTGGCATTATTCCAAACTATCTAGAACTTAAAAGCAATGAACAGAAACTACCTTTCCTGTTTCTCAAATAACAAAATCTACATGTTATGTATTACTTGTTTATACCTCTGGCTAATATTATATTACATTACAGTCCTCTGATACAGTCTGAGCAGTCAAAGTTAATATTGGAATAGTATTACTCAGTCAAGGCACAACAGCTGACACAGCTGTTGCAAGCTTTTTTAAAATACAGTTTTGGTGGGATATATCAGACTATCTGGGTACGCATTTTTATACAGATTACTGCATGAGAAAAGTGGTTTGCAGAGATGCTTTTGGTAGCTACAGTACATGTGCACTCTGTTTCAGTTTCAGGTATATTCAGTATGTTCAAGCAAAGATTATTCTCTACAAAATGATATGACAAAAGTCTTCCGAAAGAAATAACAGTAGTATGGTATTTCATGTTAGATTTAAAAATGACACATTTCAGGGCTTTTTTTTGTGTGTGTGTGTGTCAGTTTTTCATTAAGTACTGTCTATGGAGAACTGTAAAGCAGGATGTTAACATAACATTACGCAAAAGGTTTCATTTAACTTTATGAAGCAAAATGAGTTAATTCTATAAGGTGATGCAAAACATTTGGCCATAGTTGTAGGTACAATGATATAGTATCTTAGTAACAACAACAACAGTACACAAAAGTAAGTATGTACTCACTGATTAGCTTGTATACTGACCTACGACGGTACACGTTATTATGCTCAGGCATGTTTACACTCATCAGAGCCCAATGATACCAAAGTATTTGATGTGAAACCAATAGTGTGTTAATGATTTCTCTAACTGGTAACTTGAAAATGCAAGTCTGTTGTTTTGAACCCTGGGAGATACCAGAACAAGTGTACACTCTGCACAAAAGGGTCTGTAATGGTGGCTTCAAAGCTTTAACACTTCAAGATTGTTAAAAGAAACAAGATATTCCTTCAGGCAATTATCTTTTGTCATATCAACTGGCTACCATTGAAGAAAAACAATCCCAGTTCATTACGGTCAGGAATCTTTAACCGCAATCTCCAAAGAAATCAAACTCCGAAAATCAGTTTTGCTCAGCAGATCATTAAAACCATTCCAGTCACACAGTAGCTGGGTTTGTTTTCCAGATGTTTGCTGCCTTCATATGAAGATCGATTTGGAATTAAGCTGTTTTTGCTGAGCATCAGACACAGTGTATTTAAAAAGGTGAGATATTGACTTAATGAAATGTATTCATATCTCTCCACGCTGAAACACTAAAAACATAATGGAAAGCTAACATAAAATTTGCTGCACTCCACATACATGCATGCAATAAAAAGTGGATAGCAAACTGTGTCATCAGCATGTACATAATTGAATTTGACGGATTTGCTTTTTGTTTGAGCTGTCAGCAGAATGATGTGCATAGCAGAACCTACATTTGCAGCAAAGTGCAGAGCGTCTCAGCTTTATAGTGCGCCCTCAATCATATTTACTTTTCTCTTATTGTGGTGTTATTAATGAGCTCAATGGAAGACAAATGCTTTTAACGGGGCTTGTAGCCTTAGCATATTGAGATCCTCATTGTGAATGTATCCTCCCTCCTCAGACAACTACCATCCTTCCAACAATCTCAGATCTTGTCATTTGTTATACTTATTTAATAAGGAAGGAACCAATATTATTTGTATGCTGGGTTATTAAATTATTTGCATTCATGATAGAGTAGTAAATAAATAGAATGTGAAATATGCTCTGAGGTTTTGTTATATTATATATATATATATATATATATATATATATATATATATATATATATATATATATATATATAAACACCATGGAAGTGGACATGTACTGAACCCTCATGTCCCTCTACTTTAGAAACAAATGTTGGAAATATTAACCATGAGAATAAGTCAAACTGTGGCATGAAAACTGAGAGAGCACAATTCCATTACTTTAACATCTGCCCCCGAATGATTTCTGCAGTGAACAGCCATGCTGCAGGATGTGCCCGACTACTATAAAATTGGTCACAGCTAGCTATGGATTTTTTTCCAGATTTCTATTTTGAGTCTGTTGTAATTGTTTTTTTACAATGCACTAAAGTTCCCTTTAATACCCCAGTTTGGGCTGCTATACCTAATAAATGTCCATTCCCCCAATAAACACCCAGTAAAGACAGTGATACCCTCTTGCACCCAAGTACAGTACAGTTTTTCCTGTAGCAGAGGTTCCTCACTTCACTCATAACCATGTGCATTTGCTCTGAGTCTGTACTATTTCCATGCATGTGACAATTCAATGGCTTACTGCAAAATCGCTTGTTTTGGAATGTTAAGATAGGCAGTTCTGTTACAATATGTAGCATTTTATTAGCACACCACCAAAGCATAGCTAACTTCAAATCTCATGTTAATTTATAAAAGAAATAGTTGAATTAATTTATGTGATTTATGTAATGCATTTAAAATTTAAAAAAAACAAGCTGTGACATTGGAAAAATATTCCAACAAAATCTTGAGCGGATGACATAATGGAGGGCTCTAAGGCTGCTGTTTTCAGTTTCTTGCATAAGCATTTAATGATAACTTATTGTAGTGTTAACAGTTGCCAAAATACTTGCAAAGCCTAAAGATTTAAACCAGCACATTTATAAAAAAAAAACAAAAAAACATACATTTATCTCTTTTACTGCAACAGCTATGTCTCTATGCGGAAAGAAGCATTATTTAAATTTAGCTTAGCCCTTTTTTTGTTACAGGATATTACTGAAATGTTTAAGCTGTTCAGCCAACACAATTCCAGAGAGTACAGTATGCATGAAACCTAGAAATATCAAGAATACTGACATGCTAAGCATTACTAATATAAAAATGAATTTACATATAAAACCAAATTAAATCTAGTCAAATCACTGGAACTACACAGACACAGCAGTCATGTGGTAAGTCGGCAATTTCTCTTCTCTTAAACGTGTTGTAGGTACGGGTACAAGTACAGCGAATGAATGTGGGTTTAAATGCTATTAAATGAATCACCAGCAATGTTATTAGAACATAGTCTCCTTTCGTCTTGGTCTCATCTGTCTAATACTGCATCTTCTTGACGCTCTAAGCTCACAAGTCTGGCAGGCGTCTTGGGAACCCCTGATGGACAGCACTGCCCATGACATTTTGCCTTCTGTATTTGTGCCTCAAAGGTTCTTCTTGAGATTGACTGCAGATGGTTTTCGCGTGGGGCCAGGAGGGGGAGTAAACGCCAGTGCACTTGTGCTGGCAATGTGGGGAGTTCAGGAGCTGCAGGTTTGTTTTGTTTTGTTTTGTTTTTGGGAACCTGAATTGCAAACTTTGTGGAAGTCAAAATCATTTTCCGGTCTCGGAAATTCATGTTGTTTTGTTTTTTGTGAACATATTGCACAACATTTGGATGTCACTAACATCAGTACAGTAGTAAATTATTATTATTATTATTTATTACTTAACAAACGCCCTTATCCAGGGCGACTTACAATTGATTACAAGGCATCACATTATTTTTTACATAAAATTACCCATTTATACAGTTGGTTTTTTTTTTTTTTTTTTACTGGAGCAGGTGAAGTACCTTGCTCAAGGGTACAGCAGCAGTGTCCCCACCCGAAATTGAACCCACGACCTTCCGGTTAAGAGTCCAGAGCCCTAACCACTACTCCACACTGCTACCCTAAATCTTATGATCTTCCCAAAAGTGTGATAGCACAATCTTTGCCAACAGGCACATGTAATCCCCACCTAGGATGTCCCATATGCATATACCATAACATAAACCAATGTAACATTTCATGGTTTTTATTGTATTCTTTACTAAATTCGTTATTGAATCATGAGCAGACATCAAAACTAGACACCTAATCTAAAAAGAAAAGGTTTTACAGGCATGTATATTGTGTTTGTTAGTTCTGTAGCAAACCATGTTAACACCAAGCTATACTGTATACAGATAAATGTCTGTTTTTCTTTCTTTTTCCACATCATTCAACTGAGAGGTCTAAAGGCTTATCAATAAATCCACTATGTAACACAATTTTTGTTCCTGGGTAGTAAGTGTTATTTCCTAATTGCTTATGCCTCAAAAGTATAGAAAATGGCTATTATTCCCCACAAACTTTGCTTTTGTGACCAGGACAGTGATATTTTGAAATTTACCTATTTCCAATGAGAAAACGGGCGAATTTGTGTCTTTTCGTTCACATAAAGTCAGAAAAAAACAATATATGAATCCAAATTAACATGTATTTATACTGAAGTAATACAAAAATGACTACAAAAGATTTAGAAGTGAGTAGTTTTTCGAGATTTACGATTATACTGTAAATCACTTTCACGAATCAGCCCCCAAATGTAGTCTCCCATCATGTTCTCGTTATACTGTCCTTGGTAGCGGCGTTCAAAGTCCAGTATATCCTGGTGGAAGCGCTCGCCTTGCTCCTCCGAGTACGCTCCCATGTTCTCCTTGAATTTATCAAGATGAGCATCAAGGATATGGACTTTGAGGGACATCCTACAGCCCATTGTGCCGTAGTTCTTCACCAGAGTCTCAACCAGCTCCACATAGTTTTCGGCCTTGTGATTGCCCAGGAAGCCCCGAACCACTGCGACAAAGCTGTTCCAAGCCGCTTTCTCCTTACTAGTGAGCTTCTTGGGGAATTCATTGCACTCCAGGATCTTCTATCTGTGGTCCGACGAAGACACCGGCTTTGACCTTTGCCTCAGACAGCTTAGGGAAGAAGTCTTGAAGGTACTTGAAGGCTGCCGACTCCTTATCTAGAGCTCTGACAAATTGTTTCATAAGGCCCAATTTGATGTGCAGTGGTGGCATCAGCACCTTCCGGGGGTCCACCAGTGGCTCCCACTTGACATTGTTCCTCCCCACAGAGAACTCGGTCCGCTGTGGCCAGTCCCGCCTGTGGTAGTGCGCCTTGGTGTCCCTGCTGTCCCAAAGGCAAAGATAGCAGGGAAACTTGGTAAAACCGCCTTGGAGACCCATCAGGAATGCCACCATTTTTAAGTCTCCTATGACCTTGATGCCATCTCAGAAAAATGCAGATATGTATCCACTTCGGCAGCTGGAACTAAACTGAACTGGTGGGCTTAAGGCCCCTGTATTTATACTACTATTTATATTACTGGAAAGTTCTAGAAAGTTCTAGAAGTTACTCCAAGTTTACTCAGCACTGAATCTATCTGGAATGTTCTGGAAAATAGGTACATTTCAAAATATCACTGTCCTGGTCACAAAAGCAAAGTTTGTGGGGAATAATAGCCATTTTCTATACTTTTGAGGCATAAGCAATTAGGAAATAACACTTACTACCCAGGAACCAAAAAAAAAAAAGAATTTGTTACACGGTAGAAAAAAAGACTACAAATATATTAATACCCAATATTGTAAGTGCAATGAAAATTGTTTAGTTCTGAATACATTTTAGGGTAATATATTTGACAATATTATACTAAAGTTAATCTTATACTTTGTATACCTACCAACAGTGGGGAAACACAGGGGTTGAACAGCACACTATAAACACCTGCCATAACACCATCAATGAAACATACAGCCACCTGGGGAAAGGTGTTTACATTGTTCAGGAGGGACATGTGACTGTTTCCTTCAGAAATCTGCAATAACTGCTAAGCATGTTTCTTGTGAAACATCAGCAATGTTTGCAGTATTACACATGGAAACACCGTGGTGAATGACATTGGCTTGCAACAGGGATATGCAGCCTCTACATACTGTTTTTAGAATACATGTTAGGCATGCCATTCAGTAACAAATTACAGCTGTCATCTGATGCACAGCCCATTTGGTGTGTGCTGTTGTGTTTCAATTTTAGTTTTTTGTTCAACCCCTGCAGCTGTATTCGTTTTTAAATCACCTGAAATGGTATTTTTATGAAACAGTCGTCTCAAATTCTGTCCTGTAGAGCAATTTTGGAAACCAATAAGTCTGGACTGCAACAATAAATCCAAACTAGCTTTTCCATCTGCTACTGCTTTAGTGTTCATGCTGAATCCCAGCTCTGAGAAATAGCAGGTCCAAAAAACAGCTTATGCAGCTGAAACGATGAGAATTGATTATCAAACACCCTGTGAGTCATCTGCCTCAGGAAGTGCTTTAAAACATTATTGGCTGCATGCATCCTAATGGGTCATCCTGGACAAGCAGAGAAATTTACATTAAATTGTATTTAGAAATTACATAGCAGTGAAAGGACTTCAGCAAAAAATAAGACGACAAATGTGTGCAGTAGATTTCAAAATGCCACGGTCGTTTACCATTATAAATGACTTGTAATTTCTTTATACCATATCAATCTATATTTTGCTTTTTTATTATAGTAAATTTTACAGCTTCATGGTTTGTCAGACTGCTGATAAAACAACAATGCATTATTAAGACTGCATTTGCTTTATTGCAACCCTGAAAAAGTGGTTTTTGTGAACCACCCCCCACCCCCCAGTGTACAATCAATGTATTTCTGCTTATGATTCATCTATTCTATTTATTTCCCCATCTGAGGTAAATTATGACATGATTTCTAATTACAAGAGAGAGTTCTAAGTGGTTTGATGTTGCTGAGCAAATGAGAATCAGAGCAGATGTTTATTAACATTTTATATTTTTCATGTCTTGTATAATCCAATGTTTCATTTCTTTGATTCACTGGGGCACATTACCTGAAGTACCTTCGCTTCCATAGTTTACACCACCGTGTGTTTATTATTGCCCAAATTCCCTCACTATGGTTCATGCTCAGAGGAACTGATACAAGGTGACACCATTAAATAGTTTGAAGTTTATTGAAAGACACCAGAAGAATATCTTTATCAAATGCACGGCAAGGAAGCATCCAAATACATTTTGTAGACAGCAACCAGAATATCTGGATATATTTTTGTAAACCATTTAAGTTAAAGGGTAAATGAATAAAAATGTAAAATGATCTGCCGAGACAAAACTGAAAATAAAAAACCAGGACATGCATCTACAAGTGAATAACAAGCTTATAACAAGCAGACATGGAATGCCATTTTGTCTCTGTGGTGAGATGGGGATCAAACCACGTCCAATGCAGTATGGATGGTGAAGGTGACTAATATACTATATTGTTGAAGCAGCTTATCACATTTTCCTCTACTTCCTACCTAAAATTCTCTCACGTTCCCTTCCTACTAACATCACATGCTGTATTAGTAGCCAGGGAGATCAATGTCCGAGACTCTAGTGCTGTATTCGCCACCTTTCTCATTAAACACTCAGCCATACATTCATTAAAGTAGTTAGAAAAATATAGCAGGGAGGTTATTAAAGCTAAAGGAGGCTGTGTGGTCCAGTGGGTAAAGACACGGGCTTGTAACCAGGAGGTCCCCGGTTCAAATCCCACCTCAGCCACTGACTCATTGTGTGACCCTGAGCAAGTCACTTAACCTCCTTGTGCTCCGTCTTTCGGGTGAGACGTAGTTGTAAGTAACTGCAGGTGATGCATAGTTCACACACCCTAGTCTCTGTAAGTCACCTTGGATGAAGGCGTCTGCTAAATAAACAAATAATAAAATAATAATAAATAAATGCTCTTTGGATGCTGTATTGAAATTTCAATACTGCTTAGAGTATTAGGGAATCTACGTCAAATGGTGTGGGGAAAAAAAAACCCAACAACATTCTACTTGAGTAAAGAAGGGTCCACTACAATTGTTATATGAAAGACAAAAAAAATAAAAAAATCACCAGGTCTACCTGTAGTGTAATTGCATTTTTTAATGGAATTTCTGATATCACTGGCTGGCTGAGACTAGGACAGTACTAACAATAACTATAAAACTGAAGCTATGCAGTAGACTCAGCGGACATCATTTTCTAATTTCAGACACGTCTCATCCTAGAAGTTTACTTATATACTGGCAAACAATGTTCACTTCAGTGGTATTAAAACGTGAACTGAGTAAACTGCAAATATCAAATGCATTATAATTCATCAGTGGACATACTAAAGCAAAGTGAACAAAATACACCAAGGCATCAACCTGATTTAAAGCTTTGGTTTTCATGTATATTTGATTCATCTAAACAATGGTTGATCTAAATATAGACATAAGACGGTTTGTGTACCAAGGTTATGAAAACTGACATCGCTACCAGAGTACAAGTGAGGGCCCTCTTAATTATTTAAATATAATCAGTATTGAGATCTGTATTGATGAACAGACCCCATGTTTATACCAGTATTACATCTCTGTCACTTACACTTGCCAGTAGTTTCATTATGCTTGCACAAGTCATTTTCTTAGAAGAAAAATCAAATTATTTAAGCATCTACATCACCGCGCTTAGATTAAAGTCTCCAAAGTGTTTTACAATTTGAAACTGTAAAACGCACAGTATTTTGGTGCTTCAGAGGATGTGCAAGAAGGATAACTTAAAAACATATATATTATATTGTTTGTGATAATGTACACATGAATGTACCACACATTTCTAAGATCATTACCTGTATCCGTGGTGTAGTCAAGCCGGAACGCCGTTTCCAGTACTATTTTTTATCAGTAGTGTAGTCGAGATGGCAAGCTAAGTCACATGACTCACATCTCCTGCACAACTGTGATTCCTCTGATGCAATGAAAAGAGAATTAGGAACTTTTCTATTACGAACTACCTCTTTAAGAAGGCTAACAATGCTGACGAAGACGACAGCAGCTGTGCAGCGACTATGACTGTGGACACCAACACAAACAAAGCTCTTCCATGTGGAATCCTCTCAGCTACGCCAAAACTGGGCTCAGACATCGTTCTGCCACTGATACTGAGACACGCACAGTAAAGCACATTGACAAGATGGAGAAAACACTTTGTGGAAATCCTTGTAAAAATTAGATAAATACATTACCTATTACATGTGTTACTAGAAGTTCAGTACACAAATAAAATGTGAATTCGTATAAAAGTTCTTGTTTAAGAAAAACAATATTTTTGTGGCGTTTTGCTCCCTTCCGATTTAGGACGACACCAGTGACCTTTCGTTGCATGGTTGTAGATGTTATATTATTCCCTGGCTGTCCTTCCATATTTTCTTGTAATGATATTATTATTATTTATTTCTTAGCAGACACCCTTATCCAGGGTGACTTATAATTGTTACAAGATATCACATTATTTTTACATACAATTACCCATTTATACAGTTGGGTTTTTAAGCAATCTAGGTAAAGTACCTTGCTCAAGGGTACAGCAGCAGTGTCCCCGACCTGGGATTGAACCCACGACCCTCCGGTCAGGAGTCCAGAGCCCTAACCACTACTCCACACTGCTGATAATGATGCATGTGGCTTATGCAGAGATGCACCTTACCCAGTGTGTCCATCTTTGTGCTCTAGTCACCAGTGCCATTTCTGTGTTTGCTGCATTTCACTCAAAGTTTCCTTCTGCAGAAGAAAGGGTGATGACCTCCTGGATGAGAAGAAGCAAGTATTGACAGGACTACAGCTGTGCAGAAATTCACACGTTTGCTTTTTTTTCTCAGCTCCCACACCACATTTAGCGGCTAAGCAGAGTGTTTGGGTGTCCTTTAACAGGGAAGACAATAAAACAATTTAAAACTATCCATAAATACGTAGGACATGCTCGATTAATCAATGCGCACCACTGAGTGTGAGAGTTGACTCCAGTAAATTGAAACAGATGGCAGAAATAAAGTAGTGGAAAGCGTATTTTTAACAGCCATTTAGCACACTCAAATTGCCCAATAAAGCCTCATCTTATGATTTAATCCCCTACATATTTAGACAGCCTTGAGTATTTGCTGCAGGTGTATATCTTCACTGTGTGTTGTACAAGATTCACAGGGTTCAAACAAAGTCCTCTGTTTTCTCAGTTAGCATTTTGCCAAGTGCCCTGACCTGAAAAAGTTCAATTTAGTTGAAAGTGCCAACATGATCTAGTTTTGTGATGCTGTCATACTACATTAAACTTTTACTCATTGCTTTTTGAATGGCTTTTGGATACTAAAGGCTTAAGAAAAATATATATGTGCTTTATACTTTATTCTCATTACTCATTAAATATTAATGTTGATTGATTCGATACAAGTGAGATTACGTTGTAAATTAGTTTGAGGCTGCTACACCAGAAAAATTCATTATATTTCCAAAAGCATTATAACTCTTGGCAGACATGCTTCCTAGAAACTATTTTAAGTATGAGTAACTGAACCACAATTACATTTTAAAATGCACCTGGTATCACATTCCAGTGCTCCTTCACAATTACAATGACTTTAGAGTGAGAGCTAGCTTATATAATTTTCAATGTCATTCCAATATCATTTTTCACCAATAACACCACTGAATGATTATACACTTCATTTAGTAATTGTATTTTATCCATTTCACAGGAATAGTTGCCTTTTGAAACTGGATATGTGATTAGATTACAAATGAACATGTACCACTGGAACATTCTAATGCATCATTATGCCAATGAATGCACTATGCTTATGACTGGGTCTTCAACATCCAGAAATAACTGTGTCAGTCTTATGTTTCCACAGCCAACAGCTTCCACTTAAAAAAAAAAATGCTTTAAAACTGCAATCAAAACTTAAAGTAATGTTTCCCATGCTATACCCCTCAATAAAATAATATGATTATTTTCAACCAAGTAGCAACAGCAGGGTTGCCATCGGTTCTGGTTTTGCCTGGATTGTTCTCTTTTTGAGGAAGCTGTCCTGGGAAATCTGTAAGACTAACCGGGACATTAAATGTCAAAGTATATGATTTGTTTATTTATTTATTTATTTACGAAATGACTCTGGTGTCCCGTTTTTTTGTAAGTGAGAGGTGGGAACCCTAAGCAACAGTGTTGTCTTCGTATGGGACTGCGACAAGGATGTTGTGTATGGTGACATCAGACCAGGAAGAAGCAACTCACACGCATGAGACAGACTGGAGTACAACTGTGCTGCGGTGCGTTTATTAATAAACAAAAGGTTTAAACAAAATGAAACACTTTTACAAACAAAAGGCACGTTGGCCAAACAAACAAACAAATACGTCAAGTATCGTGCTGGTGCTTCAAGCACGAGTAGCACGTGGTCTTTCTATTGAATTATCTTTTACCTCCCCTGTCTCACTATTGTTCTCCACTTACGAACACTCCACCCTGTGCAGCCAAACTGCAGGTCTTTTATATTATGACCGAGGGGTTAACAAGCTATAATGTATTATTACCCCTCGGCCATAGTCTGCACGAGTTTACTAATCTGCGTGACTGTCAGCCAGTTAAACAGTCAGTCGTTGACAGTCACGCATTCTCACGCGGAATTTGAAACAATTAAACAAAAACAAATAATGGCAAAATACAGAACAAAATACAAATGGTAATATGCACAGGGGCGAGGAGTACCCTGTCACAGAGACCCAGGTTAGTATTTGTAAATGGATATCAGTGCACCGTTCATTTGATGTATTTTATGATGGGATATCTCCAGAAAGTGACATCCTTTATTTAATTTGACAAGGGGCACATATTAGAACAAAACTGTTTATTTTAAACCAATATCTATTAAAGGGCACATTTTTAAATTTGTTTTTATTCTACAGAATGTATTATTTGAGTATGGTTGGACATTTGATGCTATTAAAATGTTATGTCTAGCTGTTTCAGTAAAAAAAAAATTCTAAAATTATATGGGGCCTAAGGGTCAACTTCTAATTCCTTTGTTCAGCAATTTGTGAAACAGAATAATTCGCATTTAAGGTTATTATCTTAATGATAAATGCTTAACAGTATCTGAAATGACTTTGTTGGATTAAAAGAGCATGCTTTACTTTAATTACCTAGTTTTGGCTAACAAATGCCTCAACTCCTTAAAACTTCACAAGAGTACTTTTTAGAAAGACCAGAACATAAATAAAGAAATAAACACCAACAGTTTATTTTTTGATAGTATCAAATATTGTACTATCCTCACTTAAAATCCCTGATAATCAATAACACCACACAAACAAACAAACAATTATTAAAGCCCCAAAAGTAATTGATAAATGTTGAATTTGTATGTGTCCAAAATTAATTCGATACCCACATGTCAAAGTGAACAAACTAATCCATGGCATTGAGTTACAAAGTTGTACTATAGGTAGGTCTACAGTACAATATAGTTGCAATTGTTTATCCCAAATATAAAAAGAATTAGAGCCACATACTATATACAGATGCAATTGGACAATATTTGTGAAGTGGAAATGTATAATGGTTTCAGCTAGTTATGTCAATGGTGTACTTGAGCATTCTTTAAGCTGAAGATACGCATTCTCATTTATTACTGATGTCTTGTTCTAGTTGTGTCAGATTATGTTCCATGTTCATGTACTGTTGTTTTGACACAGTTTTTGCTACTGCAGTTTCTTTCACAAATACCTTTAAAAAGGGTATAATGCTATTCAGATCTCATGAGATTTTTAACGTTGCTTCCGATGTATGCATAAAAAAGAAAATGTAGCCTGAGCAGCCATCTATTACTCACACACGTATGGCAATGCAAATGGTTTTGGTGGCTAACCCTGGTGGGTAGACATTTTAAGAAATACAAAATAAAATGAGTTTAGCATGATTTGATATGTATCTATACATTTGCTGCAGTTACTGATAAGAAAGCCTTAAAATAATTGAAATGTTGTACCTCAGTGAGTCTACTGCCTAGGGTTTAAAAAAAAAAGACATGCTGAGAATTTAAAACAACACATTGTATTGGATTTTTCTCATCATTTTTAGTATTAACATTTTGACTCACAGGTTACATTATGTATACTTCACATATGAAAAAACATTTGCATTAAAAGTGCCATGAACAGCAACAGTCAACCAGAGGATTGCGTCACCTAGAATTTTACGATTGAGAAAAAAAAAAACTATATGAACATAATTGTAATCTTTTATTTAACATCATGCAATCAAATAAACTACAAAATGGTATCACAAAAGTCTTTTTGTCAGTTTTTCGTTAACATTATTCAGCAGGTTTCATTCGACTTTATGAAGCAAAATTAGTTTATTCTGTAGGGTGGTGCATAACTTTTGGCTGTATATTGTAAATCAAAATCAATGCAGGCAATTACTGAGAATAAAAATAGATTGTAATCATATGACTGGAAACCCATGGGAACTGCAGAATTTGTTTTGTTGGTAGCCAGAGAGGAAGGCATTTCGTTATAACTAAATAACCATTATCAAATTATCTTCAATGACAATGCAAAGGTTATATACTCAGGGTATGTGGCACTGGTAATGCAAGGACAGATACAACCACACTGGTGATTCCATTGATATGTAACATTTTGAGATATCAATGGTACCACAGTGGTAAGAAGCAAAACACACTGGTTGTCAAACTTAGTACCATGTAACAATACCAGTTTGCTACCATAGCATAACATTCTGACAGCTTTTTACACTTATAACTATAAACGCAGTTACAAAGCTCTTTTCAAAATGGCCACTCTAGTGCACTGGAGATTGATATCAGTCCTCCAAATCACTACAGGAAGAGAGAGGAAAAAAAACCCTAAAACAAGTGCTCGGCTTTTCTGTTCCGTACCACATCATGGATCGTTATTGCTGTGTTGCCTTTTTGACCATGTGGACAATAATCCTTACACTATCAGCGCACTAGAGCAGCCATTTTGAAAAGAGCTTTGAAACAGGGTTTAAAGTTGTCAGGATGTTAATGAAAAGAAAAATTACAATTAAGTTTTTTAAACAGTTGTAACAAGACGTGGGGATGTATAACACTATATTTTTCGGAACTCCGCTGTTTACTTTTTAAAAATATGTTTTCAAAGAAATGTACTCAGCTGACTCCTTGATACGCAATACTCACAGATAACACATTTAACCAAAAGAAACACTGATTTCAAATAACAGACCAAATCATTGGGGTGTTGGCTTTTTCGGTGCTGGATTTTAACTGCACAAATGAACAGACACAGTTATTTCCGCTGAGGTAGCATTAAACAGCTAAACCCAGTAAAGCATGCATTTTAATTTTCCAAATGAAGCCTTTCCTTTGACACACCAACACTTTAATAGTAGTATCACTAGGACATATTTCATGAGCTCTAATGCAAGGGCGATATCTGCTGCAGGAACCCTCTGTGCTCTTCTGAGCTTTTTTGAAAGGGAGATTGCAAGGTAGGTGTGCTATCAGTCATTGCACACAGCTCACATTTGTTTGCCTGTGCTAATTTGATTTTGAAAATTCTATTCATCAGTGTTAATTCCCCCAGTGGGCTCCAGGCAGTGTACTTACCTTAATGCATTCTAAACATCTGCATTAAGATAACTTATTCATGGACTGAAATCTTGAATCCCAGCATGAGACAGTGGAGTCCATACCTGGTCACTTAGATGCCATAAAACTGGGATAGTGACAGGAAGGTCAAACAAACCCATCCTTTTTTTCAGACAAGTTGTGTTAAAACGGCCAGTTAGTCATTTTGTAGAGTAGCTTGAAGCAGCAGTGTATGTGGACATTGAGAATTGGCTAATGGATAGAAAGTACCTGTTCTGACACATTAATTCACTTCCCTGTCATTCTGCATAATTTCAGAGCGTGCATGATGGGAAGCGAGGTCCCATCACACCATGGCACCTGCTGCTTTTCCATCTGCCTCACAGAATAGCTCCTTTGATTGCCCATTTTTCAAGCTAATGGCTCCATCTCGTTCCCTTTTGTAAAGATTTTACATTTGTATTGTTTTCTAACAGCCTTGTTGATATGTATATCTTGCATCCAGAGCAATGATGCTGATTTCAAATGAGGGTGGAGAAAAAAAAGAGAGATTGGTTCCTGAATTTTGTTTTTCTCTCTTGCAGCGTTGTACTATTTAGTTTGATAAAATTGTCATGGTGATTGTGTCTCCTGAGAATACAAAAGCCATGTGCATTGCTGATTAAAGGAAGTAGCTCAGATGGTACACAGACTGGTAAGTATTTAACCCACAGGCTACATTTTCTTTTGCCAGCAATACATTTCCTTTGTTTTGATACACCTACTATGTCTGGCTAAACAGTTGAAAAACATTGACGCGACCTATAAGCATTTTGGTGACATTAATATTAAAGCAAACTCTGTTAGGACTTCCAGCAAGTTACTTTTGCCCATACAGTACAAATCCAGGATTATAAATATAAATGTAAACAGCCTTATTTCAATTAATATGTTGGATTCTGATTTCCAATTTTCTATGATCGTTTTCATTTACATAGCGTATGTAGAGGAGCATTGTAGCATTTAATTTGAAGAATACAAATTTTTTTCCAGTAATATTTTTAGTTTTTCATTTCTTCAATCTTATTTTATTACAGTTTCTTTCTTTTTTTCTCCAAAGTTTGCTGTATGTGCACACTTTCTAAAATGTTATGCCAAAACAGACCTTGCTTGCTTATTTCTTTACTGACATGCTCTTTGCTCCCAATGCTGTGCAGATCAAGACGGCTCGTGACAAGATTCTATTCACAGCAACTAGAGAACCAAAGGATTTCTCAATAGAAGTGACAGGCAGGTGTAGGTCAGTATGGCGGTGAAGTGTGGGACGTCTGACAGTTAGTCTCGGCACTGCACCAGTGCTGTCTGGAGCAGATGGAGACAAGATGGGCCCCTTACTTGAACGCAGTAGAAAGCACAACACGCTCCTGCAGTTGTAAACACAGTCCTGCATATGGCACATGTTGTACATTATATTATATATATATATATTTTTTTTCTTCTGTACAATCATTTATAAAACTAGAGAGTGAATATATCCCCCCATTGTACCCCAGCTAATAAACCAAAACTGGCAAACAGTCAAGGTTTTTTTTAGACCTTGGATAAATTCAAATCATATGCCTCTACTTTAGAATGCATCTTAGTTTTACAACTGAAAGCAGAAAAGATGTTGGATAACATTAAACAGACATGTAATCCAATGTAGAGTTGTACATTGTTTATAATAGACTGTAAAACACTCGGCTGTGGTAGTAATACGCTTAAATAAATCTGTATCTTAAATCTGTATCTAGTTTCTGGTGCTCATATAATGAACCATGGCATGACCTCTGTCGAGCCGCTAGTACACTTAGCTCTGCCAGTATTAATAAAGATAACTTATGGCACCAGGGTGTACACCCGTGATTTCTCCCTCAAGCTACTCTACACCGTGTTTCTTTTCATTTTCCTCACGAGTAAACTTAAACATTGAACAAGACTCATTTGACCGCAGATTCTCTTGGAATACTTCATTAAGCTCAGTGCCATCCTAGCTCCATGCTAAAGGAACTTGAGATGCAATACACGATAACTACTGAAGCACTGTAGATATATCCATAAGTCTGTAATTAATATATTCTCTGCACGTAATGAAAATGTTACAGATCTGCTTCCATATCTGGAGTGATCCAGCAGCAACGTTAAAACAGTGCATCTGCTGAGCTGTAAATACTTTATGATTCATCATATTCTGCTCCTTTTTTTTGTCTCTGTCATTAATTGTAATGTTGATCCAAGTAATGACAAGGAGGCTGTGCCTTAATTACGAAATACAGTCTGAAAACATGAATCCATTTTATGTTTCCAATTTGCATTGAACCACAGTAATCCGTTGCGTACCCGTCGGTCACATTTCCGCCCTAGCCGTTTATCCGCCATGATCAATCTCTTCAGCAACGTTAGTTTATTATGGTAGTGTCACGTGAGCTGTTCAGTGTGTTGACATGTAAATAAATCCTGTTGCCTGCGGGGCGTATCAACTTCAACCTCCGTCTCAATCTCCTGCCTGTCACTCAGCAGCTAATGCACGCACCCACACGGCAGACCCAAGCATTAATACCCTGTATCTTTCTAAAAAAGAGATTTAGGGGAGCTCCCCAATAAAAGTTGAATCTCAAAACAGTAATTGTGTGAATATACCTTTTTACATATCTGTCCTTACTCTGGTACCATCGCAGTCAGAGACATGAGGGGTTTCTGTACTTTGAAATGACCTCATTTTTGAAGCAATCTTCCCTAAATGTTATTGTTCTGCAGCGACTTGGTTTTGATTAAAGATCCTGTCAAGAAAACTTTTTTATTCCAACAGTGCCATCTGCTTTTTCAATTACTTTTTACATTTTGTTTTTACCCTGCAATAGCTCTAATCGATTCTCAAAACAATGGAAACTTTGTACAGACATACTGTTAAGCTGTTGAACTCACTAAACTAGCTATTTGTTATTTTTAGATACATTTTATACACATTTTATTCTTCTTTTTCCCCCTTGAACTGTAAAAATTCTTGCTTGACAAGCAGGACAATTTCCTTCATGGCAATGCAACAGAAATGACAATGTTTTTTTTTCACATCTTCACATTGAATCAATCAGTAGACCTGATGTGTTTTTTCATTCGCATATTATCACCTGGCTAAATATCATAATTGGGTTTTGCCTTTGACATAAAACAAAAAAAAAATTCTTCCAACCCACACACTCAGGATACTCTCAATATCAGACAGGCATCCTGTTCCTTGCAGAAGTATCTGATTTCAAAACTAAGAACAGTTAGGTCTTTAACCCTTGGGGCATTTGATTACCAGAGCCTGTTAGATCATAGTAGTTTTGATGGAGAAAAGGCTTTGTTGAGTTTTTATACATAATAGCCAACAGTTTTCTGATGCAATTTCCACCACTCATAAGTTTCTTACTGTTTATTAATATTTTCTGAAGGAAGGCGGCTATGTCTTTCTAACTGTACAATTACGTTTTGGGTAAATCATTTGTCTGAGAAATGCATACTCTTTGAAGCTAGCAGGATGAATGATTGTGGTTAGTACTCAGATAGATGACTGCCTGCTGTACAGCTATGGGCAATATCACTAGTACCTGTAGATCAAAGTCTCCCTAACAGAAGAGTTTTAAAAGTACTGTAATAACACAGTAGATAAAATACATTGTTTTGCGCTGAAGAAACCAGTATAATCAGCAAAATTGCCAGCAAATTTAAAACAATAGATTGAGAAGGAATATTGCACATGGGTTCTGACATAGTAGCAAACTGGTATTGATGGTACTAAGTTTGACAGTGTGTGTTGCTTCTTACCACTGTGGTACCATTGATATCTCAAAATGTTCCATATCAATGGAATCACCAGTGTGGTTGTATCTGTCCTTGCATTACCAGTGCCACATACCCTGAGTATATAACCTTTGCATTGTCATTGAAGATAATTTGATAAGGGTTATTTAGTTATAACTGAATGCCTTCCTCTTCGGCTACCAACAACATAAATTATTCCCATGTGTTTCCAATCATATGATTACAATCAATTTTTATTCTCAGTAATTGCCTGCATCGATTTTAGCTACGCCAAAAGTTTTGCATCACCCTATAAAATTAAATCATTTTGCTTCATAAAGTCGAATACAACATGCTGAACAATGTTATGCTAACATATTAAATTACATACAGTGTTGTAGTTTTCCATATACTTAACGAATAATTGACAAGAATTGAAAAATGAGACATTTCAAAATCTAATGCTGTACTACTATTATAGATTCCAGTAGACTTTTTCAATATCATTGTGTAGTTTCTTTGATTACATGATGTTAAATTTAAGATCTAAATTATATTCATATAGTTAAGAAAAAAAAAAATGTCTCAATCCTAAAATTCTAGGTAATGCAAAGCTTTTGACTATAGCTGTATAGGACCTGTAGCCATACCAACCTAAATCCTTATATATAGAAGGCATGGTCAACTACCAAGGTAATGCCCTTTTTATTGCAATTAGAAACCAGTACACAAGGCCTTTCTTTCTATTCTAAGCCTTTGATCCACATGTATTTACCTTTTTCAATGCTTTTTTCCCATTGGATTTTTTTAAAGCTAGACATTCCATCGGGGTGTTTTTCGTACAGTGACACACTATAGATCAATGATCCAGCATGTAATGATCACTGTATTGTACGTTAATGCACAATTATTGTTTGAAGGTTCATGCTGTAAAGCTCCTCAGTATTCCTGTTTATATATTCTTTAGTCACACAATAAAAATGTTCATGCTGTCTTTAATTTTCTGCGTTGTAATACACTGTTTTATGTTGCATGGTATCAGATTTTTCGACATAATAATATGTACAGTATATTGATCTGCACTGTCTCTGTGTGCCAAATAGAAAAATGCATTTTATTTGTTATTGGCACAGACACAGAAATGCTTAAATGGCCCAGTTCCCGGCATATTGAACAATTCTTACATAGTGACCTTAAGATCTTAACAGTTAAGATCTTAAGGTCACTATGCAAGATAATCCCCCCACCCCCCTTATTGTGGGGGAAACAGCATTCATTGACTCAGAGCATCTTAAGGTCAGAATGATTTACCAGGAAGATTCTTTACAACACAGATAAGATGAGTGTGGCATGAGATCAAGGTTTACATGTGGCATTAGTGTCCATGATTGCTTTGATTTTATTGAGAAATTAAAAATACAAACACACATATATATGGGGCGTGTGAGTTGACGTGTGGAGGCTGGGTGTGTGCAGACCTTGGTAGAAAAGATATTTAATACTTGTAGTTAAAGAACTGTTGGTTTTGTGACTTTACAAAGAAACTCCAGAATAAAACTAACCCCAAATATATTTTCCTGTACACACCGAAGTACTGTTCTTCATCCAAATCCATCTAAAAAACAAAAATGCAAAAACATAAACTATTTGTTGATCCTTTTGGTACTACTGAGAAGATTGAGCCATGGTATTGAACCTTTCTTCAGACTGTTCCTTGGGTGTGCATGCATTATGTTATGGCACTATGTTGATTTTAGTGTAGCACATACGGCTACAGGCAATACTGCACCTTAAAAGTGCTGGTTGGTTAAACTTCTCAGTTCTCAATATGGTGTCACTGTAAGTTAGTATTTTTATTGTTAAATAAAAGTTTAAGAACCTTTTTTATTATATGCCCTGGGTTATGTATCAACTGGGGACTTAAATTTCTCCTGAACACATTCCTATGACCATCAATGGCCACTTAAGAATAACATTTCCACATGCATACTTAAATAAAGGTCCCCTCCTGGGAACAGAAAATAGTAACCCGGTTGTAGGGACTTTGCCACCAGATACACTGTACAAGAAAAACAGTGATGCATATATAGTAAATTATATAAATAATGCAGCTTTACGTGGCATAGTGTTCAAATGTAATAACATTTATAAATCATTAATAAATCTTTAGCGACTAGTTGAGCAATGTTCATTAACAATGTTCATGCAGTTAATTTTATATTTTGCTCTACTTTTCATGTTCTTCCAATTCACAAAGTATAATATGATTTGTGTTTGAGGGTGGTATAAACTGTTTAGTGTAACCTACTACCCTGTACCTGCATGCCTTATTTGTGTTACTTGCATCAAATTGTTATTACACACTGGCCATTTTAACAATGTTAGTTTTCTACAGATGTTTGTGTAGTATGTACCTTTACTGAAATGCTGAAAACAAAAAAAACTCTCAGTCAACGATAGTGATGGAGAACATTGTTTGGCTGGTTTTTTTCAGTTTTCTTTCTTTAATGATTAAAATTCTGAAAGGTTCCAATCATGTGGTACAATGTAAGAACCCACAAATGCAAGTAGACGTTTGTATGCCGTGTCACAGACTATTGGGAATGTTGTAATGTTTACCCTGCTGGGTGTCCATGGCAACAGCTTACCCATGTATAAAACCTTCTTATACTGTCGACTGACACTTTGAAGATGAACCCAAGGGCTCATTTGGGTGGGGGGTCAGGGGCTTCTGAGATAGTTGTTAAAATGTTAATCTGTAAGAAACCACTGGTAATGTGATGATCATGTTAACTGGCAAACAGCTACACATTAAAGGCTTCTTGAATACAAGTTTCTGCATTTAGTTCTAATGCAATACATGCAGTGCTGTGATGAACAACCCCAGCTTCTTTGCAAACCCACAGTTCAGAACTCTCTAAATCATTAAGTGCAAGTCATTTAAAAGTGCATTTGCTAAAGTCTCCTTAAATTATTCCTTTTCCTTAAAGCAGTTATTAGATGCTATCAGGGTTCTTTGTAATACCAGCTTAATATAAAAGAATGAAAAGAAGTGGCTGTTTTACTTTCTCTTGGTGGTTGCTAGGTTGTTTTTTGCATTTTAGATCAATGATTCTTTCATGGATAATTTGGCACAGATTGGACCCACAGTCCTATTTTTCTCAATAGGACAAGTGTGTAGGAACTGTTAATACTGTTGAGCTCCTTGATGCCAAGGGATAAACACTGAATTCTAGCTGCTCAGAGTTCCTGTTCTACTGTGTTCATGATGTGCCAAACCAAACACCAACCTTCAATCACGAATAATTTCAGCCACATACATACACCGTAGGTAAAACCTGATTTCACTGCATAAGGGATTCGCAGTGACCTATTTTTTGTTGTTGTTTTTTGTTTACTCTTGCTATTTTACCACTTGCCATAGCTGAAACTTAAATGGCGTATCATGGATGTAACAGCTGTGCTTTAACAGATAATATAAGGCTGTTGGCCTTGGAATAAACTCCTATTACTCCTATCGTCTTGAATTGAATACACTGAATACTATTGCTGGCAGAAACTGGAGTTTTGCTTTTAATCATTATCACTTTTAAATTGGTTTTGCTTTCTTTTTCTTTACGTGATGCTTTATTTAGCCTGATTATGTGTTGTCTAGAGTAGTGTGTTTTGCCTGCCATACCCCACACTATAATGACTAGTACCCTATGCGTAGAAATATATACCAAGACATCATCATAACAACCTCATCCCCCATGGAAGGGAAACTGCCATTTTTGTAATTACTGTACCGCAGTTACAATAATGAATGTGCTACAGGTTGTTGTATTTTACTATAACTGCTTCTCAGAGTAAAATCAAGCAAAGGTTGTCACTGGAATATTACTGCCTGCAAAATTACTCCACAGAAGTCCAAAGATTAAATAACTGCAATGTGGCATTTACAACAACACTGATATGTTTTTAGATTGACCGCAGTACCTGGTCACAATTGATCTATCACAACAATTCCTGCGTTTTAGGCAATCATTTCTTAAACTAAATGGTGACCATGACTTCATTCACGCGCATGTAACAGATTCCGACGGTTTTCAAGCTCGTCTTGACAGGACAAGTTGGATCTTGTGCTAATACTTCAGGCACATTTTCCAGTTAGATGCTTAGTTAAACATTTTGTTGTAATAAAGTATTCATAAGATTAAAAAAGAAAAGAAAAAACAGAAGAGCTGTATCCTCATCAGTACAATTAGCAGCATTACAAAGTGTTTTGGAGTTCAGACCAAATACATATATGAGCAATACAAAGCAACGCAGTGTATGGCCAGTTCTTATAAAGCATACTCAAAGTGGTGGACCAATAAACACTCTGTTTATTATGAATCGACAACGTCACCTAAAACCTAAACCATTGTATCCTAACTGAGACCTTTCCTCCCTTGTCATAAAACAAGTGGCCCTTTTCTCTCCAGTTAGATCTCCATTTGTACCTATGTTTTCACAAGGTTTACCAAGATTGTGCATGTAGGAATATCAGACATGGATGGGACAACATTTTCCTATTTTTTCCAGAAGAATCTTAAACTACAGTATACAGTACATTTTACAGACATCTGTTTCTTTGTTTATTTTCTATGGTCATGCCTTCATTTATTCTCAGGACCAAACATGTCTATTTCTGAGGTAATAGTTTAAAGGCTACCACACATGGTAAAAGGAAATGTAAAAGGAAACCATCTGTTGTAAGTGTCCTCTTGCAATTTCCCTTTTTAAAGCAGCACTCACGCAGACTTCTCAGATGTTTTTGCCTCAGGCAATAAACTGATGCATGTCCCCAAAGCACACAGCTGTAAGGAGAACTCACTAGAGCTGGCACACACCAGTTGTTTTGCACAGGGGCATTTTAATGTGGGGTTGTGAGTTCCAAAGACCTTCCAATAAAATGTTTAACTCCACAGTAAATTTGGTCATGGGGGGGAGAATGGGGCCCCAGAGGCTCACCTAGTAAAGGCTTTACTGTGTGGAGTGTGGGGTGAGTCAGGCGATCAGTGAACATCATCCATACAAGAATGATCTTTTAAATAATATTTATAAAGCATCAGCACATACTGTTTCTGCAGTGCATAACATATAATTGCCTTATTGATGCATTTTAAACAATCTATTAAGCATCTTTAAACTGAATACAATCACAAGGGAAACATATTGTAGTATGCATTACTTATAGCACCAAAATAGCTTATCAATACCAGATTACGTATTTGTTAATGGAAATCTAATTAGCCAATACTTACTGCTCAGAGCAATTTATAGAATTCTTATTGATTGAAATAAATGCATCCTGCCTTGCCTTTAGTTGATGATCAGCTCATCTGAGAAACCATCAAAAGTCATGATTAAAACAATAAAGTAATAGGCAGGCTTTGCCCCCTAAGTTCCTTTGTAGGACAAGTGTTTGAACCAAAGTCTCTTCATGGCACAGACACGCAAGGGTGCATCACATTAGCTTGGCATTGGCTGTGTCATTTTTAATCCATAATGCGTTTCATCTGACCTTTTTCAGGAGCACAACAATCAACGCACAATTACCTCCTTCACTCCTAACAAATGCTTGGTCTCTAATTAGACATTTTGAGAGCTTTGCCCTCTTCTCCAGCCATGTGAGAGTTCATTTGCTTTGAAAAATAGGTCTTGTATGAATGATTGGAAAATTGCATTAGTTCTTGAATGTGCTTGTTATTTTTTGGGACCATTCTTCCATCAAATTGCTGTCTTCATATAAAAAAGTACTATATTCTGTGATCCATCATTGAAGACAGATGGTGCTTACAACCCAAGTGGTTTAACACAGACTTGACATGAGTAAGTAAAGTAAAAATTAAGACCATAAAGTGCTTGGTGGGGTCCTATTGAATCCATCATGGACAAACAAACACATCCAAAAAGCAGATACATTACTTTACCAGACAGAAAGGCAATATCTATGTTAGAAACTATATCAAAACATCTAGAAATGTTGCGCAATTCCAAGATAAAGTTAAAATTAGGATTAGTGGAAAATTCCACAGGGGAATCTATGCTGATAGAAATCAGAAGCTAGTGTATATTATTTCAGATGTTCTTATGAACAAACAGAGTGGGCTCATTATTTACACATATTATACTGTGTATAATGTTCATGTATGAGAATAACACTGGTTCCTTGTATTTTCTTTCACAAGAAACATGATAAAGCTGGCATCTCATTGCTTATTTTAGTTGTATTGTTTTAAGTTTGAATCAAAAGCAACAGTTGGCGGATGATTTTGTAATCTAAACCTTATATTGGAATAAGGAAAAACAATGCCTGATACTGTAGGGCATTGAGTTTTATTGTGTGGCAAATAGATGCATGAAAGTGATAGTAAACTAAAACACAGCAGGCATACTGCTCTGGAATTTTCTATTGTAACAGGACAACAATTCAATAATAGGTTTCCAAGAGCAATATGAGACATCAAAGTGGGGAAGGCTTTTGAAAAAATGATACACGTTACATAAACACTGCTCGTTAGGGTTTTCATTTACATAACATTATATTAAATGACAGCAACACAGCTACCACCCTGCAGTTAAATCGATGCCTGTTTTAATGTGTGGATGTGACTGCAATTGAATCATTTTGTTGTTTCGGAGTACCAGCAGTGCTGATAAATAAATAAAAGGGCCACTTTATTATTAAGCTGTGAAAAGCATAATGTACCTACAATATACTAAGTACAGGTTAAAAATAAATTGCAAATACCAATCTACATAGCTAAGGGAGCTTCTTTAATTTTTTTTTTTTTTAATTATAACACTAGTTTATCATAACTGGTTGTAATGGTGTTAATAACAATAGAAGGTCATTTGATTACTCAGGCAGGGACAACACTAATGTCCAGGATTAATGCAAGATGGAGTACTCTTTGTTCTTTCACGATTCTATAAATCACAATTCTATACTTAACTGTATTCGAGTTCTGATCAACTTCACCATTTTCAATATTTCATCATGTAAATGTGCCTGCTTGACTGAGCTTCTTTTAAGTTTTACCTGTGATGGGTGTATTTCAAGTCATGCATATTAAGTGAAACAACTTGTTCACATTATTCAGGGGTTTCAACTTTTTAAAGTACCTGATAGGTATGGCTAAATACATTACAATATTGCAGTACAGGTGTACAGAGCACACGATTATGTACAGCTGTCTATCAGTGACACATGTTTAATCTGGTGCCAGGATAAGGATTTCCTACACTGTAAAATGATACAAGACTTCATGTAAAATCAGCCACTGCATATTGGATCATGACCATATGAGCCCTGAGCCCTTATACAGCAGATAATATGCAGCCAAAAAGCTCTGACTACGAGAAGAGAAAGTCCCTGCATTCCCAGCAAGCTGCCTACCATGTTTGTCTGTAGTTGGTGGATGAAAGCTAAGCCACATCTGTGAAGGCAGGTGTGACAATGCTGGATGGCAGCCACTGGTGCCTGAATGGAACAAAAAAGCCATTGGGCTCAATATTTCAAAGTGCATAGATAATGTTATTTTATCATTCTGCTTCCACCTTGCCCAAATTGCTTATAAAAAGGTTTAACTTTTTCACAGTGAATTAATGCAAAGCTCACAACACATTTGGTTTCTTTAGCAAGCTTTAGAATCCTGTTAAAGTCCTTTTCTACATGTTTACCATAGTAACAGGATAACAAAGTGTAGTAAAACATGTATGTTAAAACATGGTAAAAGTCACGGTAAACTATAGTAAGTCCACAGTAGTGTATACAACTGTGTTATGCATACAGTACATTTCCATTCAAACTTGATGTCATAAAAGTTGTCCAGTCTCCCTGGCATGCTGTGTCACCAGGACTTTTCAATTGCTTGCTGTTGTTTTTGTTTATATCCCTCAGCCATCTCAGAGTTCAGGTTCTGTAAATGCCAACAACATAAATGTGCTTGCAAAGTTTAATCAAATTCAGGCAAATAGTTTCATTTTTATTACTAAGAAAACAATATTTCAAAGGACTGCAAATATTATGGATGACACAGTTTGTCAGAGGTCAATGTTTCCATGATATTTAGCGAGATGAGATTTAAAATGAATGACATTTCTATTACAGTCTAGAATATTTTTATGAATACCAAACTGTATTTTATTATTAAACAGATTTTTAACAAGCATTCAAATAACTCTTTGAGTTAAAGCTTTTGGAATAGAAGCCAGTATTCTCTTGTTTCATAGAAGGGAGACGGTAAAACATACTGTATACAGAACTGTAGGCTAAACGCTCCTTTACTAAAATGTAATGATCACTGTGTAATAGCACATCGCTTTATTGTTATAATCATATGTATTATCGAGGCTTTGTTACATGCAGGCACATTCGCTACAATATATTACTCTAAACTAATTAGAAATGATTAGAATCTACAGTATTCTGATAATAAAAAGCATCTACTCTGTCTTTATCAGGCATTTTACACAACAGCAGTCAAGAAATCAGTTAAAAACAGCTATCATTCCACTTTCCCAAATGTATCCAGATTGGCCTCCTCAAGGTCAACTCTGGGGGTCAGAAGCTTTTTAACTGGTAACTGTAGTAATGAATAAAAAGGTTGATGTTGCAAAACTAGTATAAAAAAACAGCAGGTAGGGGCTGTTTTTTATTGGGTACTATCGCTTTCTTGCAAGCTTATAATGTCATGCACCTAACTACAGAACAAAATAAAATTAAGTACAAATGAGTGGTATGACAACAACAGGGTTATGGAAACAGCAAGATTAAAAGAAAGCTAAACTAAGAGAATTATGAAAACAGGCCTTTGAGAAGTAACAAACACACAAATGTAAGCTGCAGTGAGTTTGAAGTACTATATCAAGGCAATGGCTTTGTCACACTAAAACATTTCCTCTTTGCCCAACAGGCTTGGCAACATGGGTTTATTTTTCTGGAGCTGTTTTTAAAGGTTGATGGCTTTTCCTCAAGACTCTTCTGCAGTGTTCAGCTTCCAGACCTAACCTTATCTCCTACAAACCACCCCATGATGGAGAGAATGTTTCCTTGGCTCATTCCCACCAGACAGCTGAGCAACATTCTGCCATAGACCAGCCCCTTCTCCATAAGCTGGGACCCACTCTGATGTTCCTACTGATTTATTTTACTTACGGCAGCCATCTGCTGTTTGCTTTTTTGGTCTATAGTTCTTACATTTTCCAGCTACTTTTCATGTCCAATCAGAAACAACAGTCTGCCATAGACAAAGCCAAGAAAGTGACCGCTCTTTTGTTTTTGGGCAAGAAGCCGATATTGTCACCTCCTCACCTGTTGTGTTACTGTAAAGTACACTCAGAAATTACATGCTTGCCAGATTGAATCTAAATGTTATTCATGAATAATATATATACATTACTGGAATTATATATGTATATATACATATAATTTGACTGGCTTAATGGGAATGTTACTCATACAATGCAGCCTGCACATGTTGAATACGCGTGTTATATTAAGAGACAGGATGTTTTAAAGAAGAATTCCAAAGTGATGCAGTACAATGCAATTTTAGAAACTAATGGGTGGGCCTTATGCATTCATCACGGTGGTCACGGATAAGTCTCTGACATTATCGTGCACATTTAAATTATCGCTCACAATACATGTAGTGTGCATGGTATGGTATGTAAATTAGCCAAATACTGTGCACGTAAATGAATGCGTTCCCTGTTAGTAAATGGGGCAGTAAATTTAGATTTATCGCGCACGTTAGGCTCATTACTTTACGTGAGTGCCAACTCAAAATGTAGTGCCCTTTCGTAAATGAGGCCCAATGCTCTGGACTTGTACAATGAACCCTCTTCTGACACCATGTTCAGTTCATGTTTCTAATTAGCTGAGACATTACTGTAAACAACATCAGAATAGCAACGGAAACCCGTCGGAGACACATTTTATTTCCTAAATGAAAACATTTAGCAATGTTAACTTAACTTGTACTCCTATCTAGCTGATTGCAAACTATTTCCTGGTTGCAGAAATAAAGTCAAAATGTGTTAAAAGCCTCTCACTGTTTTTTTCTTCTTTATTATTTGTTTAAAGATTTGATTGGCAATTCCATGCTTCAGCCAAGATGTTGCTTGGTCTCTGTGGTCTACTATAGCAGATAGTCTGCCAACACACCTGCAATGATGTGAAACCAGGTTCTGGAGCGTCACAGCAGTGTGATTTATATGGCTGTGCTGGCTAGGTTTCAAACAATGCTGGAAGAGATTCAAAAGAATGAGGAGAGTCACTGTTTCACTGTCTGCTACTCTCTGTGGAGTTTAATGTACCATGGGACTGGTTTTCTTTGCTGATGCCATGTTTATGACTCTGTTGGGAGACCTCCACAGGTTAATTAGCCCAAGGAATATGGTTAGGGGCTGAGATAGGATCTCATAGGTTGTGCATCTGCAATCAGGCATCTGCCCAAACCGTTCCCCAGTTTAGAAAGCGAGTGTCAGTGACTGCAATCCTTTTCCTTTCTGACAAAGGAACCTCCAAACAGAGACTGGGTTTGAGCAATAGACTACCATAGAATGTGTCATTATGTCTATATGGGTGGTTTACCGGCTGTCTTCAGTCACTCGGCATGAGCTGCCTGTAGCAACTCTGGTGTACACAAAAAGACTGATATTTTACTAAATACCAAGACAAACGGCTATTTGTTTAGGGACGTCAACTGGTCAATTTGGATGCTCTTTAACTTCTTCTACATTAATACAACTGCCAATGGTATATATAAAACCCCTAAAAAAAATGCATAATTCATAGAATCGCATTACTAAACCGTTCAATGAACCAATACATTATTGAAAAATAAAATAAAAACTTTAGGCTGCAGCTTCAAAATGTCAGTAACATGATTTTAAGAAAGGCAACTCACTCAATAAACTTACCAAACCAGGTGAAAAAAAAATCAAGATTGTTAACAAGCCCCTGCTCCAAAAAAATTACTTTTTACTCTACAGTCTCTGCTATAACTATCACTATTTAATCATATCCTGATGTAACTATCACTATGATCTGCTGTATTATTGAATTGTGGTTTGTCACACTTGTACTTTGCTTGAACAAAAGTTATTGTATTTCTTGCTCTTATTGTATTACTTGTATTGTAACACTTGAAATGTATTTGCTTACGATTGTAAGTCGCCCTGGATAAGGGCGTCTGCTAAGAAATAAATAATAATAATAATAATAATAATAATAATAATAATAATATTAGAGTATGTTCACATTCCAAATGGAGAGCCATAATGCACCGATTGTGTCCACCTGTCACACTCTACATGGTGAACACCATGCCTGGTATTTTCACCTTTTCCAGGCTTTACCTCTCCTGTAGTTCTATAGGCCTTTTGGATTGGTATACTCTGATCAATTGATTTTTTACACATATTTATGAGATTATGAGGACCCTCCATGTGTGTGCACTAGTTTTATCTTTATTTAACCAATCTTGTATTAATACCAAGTGATTGTAATGGTACCCAACATGGCAACAAAATGTTACCCTTCAAATGATTAGGGTTGATTAGGCTACACCATGGAAACTAGTTATTTCTTGTAGGATTTAAACTAATCCTAGGCACATTGTGTACAGTGACATCACCAGATGTGATATAATCTCACAATTAATCCAAAAGTGCCCTTTCAGCCAGTGGAAATCCAAGAAGGAATCAATGTTGGGTGTATTATTGCAGATGTTTAAACATAGGATTTTGTGTGCTATATGTACATACAAACATCATATTGTATTATATTGAATTTTGGTACATATTTAAATGTACTGTCTTAATAGTACTGTTTTTATTCTGCACATCAGATCTAAACAGGTGTGTAACCGGGTCACGTTGGCAAGGAGACTCGGAGACCAGAATGCTACAGTTTACACAGTCACACGCATTTATTTACATTCTACAAAAACAACACTAAAAAACAACAAAACAAACAAACAGTCCACCGCTCCTTCACCATCACCATCACAATTCTACACTAACACCCGTGATCACCCTTTTTATACACCTGTGAATTTATTCAATTCATGGCTGCAGCCACATTCCCACATGTTTTTAAAGGGAGGAATTTAACCCCCTCCCTGCCACCAGGTGCTAGAAAACCTTTTCTTTAAAACAAATGAATAACTTTAATAGCTACTGCATTCGCTGCTCACATACACAGTATTGTTTCAATACCATCCACCGAAACCCTACAGAGTGATGGTGTAGAAGCAGAAATGAACCTTCCATCCTTTCACTTCCCCGTCACTGATAAAGTTCGATTTCTGCAGTCTCTGTTCAAATCCATGGGGTAGACTGCTACATATCTCTGAATGTATTGCTATTGGCAAGAACATTTTTTTCATAAACATTTAAACATGAAATGAGAAAGACAACACCCTTTCTGTTATCCATTGTGACAGCTCATGGCAAGCGATATATGTATTCCTCCATGTTTCCAAACATCTGACTGTGAAATCCCATTTATGTCCAAGAAACATCAAGTGTCTGGTACAGAAGCTGAATCTTAGGATTTGCTTTGGGTTTGAGCGAGTGCTGTGGGAATGGTATACAATTCATCCAACATTAAGAGGATTTGACTTTTTCACAAAGTGTTTCCCTTTTTACAGATTGAGGAAAAGCTGAGTTCCTGCTGTTTAGCATGCTGAAAGTATACCAAGTATGCATGCAGCGAGACTGATAATATACCCCAGTGTTTTCCCTGGTGAACCCAGAAGGGCTGCATGGTTAGAAAGACATGCAGATTTAATTACAGGGGACATGTTACATCCTTTCAAAGGCAACACAGGGAAGACAACCCATGCCACAGCACAGAAGGTATAAATAGAAGAATTTGTAATTCATGATTCATCACACTTTATTAAAAATATGTCTATGTATAAGAATAAGCTCTAAACCCACTTTATGAACAGTTGAGAAAAATGTAATAACAATAATTACTATAAATGTGCAAATACAACAGAATCCAAACTGTATATAACGTAACATGCAAACACGCTCAAAAAATGTCTAAAAGTGTGTGATTTATAGTCAAAATAATTATGGAAATGAAAATGGCTTCAGAATACAGTATTTCAATAATGAATAGGTATTTGCGTTTCAAGTAGCTGAAGTTCATAGCAGCTCTTGAGCAACACGGACTGTCCAAGGCAAGGGGGAGGCAATGACAAAGAACATGCTTTGGTTTTCCATGAAATAGGGAGTGCACAACAATGGTTTGTTTGGTGAGCAAGAACACAGGATGCTACAAATAAATACCAGACATGACAAGATGAAACCACTGGCAGAACTTTCTGTGGTCTGAAGCGAGTTTGTTATGCACGAGCAATGTACGGCTGCAAGCTATATTTTCTAAATTTGGTCTTTGTCACACGAAATGAGTACTGGAGACAGTTATACCAGAATGACATGACTGCCCGAAAGCTGTGTGTGATGACAAATCGCCCATTCTACTTGACCCTGTAATGTGTGAGAATCATTGGACAAAGAAATCTTTCTTAGTGACCTACGGCAAGAAATATGGACACGATGTTTCATTGCACTATTTAGTAACCAACTTTTGACCCATCTACAAATCAGACGAAGAGGCTAATAAATGCTGACTGTACTCTTGGGTGACAAAATATGCAGTTAGCCTGATGTGAGCTGAGATCCATGTATTACTTCTCTGTGCATGGAATAAATCAGACGATAATAGAACTTAACTCTTCAATTTTTCAAAGCAATTGTCTTTATATTTTGCTACAATGTGATTAAAAGTTGTACTTTTAAAGAAAGGAGCTGATTGCTCAGTATCTGCACTAATTAAGCTCCATCACAAGCTGAATGACTGACTGTCAAGTTTCTTTCACCTTCTGAATGCATAACAATGTACAGGATTCATCTTACTCAACAGGAGCGTGCAGGTGGCTATCATTCAATAGCATCAGCACTGTTTTTGAAAGTTGCAAATAGAATTGATTGAGACAATCTGACAGATAGAAAAGGGAAAGATGCAAGATGTCAAGATACAGATGCAATTGCAACACCTTGCTGACACAACACTTGGGGTGAAAATGTAACTATAACAGAAAAGCAACAAGGACTGACGAGACACCTTTTTTAAAAATTAATTTCAAAAAGTGAAATGGTAGTTCTCTTGAAAAGTGCTTCTGCAAATCAAAAGTTTCCAAAGCATGCAATGACCCTTGCACCCTTGGTCTCTGTAAACTCTCTAGATGATACTGACTAGTTATTGAAATTGCTGAGTGTACCCAGGAACTTTATTTTCACTGGGGACATGGGATGACCTGTGCTGGCAGTCATATATATTTCATTAAACTGAAAAGCATTATGAAAAACTGTACTAGTAGTGAATTTAGAATTGCCGAACACTGCAGGAGGGTACTTTGCAACCCACACAAATACTCACTTTCACAATTTCTCCAGAACTAAATGCTTAAGGAGCATCTACACTTCGAAAAGCATTTTTGCAAAAAGAATAATACTGAAATCATCCCACTGGGGCACTGAATAGCAATTGTACAATCTGCTAGTGAATTTAAGCTTAGGATTCAATTAAAGGCTTGGGGTACAATTGTGATTTGACCGGTAATAAAAATTGAGCTCAGTCACTATTTGGAGAATATTAACACATTAAAATATATAATAAATATATAATATAACATGAATACTGTGGTTCCTTAAAACAGTATTGAATATAGTGTTATAACTGTTGTATATGTCCTTTTGTATTTTTAAAAAACATTGAGAGATCTTGTGGATTGTGCATAAAGTGCAACAATTGTAGTTCCACATGAACGAACAAACCATGCATGAAAGTCCTGCATATAAAAGAGGCAGTTTTACAAATCTTTTACAAAACATTTTTTAGTATAAATGTCTGAATAACACTATTTAACATAACCATGTCGTTTTATTTGATTTAAACTATATATGTCGGTCAGAAAGAATTTAAAAATATGAAGTAGGGGAAAGAAATGAACGCCAAAAGTTACGAAAAGCCACTTCACAGGAGCCAGCAGATGGAAGCACTGATGTATGAGCAACAATATTCGAAGTACCTCCGCTGGGAAAAGGGAGTGGTGTAACCAATGCATACTGGAAGAGTGGCACACCATTAAATCCTCAATATAGTTGAATTGGTATCGCACAGATAGAATAGAGTTCAGAGATCAAAAGAAAACTGACAATAAAGACAGAAAGGCACATTTTTATCTTTTATTTATTTGCTTCTTTACTCCTTTCTAAGTTTAAAGAGAGAATTCATTTGAAATAAGACTAGAAATCTTATGTGAGGTACCAAGGGATCTGTGTGACATTTGTTGTGCCATTGGTTATTATCTAAGAAAATCCTTACAAGTACTGTCAATCGTTACATTTCCTATACATTTGTGAATAATAAACGATTAAGGGCTAAAATCATCATTAGCACATTTTCTCAGAAAGGAGAAATGCACCCAATAAATGGTACCAATGCAGAAATAAACAATTAAGACTTTTAATGAAGTATTGAGTTGTTTCTTATCTATTTTAGATGTTTAATGGGTGGTGTTTCCATTCAGAAACAAATGTGCTAATGATGTTTTAAGTAGTAAGTAGCTTTGAGAATCTAGTCCAAAAGGCTTTCAATGCTTTGAGATTGCATGCCTCAAATATTTAAAGTTACTTCCTTGTAGCTGATCAGTTTTATAAAATTATTCACAATTGATCAAACCTAAACATTTATTCTGAAATCTATTTTTTTCATTTATTTCCCTACGCAGTCATTAAATTGTGTTGTTTTTTGTATCTTTAACTTAATAATGCACATATGTTGTAAAGTATGAAGCATTCTTACATCAATATATGCTGACAAGCGAAAAAAGACAAGCAAAGCATTCTGTCAGCCCTGCCTTCCCTTCTATAGAAAGCTTCATTTACCAGCTTTCATTTGTCATTAAACAAACTTCAGTTGAAATTATTATCTATCTTGGCTGGCAGGAATATTTCTATCAAGAAAAATAGTATTTTTAGAGAGGGCATTAAAATAGAGTACACCATTACTCCTCTGAGGCCACCAGTTCATTAGCAGAGGCAGCCAAGTCCTGACGAGCCACAACGATCAGCAAATGAAAAACAGACAGGAGCGTAAATTCCCAGCAAACTCGATCATTAACATTTGCAGCCTGTACCATGGAAACAAGGTAAATCAAAAGCGTCATTTATAGAGGGCAGCAGTGTGGAGTAGTGGTTAGGGCTCTGGACTCTTGACCGGAGGGTTGTGAGTTCAATCTCTGGTAGGGAACACTGCTGCTGTACCCTTGAGCAAGGTACTTTACCTATATTGCTCCAGTAAAAACCCAACTGTATGAATGGGTAATTGTATGTAAAAAATAATGTGATATCTTGTAACAATTGTAAGTCGCCCTGGATAAGGGTGTCTGCTAAGAAATAAATAATAATAGAGTCTAAATATTGTTCTTAATTGGGATTAATTTGCTGCCATGGGAGGCAGATCCTGAAAGAGAGAAAAACAATGTGCTCATTAATTTTTGTTACTTGAGAGAATGAAAGTGAGCGACAGAGTGGGTTTAATGGAGGGGGGGGGGGGTAGGGGAGGAGGGAGTGGGGCGCTGCTACCAAGGTGCTAGAGGTTACTTCAGTTATGAGGTGCTGGGCCTGGTTTTTACTCAACAGATGTGTGTCGTGGACAGACTGGGTAAGGCATTGGACTCCCACTGATTCTAACTGGTAGGGGGTTCTTGGTGTCAGGTGGTCAAACAGAACACTCTGTTTTCATATGCATCCCCCGTGGATATTGATGCTTAATTATTAATCATGGACTTTCCATGGACAGTTTCAGGGGGACTGCCTTGAATCTGACATATATAGAAATGAGGATAAATACCATAGGGTGTCACAGCAAAGACAGCAGATTCCAACATTTGCTGTCCTGAATCACTGACAAAAGTTCAATAAGGTAGATCTAATAACAAAGATATATTATATTTTGCTGGCATTTTTTTTTTTTCCCCATATAGGTTATGTTTCAGCCCCCACCCCCCACATCCATACATACTTCTTTCCACCCTTCAACCATAACACGTCTATTATAGCTCTCACAATCAGTACATGTAAGACTTCAGACGCTACTGTAATTCACCTTACAACAGGGATCGAATATTTAAAGCTTAAGACTCCTCCCTTCCCAGGACTGGGTGTCAAAACTAATAACCATGCATTAGTCAGCCTTGGGATTTTAGCTTAATGTACACATAATTCATCTTGTGATAAAACTGTCAAACTTAATTACTTAATTAAATGTATTTCCTGATATTCAACCATATTGAAAAAAAGCATGGATTCCTTGGCAAAATTTGAAACCTTCACTATTATTACTTTTAGAAGCAAAAACACAAAAATTATTTTAAGGGTGTGTTATTTTTATTTGACCATGAAGTATTATCTGGATGAAGGCAGAAATAATACACTCTGCCAGATAGCCTTCAGGCACGTGACTAACACAAGACTTCTGACTAGAATAAAATAGCCAGTTTATGACAACTGATATGAAAACAAACACACACGGTTCTGCCAAAATCCTATAGCACTCAAATGTTACTTAATAAGGGCCCCTATAATTGATAAACTAATATAAACAATGATGTTTAACAAACAGAATAATTGACCCCACACAGAATGCACGATAATGTATTCTAAATTCAGCATGTTTGGAATGTCAGGCTTTCTCCACTTTGCCTATTGAAGATATTATGCCCTGGGCTACTATTTCCAAATAGCCAGCAGGGGGTAAAGTTGGTAAGGGAAAAAAGGTGGTCGATCTCACAGCTCAAACCACAGGTGCTTTTTTTATTAGCTTCTTTTGTTGCAAAAAAAATAATAAAAAAGCACTAGTCAGGATGAACTTTTCAATTTATGTTCCAAACATTCCCTCATTTTTCTTTTTCACCGGTAGAAGCAATTTAATCTTGGTGGTTATAATAAAAATGCGAGCTCGAGAACACCGTAGCCACTGCAGTTTCAGACACTGATCTGACAATATATTCCGGAAAAGCTATTACAGATTCATCAAAAATTTAAAAGATGCTTCAAAAGACTATTAGGGAGGCCTGCACAGTGAGCTGCTGGAATGCTCTATATTTGTATGTGCTCCAGGTACAGTATACCAATGGCTATACTGGCTTCCAATTGTTAAGTTCATGAAAGGTATCGGACATTGCTAACTCTGTTCATACTTGCAGCTGGATTTAAGAAGTCCACAAAAATGTTTGCCCTTGAATTCCTCTGCCAAAATATAGCTAATAAATTGCTGAAGAATATATGACTAAAAAGCAGCCCCCTTGCCTCCAGTGACAGAGACAAACATTGATCGTTGTCCTCAGAAAACATTAGAACAATCAATATACGTCAAATCTCTGCGGAATATACCGGGCCATTTATATTTCAAAGTGAATAATCTGCATTTTAATAATAAATTATCATAATGTTTCCATGAAACAGGCAGGATTTCATATTTGGAAATATGACCACAATTAAAATAAATGGCAACATAAGGTAAAGGGAGGACTGGAGCAGAATGATTAAAATATGTCCTTTAACATTTACTCTGCTTTCAAAAAAACAAACATGATCAACCCACAACTCACACTGTGAAGTTATTTTTCACATAAAAAAATGTAATCTATATATGTTCACAAATCAACAGAGGCTTTTGCTTAATGACATATTGTTATTCATAAGTGAACTAAGGTGTTTTCAGCCCTTTGTTGTTTTATATTCTCAACGTCAAACCTTAAATAAGCGATAATTATAGTTTTCACTATTCAGTGTTAAATCATTGAAAATCTGTAAACAAATAGCATTATACCATGTTATACTACCATATGATTTATAATGACAGAGACGTGATGGAATGCTAAGGAGTTGCACTGTAAAATATACACATGTAAAAACACATGTATATAACATTGAAAATGCAAAAAGGATAAATGTGAGCTTCAATTCATTTTTTTTTTTTTATGTCTTAGGCTCTTTATATCTGTAATCATTATTGTTATTTATTTCTCAGCAGACGCCCTTATCCAGGGCGACTTACAATTGTTACAAGATAACACATTATTTTTACATACAATTACCCATTTATACAGTTGGGTTTTTTACTGGAGCAATCTAGGTAAAGTACCTTGCTCAAGGGTACAACAGCAGTGTCCCCGACCGGGGATTGAACCCATGACCCTCCGGTCAAGAGTCCAGAGCCCTAACCACTACTCCACACTGCTGCCATTATATCATTTATGGCACGGTTTACCACAACAATTTAAGCTTTGGATGAAACATTTGACAAAAATGGTGTTACTGTTACAAAGTTAAATGCTGAAGTTACAATACTGGTATAAAACAAGGAGGGTGTAATGTACGTTGCAATGGTGTTCACTTTTTAGTGCAGGTGCTCAGTGTTTTACTATGTACTATGCAAATCTAATGAATCATTCTAAACTCAACAATGTATTTTACAGTTCAAATTGGGAATGCCTTAAATTGTAGACACTGTTGTCTTTTTTTTTTGTATTAGCTTGTAGTTGAAAAAGCCATCTTTCTCTCCAGATAAATCCTCTGTTAGTGTTTACAAACTCAACAGGGGGACACAATAACAAGGCGTTGTTTACCAGTGGTTTCCTCTGTCCCTGTAGCATAAGACGGTCTCTACAGATCAACAAGGATCTGATCTCAGCTGATGTCATGTGATGAGCCTAAGGTCTGGTCATCTGGAACAGAACAAACAGATTTATATTTAGAATAAACAGTGTGTATCCTTACAACGTTATTTACTTTTTTAATGGCATTTCATTAAAAAAGTTTGAAATGTAATAATAAAAAAATATATATAACTGGTAATAAATTAGTTAAAACATATGCGCAAAATAAATTAATATGTGTACTGTATTTGATATACTGCTGGGTCAAAACAGCAGCAATATAGGATGTTACCTGTCAGGAAGGATTTGGCAGAGGGACAGCAATGTCAAGGGGATACATCAATGGTTAATTTCCCCAGATACAGTGTGTTTGTCTGATTATGACTTCTTCCTGCTGTTTATTTCCTATCTTGTCATGTTTGATCAAAATAGAGGTTACCTCTTACATTAAATGGTTTTATGAAATATTAAAGTCAAACAAAACCCACAAGACTGGTTGGTACACAGCCAGACTACGTCAATAAACCACTCAAGTGTGCAGAGTCTAGAGATGTGGAGGAAGACATTACGACCTGCATGTTCTGAAAACACTGCGCTAATAAAATATCTGGATAATACTTAAATTACAATCTCCCATAGTTAAAGGTGTCCTATAGATTGACTTTGCTTATACATTATGTACAGTTTATTAAAGGACTGTAACAAATAATACAAAAAAAAATAAAAAACAATAACGAGCAATGACAAATAAACCTGTGATTGACAACAAATGGCTGCACGTCTGCTGACAACAGACCACTTAAAAGGGCCGAGATCTCAGGTGCAACATGACACGCATCTTCCCTCAAGACAGGTGAGCCTCAAACGGTAACCCAACAGAGTGCCCTCTATTGGTGTGAAAGCCATGCACTTTATAAAATTGTTCAAGCAGCTGAGACTGATCAAAGTCTGTTTATTGTGCTGGATTCGTAACTAACGTTATACCTGTACTCAGGAGTGCCCCCAGAAATCTTTCACTACATCAAAATGCTGTTAAGTGTTTCAGACTATCAGAGTCCTTCATTTTTGTTCTTTCCTGAGTTTCACAGCACCTACACTGTCACATTTCTAAAAAATGAATAAACAGCCAAATGGTCCACAACAACAAAAGGTACAAATAAACCTATTGAAATACAGACTTAAACTAGGGGAAAAACTAGCTCACAAATCTGTTACGCTGGTTCCATTTCTAATCATTACTCTCACAATCACTACAACTAATGTAATCACTACTCACCCCATAAGCATGGCATATAAACAAACTTTTATTTTAATGTTACATGTTGTGACAAAACAGGCAGTTAGTAGAAGAAGAAGAAGAAGAAGAAGAAGAAGAAGAAGAAGAAGAAGAAGAAGAAGAAGAAGAAGAAGAAGAAGAAGAAGAAGAAGAAGAAGAAGAAGAAGAAGAAGAAGAAGAAGAAGAAGAAGAAGAAGAAGAAGAAGAAGAAGAAGAAGAAGAAGAAGAACAGTGATACAATTCAAATACAAATGACTCTTGTATAAATGTGCACTTACTGTGCTCAGTCCTGGAAGAGCAGCAGAATTTAGATAATGCAGTGCTAACATTCAATGCCGCCAACCTATTTTCAGAGCTAAAAACTCTATTCTTGGAGCTAAAAACTCCAGAAACAGACAGTTCGATGCATTTACTGATTTTTTCCCTCTGACATCTGGGTCATCAGAAGAAAGATTTTTTCTATTTTTCAAGGCTTCAGCGAAACTTATCTGCTTTCGTTTGCTCATTACTACCAGTAAATAAACAGTACAATCCTATAAACTTAAAATGTCTGTTTCATTTTAACTGATTGCACGAGATATGCGAGTCCACACTTTTTGCAAACCAATGGTATGCACAGTGCGTACCGTGCGTACAGCGGCCGTCGCCAGTACCTGCACTATTAAATGAAATGAACGTGCCCATTGATTTAATGAGTTTTACTATAGAATCTCTACAATAATTTGGAAGCATTTTGCAAGTAGCAAGTTGCTTTTCACATAAAATAGCATAACATATTGTCAGAGTATGGAATATTCAGTGCAACCAAATGATTAATTCTAAAAATAATTAATTCAGGTAATTTAATTGAAAAGCTGGGGGAATCTCCTTCATTGTAGCTTGGTCTTGGTAAACAAAGCTACAATTTACATGGGAATGGAAAGTGGCAAATTCTGTTCTGCTTGGGGTGGCAGTGCCTGCATCTCCCTCCCATTTTCTATTATGTGTTGATGACTCACTGCTATAGTTCTTAATCTCCGCTCGGAGAATAATTCTAGCTGGCATTACTAAAGCAAAAAAAAGACGATTTAGTCCCCCAGGTTTGCTCGATCCCCCATCGGTTTTATCTGTATTACACTACTTCAGAGATTATTCTTGATCGACCATGGCGAAGATCAATGCATTCCTCTGACAAACCTACAGAATGTAACACAATCTAATGTATGTTATGTTTAGCTTTACTTTGAGTCTCTTTGTTTGCATTCTGTATCATGCATATACAGGGTTTTTTTTATTATTAAAATTGTATTGTAAAATAGATTGTTAGTTGTTTGTTGGCTGTTGTTATAAATTATAAAACCATTTGCTGGATAAAAAAAAGGTTAGTGCAACATGCTGTGTGGATTAAAAAACAAAATACTGTTAAAATGAAGTGTTGGCTTTTAATTTCAAATGAACCATCACAATAAATAGAGCGCAACCAATATTGTAATGATAAAGGCTGCTTGTTAATGTTTTGACCCTTGACATCATTGTTAATTCATTTCAATCCCCACATTGCCAATCAGACTATGATCCAAACCACAGCTATGGATGTGTTCCAGATGTCAGCACTGTTCAGGGAGGTGCCTCCCTTTCCAGAAGCACAATCGTGTCACATCAGCTATTATATCATGTTGCTCTTCACCAGTAGCAGCTAATAGCAGACCCTGGACAGCCTACTCCTGTCTGCACCTCCCTGCAACAGCTGAAATATAGTCTATATAGTAAAGACTGAGGAAATACTAGGTTATCAAATCCAGCACGGGTGGAGTCTAGACGCAAGTGTAAAGGAGAGGAATGCAGTTGTTATATAATAATGCTTGGAATCGGCTTAGGTGCAAGAAGGAAGAGTTTGAGTTTTAAGTAACTTTTGTTAGTTTTATACATTACTGTCATCATATTATTTTTGTTATTCCTGCTGATTGAAAATGTGGCTTTGCCTCTATGTGCCTTTGCCTCTAAGGGCCCATAGAGACTAGCTGTCGTGAAAACTACTAATATAACAGAAAGAGCTATAAGACTTTGCTTGTGAATCCAAATATGCCTTTTTTTCTGAAAATTGTACCTGCTACACAGTAGACCTAAAAGCCTGAACTCTATTAACAATTAATTTGAAGAAACCTTATTTCACAAAGTAATTTACAACAGCAGCTAAAGTCTAATTAGAATAGTTTGATATTGACCAATCCCTTAGCACATTCTCCAACCTATATTGTTTTTTTACTAATTGAAATGCCACATATATTATCATTATCTCAATCCCTTTTAAATAAGCCTGTTTCACAAGATTAAATATGACTGTGTGTTTACTTGATATTATTTAAAATACCTTCAACAATAAATTAAAAACGCATTTTAAAAAATATGCTTCTGCTTCCATTACAGCAATGGAAACGCAGTGGTGTATTTCAAACAATACAGCATGTTGTATTTTGATAAATACCATTATACAGCATGTCATAATGGAACAAAATGTTACTACTGTACCTTTCCACATAGGCTCATACAATTGCAGTTAGGCTGGTCGAAACGTTTGTCGTTGAATTTGTGTTTCTTTTCGTATTTCTTTATTCAGCACTATTGAGTGTTTAACAGTTATGGATGATATATCTATGGAAACCTTGCATCACAACTGTCATTGATTTGAACGTGTGCATATCATCTTATTTCTCCTGGTTCATGATACATTGTTTCTTGAGAACGCAATACATCTAAAACAGCAAGTTTCAGAGCTATTAACACAAATGCATTCAGTACTTAATTGGTCTCTCATTTCAATGTAAATCATACACATCTGACACCAATCAAGGATGAAGAGAGCAGCAGGCTGCATGAGCTTTTTTTTCCCAAGTAGGGCAGTTAATGCTGTCAACCATGCATTTTACACTAGAGTGTGCTCTTGTTGAGGCTGGCTTCTTTAATAACAGCCTAGGATAGTTCAATTAACACCAACATGTGTTTCATTTTTAAAACAACGTAAAGCTTTGTGAATTAGGCCAACATTTTATTGGGAATGCCCAAAAGCACTAGAAACAAGTTAAATGAATACACATAAATTGTGTCTGACTCTTATAATGTTCTGTAATGAATCCTGTCTAGCCATATTCTGGCCTTAACTTTTAGCATATTCTGAGATGAACCCATTCCACTGAAAAACCTTTTGGGGAATTTCTTCAAAGCCAGGAAAATGACAAACTTATTTATGAAATGCTTTTCGTAAAGGTTCTTTGGTCATCTCAAAAATGCTCTTGTATAGTATTTGTTATTGATCTGTCCCTGGGTTCTGTGTATGCGCTCCAGAGGTGAGAACGATCTAGTTATCTCTACAAGGAATTCAGAGCGGATGTGAAGTATAAATCCCAATTTTTCTGCTGCAATATACTATCCATGAATCACAACGTCTCGCCAAGCCACTTCACGTCTCGGCCAACAATTTGATTTATCAAGAGAACAGCCCTGCTATCTGCCAATAACATTGATTCCTGCCAGAGAACTGCAGACAATAAAACATGCAGTGAGTTAATCATCGAAATAAAATTTATGTGTATGCTGCTTTAATTTAGGACATGGAAATCGTGGGCAACAAAATAGGAAATATTGTATTTAAAGAAGTGTCTTACTGCTATTCAAAAAAAAATCATTGAAATGGTTACTACAAGAGGAGACGTGTTTTTTATTTTACTTTTTCTAACAGCATATGAATATTACTTAGCTTCAAGGCGCATGTTTATAGCATGTAGTTTGTGGTGTGCTTTGTGGCAGAGTATTGTCTATCATGTAACAAGATAAATATACAGTATGGTGAATGGAAATGGCGAGTTCCAAACTGTCAAGCATTCCAAATTCTATAAATATAAAAGTGACACCCCCCCCACTGCCTGTTCATTGGGCAATGGATATAATATATACAATCACAGAAGCCATAAACCTCCACAGGATTGCTTACTTTAGTCAGCTGTATTCTTCTTGAAAAGTATATGCTTATTATGACCAACCAAAAAGACCTTAGTCAAATTGAATACTGTACAAAATAAAGTAACAGTAAGTGAGCACAAAATGTAAAAAGAAATGGATGATTCTGTCTGTATAAACGTGCAAAAATCTTTGGGTAAGATATAAATATAGTCCCCTAACCTTAAAATAAATGACTAAAAACATAATGTGAAGTAATGTCATTGCAAAGTATTTCTAGATATAAAGGGTAAGATTAGATGTTTAGACCTGAGCTTCCACAATGATTAAAAACTCTTGGAAAGACATGTGTTAGATAGTGGAATGAGAGTAAACTAGATATTGTATATAGTAAAACAAAGAACATACAAGTTAGTTAACTCGTAATTGTTGCATTTGAGCTATAAAAAGGTAGCTTTGCTTTCACTTAGATATTTATTTTGCAGTCAAAACATGTTCAGCCCGTGTCAGTATGTCACTTTAATCTCTGCTTTATCATACATGAACTCCATTACTAAAAGAATATTTCCCTTGCCTCCGTATTCACATCCAATCCACCAAAGCTCCAGATGAATCAATCATGGAATCTATATCTTATTAAAACACTGTTTGAAAATCAAAGCCCTGCTCCATGTATTCACCAGGTCAACTCTCAGACAGAGAGGCTTTAACTGAGGGCTAAAGGAGCAAACATTCTTATGTGTTTTAATACAGAAGTCAAATTTGGTTAAACTGAAAGAAACCTAATTTAAAAAAAAAATGTAAAATGTTCTGATGAGAAGTGTCTTTGTCAATGTCCTTGGTGTTTTGCATTCACATGAGGAATCATAATGCCCCTGTTATTCAATTTAAATATATATATATATATATATATATATATATATTATTTTTCAAAACAACTCTTGGCAAAAGAAATAGTGAGGGATAATCATAGGTGGGGTAAACTAGAAATGAAGTACACAATATCACTGGAGACTGCCTTAGCACGGGATGCAATTCAAAGAACTAAACCTCTCGTGCAAAGAGTGTGTGCGTGGGATTATGATAAAAAGAAGATGGAAACAAGTCCGGACAGAAATCTTATAGCGACAAAAAAAAAAAAAAAAAGAAGGAAGAAATACCTGCAATTAAATAGGGGATTAACCTTATGATTGCAGTCAGCCACTGTGAAAAAAAGCAGCATCTGTATGCTGCTGTACACAGTACTGCAAACTGTAGTAAGTCATCCAAAACACTTCATGTAAGCTGCATTGAGGTTATAGTTATACCCATAAATCAGACTTAAACCTCAAGCATTCAGAGTGACTATAAATACTAATAAGCATAGGCTAACCATGGAAATGTTGTAAAGCTATACACCACACAAGCGCAATCTGTACCATTTTTGGGAAAGGAGATAAAATGTTACAAGACTAGCTACCAGCAAATCAGAATGTTCTTTTAAGGATTCTGATTTTTGATTAACAGCCCCAGTCTGTTCAGCTAGTTGTCGCCAGGTCCTTAACAATGTACCGTAACATTTACAGTACAGACATAACATTTTTTTTACACATTTTAGGCGCTTTTGGTTACAGCTACCCACAGCAACAAAACAAGGTGTTTCCACGGCTCGCCCGAGCGCCTGAGCACTGCTATCTGCTCAGGCTTTGTATCTTACACTCAGTGTAGCCAAACTGGCTACAAAGGAAGTGCGTCCTCACATTAATATATATTTCTAATATATATTTCTTAGCAGACGCCCTTATCCAGGGCGACTTACAATTGTTACAAGATATTACATTATTTTTACATACAATTATATTATTTTTAACACATTATTTTGACATACAATTATCCATTTATACAGTTGGGTTTTTACTGGAGCAATCTAGGTAAAGTACCTTGCTCAAGAGTACAGCAGAAGTGTCCTCTATCTGGGATTGAACCCACGACCCTCCGGTCAAGAGTCCAGAGCCCTAACCACTGCTCCACACTGCTGCCCCACATAGTCAGGAGATGTGTGTAGAGAAGATACTGACAGGGAAATCGCTATCAATGATTTTCTTTCATATAGGTAAAGCATGCGTATGTCATTTTCTTTACTGTTTTTCTTTAAGCTTTATTATATACACCAAAAGCAGAGAGCTTTCTTAAACTGAACAGTGTTCATCCTGCGTTACTTTTTTATTCACGATAAACACAACAACAAATCCTTGTCTGTTTGTTTGGCTGTGCTCTCCTTCTTAGCTAGATTCCTTTTTATTTGTAAGGAGCCTATCATTACATGTATTTGTTACCGCCAGTTTGTTTAAAACAAAACACAATATGATCCCACAATCCCCCAGTAACCTTTGATGCAAGGCAAGAATTTCCAAAGTTGGCCAGGTTTAGAAAAAAGCACTGAAGCGCTCTTTTGATTTCAGCGGCTAGCTGTTGGCAGCTGATCCCTATGTGCCACAGTGAAAACGAGGCATTATTCCACCAAAGACTTTTCAGACAAACAGCAACATTTGAGGTATAAACTCTCTGTACTCTGTCTCATAAATGGGTATAATTTGTGTTCAGTTTGAGCCTGTCTAAAGTGTGCCTGTAGATGACTGTTCATTTGATTAAAAAACTACCATAAAAAAAAACAAGTTGCAGTGTTCCAGAATCATGTTCTTGTTTTTGTGAGACACTGGTTATGCAGTACAGTCTGTTTACAACAATCTTCCCATGTCTGTGTTATCAGATTTGTTTAGTAAGAGGTAGTGACAATCTGTCCTGTACAAGTCTGTAGTATGAGAATCTAAGAGGCACTCATTTGAACTGGGTTGCCTCTTGAGGAAATAGTGCAATAGTTGAAATCTACCGTTGAGTAATTTGTATTCAACGTTACCGCGTGAATACTTTTTTTTTTCTGGATCTCATTTTGGAATTGATCTTGCATTCATGCAAATCTAACGAAAAAGTGACTGAGTGAATCACGCTGTTACAAATTAGACTGCATTGCAAAGATGACAAGATTGAATATAAGAAAAGTTCCCAGAAATCAGCAGTTTAATTAAGGTTCAAAATACTTTCTTTGTACAGTACTTGTTATATAAACAGAACCCGTGAAACTACTTGGAGTGATGTGTTAGTTCAGTCATGAGGATGGTTATAAACAACCCAGTCACCCCCTACAGGGGCCTCATTGGTTAATCACCCATCCTAATGTGCAGACTAACCACATTGCTCCTTGAATGTTCATTGAGTATCCTCTATTTATCAAGACCCTAACGACCCAACCTTCCCGTTGAGTTGACTGTGAGAGACATTTAAAAAATATGTTTAAATTCAGTCTAAAAGCCAAGTACCTCTATTTAGTTGTGATTCAACATTCAAATGTAATATCACTACTTTTTCCAGCTGTGAATTGCACTTATGCAATGGGTGTTGAGGACTCTACTGGCAAGCATTTTTGAGTGGTTTAGTTTGTAGAGCAAGGCAATAATCAATCTGATTTCAGACTAGGATCATCCATATGCATATACTACTACACTTGACATGCAATGTGTATTAGGAAGCAAAAGCCTTTTTTTCCAAGTTTAGTGGCAATTTTCAAACTGCTAGAAGAGCTTATATGTTATTAATAATCCGACAGCACCTCTTTTAAACTATCTGACATGTACCCTTCATTCACTTTGACTTGTGACTTGAGATGGCTGCCATATTAGAGGCACTTTTTGGTTTCCAGATAATAAACATAATGATGTTTTGAGATACGTTTTACTTCATGGTTACAAACTATTCCATCAGAGTTACTATCCCCCTTAAATTACGCCTCGACGGTTGCTTTGTTTTTGTTTATAACAAAATAACCATCAATGTGATTGGCTGTAGGTGGGCAAACGTGGTGGTTGTTTTCCATCATATGCACTTGGGAGCTCCTTGTAGTGGATACACACACACACACACACGATAGGCATCAAATCAGAGGACTGAGGAGCGTTACAATTCTGAATGTCAGTAAGGGTTCCGTGGAGTAAACTAAAGCTACTTATCACAAGACGAATAGTTAGTGTATCTTCTTCAGTCACACAGTGTGGGCAGCGGCACTTCACAACAGGATTACAGACTCTGGAGACAAAAATATACTCGCCCCCTCCCCTCCCCTCCCAATCACATGCTGCATTTCATCAGCTGTGGACAGAAACAGAAATACCGAAAGACAACTCAAATACAGCTCAATAAAAACAAATTCTCATACACCAGACAATCTGTGCTTTGAAATAGGAAACCACCTGCTTTACTTGTCCCTGAGACAGCTTCAAAAAACCAAACAATATATGGAAGTAACATACATACCCCCTCGGGGAAAAATATAAATAACACACTATAAAAATGAGTGACAGAATGTTCAATCACTAAGTCTGATCAAATTCAGGCAGTTCTCAATATACAGTAAAGCCTTCATTAGCATAGCTGATAGTTTTTGATACTTTCAAGAATGAATGTGAATGAACTGGAGGATCAGTACTTGAACATGTGCCTCTATACCTGGGGATATGTATCCCCAGTGAAGGATAAACCACTGGTGGGATCTCTACACTGTGAATAAAGAAGAGTGTGGGACTGCAACAAACGTATGTTTTAAAAAGAAGGTGATGATTAAGCCAAACCTAGGAAGAAAACTTAAATGAAACACATGTTCTTGTAAAACTATTTTGGCCTACAGGATATTGCTGTTGCAAATACAAACCGACACAGAAACTGATCATCCCTGTTGCTGCTGCGCAAATATAATCATCATTATTAAAAACTTCAAGTTGCATTAGGAATATAAAGGAATTGGTGTACCTTCTTTCACTGATATATTTCTACACTTAAATGCATTACATTAGCAATGTTGCCTAATCCTTCCTTTAAATACAAATCAGCAGTAGTGAGAGGTTACTCATAAATCATATATCCATGACTAAATACATATCCTGAGGATTCGGAGGATTTTAATATTGCAAACAGGTGTGCGTCACTTCATAACCGAAAGGGCAATTCTTCATTTAAATACAATCATGTCCTGAATATTAAATGAAACAGCATATGAAGCCAACTGCTAAATAGAAACTTAGACATTTCTATAGTTGCTGCATCTGTCTTTACCAGATAGCCGCTCTGCTGCAGAAATTTCATGGGGCATGTTTTAATGTTTTATTAAGACATTAGTTATACGAAGAGCTGTCCTTTTTGCTAAAAATAGCAAATGTCCTGAACAAGCACCTCCAATTGCTATCTAGTAATAGTGGGTTATATTTACACATTATGTTTTATAGATATGAGCCTCTGTGCAACTTCAGACTTGTTTGTCCTGAATTCGCTCCCTTGTTGCTGGAGAGCAGTGGTTCAATTTCTTTGTGCCCTTTATGCAAGTCCCAAAGGTTTTCCACTTGCTGCTTTATAATCCAGTTTTCATTATTTTGTAATATACAGTACTGTTTGGTTAAAAACACAGTGACATATTGTACACCCACTGTTTAAGCAAGCCTTGAAATCTACAAGTTGTTTCCATAATGCAGATCAATAAACTGTTAGAATTACAGAAATTCAAAACTATTCCCTGTGGACTAAATGAATACTGACTTTGGGCTTAAGAGCTACCGTAAGCAAAATGGGGTGTCTGCAACACCAACATTTAATAGTAATAAAAATGTCAAATAAGACCAAGATATTGGAGCAATTCAAAAAAATACAATGCATCCTTGTGTGGCTGTGCCTCCTGAAACTCCACTTTTTCCCATTACAATTCCCATACTGCTTACCCCTTCTAAAAAGACTGCAGAAGTTCAGTTTTTTGCCTATACCCTGAGGGATCAATTACATTCCCTGAGTTTAGGATCACCTGCCATGTAAGCAGGTGAAGGCACCAAAGCAATGGGATTCGGTGATAAAGAATAGACCAATCATCCAGTCTCTAACACTCCATAACACAGGCATATAGACAGTCCCCAAATTACTACTTTGTGTAACAGTTTCACCTTGGTGTTTCGTTGAATTTGGTATGGGGAATTTAAAGCTGTCAAAATCTTCTAGAGATGATAATAGTTTGTGTTGATACAATAGCAACCCCTGTTATCAACATAACTATTATTCTCTCACATCTCTGGGTTTATCGCACAGATTTCACTTTTTTGTCCCAAGACCTTGAATCTGTCAATGCTTTTAGGTACACCAAATTGCAACTTGGAATATTGCAATGTTTCCAGATTGTGTGAAAATTATATTTACAATTTTATCACATTTGAATTAATCCAGTATGGTACAACAGATTAAGGCCATTAAACAATATAGTATATTTTACTACCTTATAACTAAGTTAGAGATTGTGCTTGGGGCAAACCATACAGCATTTTAATACCATATAGATCCATCATCAAGGTCCAGTACTGTCAAATCATAATTTTGACAAAATATGATTTATTTTAAAACAATCAGTTTTATTTTATTCTACACCAGATAAATTCAAGATTAGCTTTAATCCTGGTTTGTGTCACGTTTAAACCAATTGGTGTTGGGGTTATGTTTGGCATATTATCGCACATACAATTACCAAGGCATAGTGTATCACAATCAATTAATGAGTGATCACTGTAGTCTTTTTTTCCCTCTGGAAATGTTATGGTGAATCTTAAAATCAGTTTCACTTAAAGGAGTAAGAAGCGGGGTTCTGAAAAATATAGCATTAAGCATCCCCAAAACGACAGGTATGTTATGTAAATAGATGTAGCAACACGTAAGGACGTGTAACACTATATTTTTCAGAACCCCGCTACTTATTCATTAAAAACACAGAATACAATTTAATTTAGAAATTGTGGAAAGGGACCTGCTTAATATCCTCCTCTGCAGCATCTAGGCAACCACTGTGGTTGATTGCTTTCTAATTATAACACTGTTAGATGGCTACACTGTGGCAAGCCCTTAATTAAAGAGAGCATGGTACTGATGGTACTGAATGATTACTGCAATATATTTCTGACTCATAGTTTATTAGTCAGACACTCATTTATACAATTTTGTGCAAATTATTTAAATTGCATGTAACGGTAGCAATAATAAAATTCACATCGTAATGTTATCATCTGGAGGAGTCAACTGTGTTCACATCTGCCTGGTACTGTATTTACCAAACAACTTTAATGCAGAGTAATGCCACTCAAGCTCGTAATAAACTGAAGAAGCAGAGATCTGATCGACACACCTTTCACCTTTCACTCTTGCCTCTACAGTGTCTTCCATGAATTCAACTCTTTTGAGACGGGGGGGGGGGGGGGGGGGGGCATAAGATTTACACACCTCCGATGACTGTCAGGCAGAAACACGACATCATAAATATGACAGGAAGAGTTCAACCAATAGCCAGATCAATCTGCCTGGAATTATAAAAGCTAATGAATAAGACTAGCAGCAGGAAGAGACAGTCCTGGCAATGGGAAACAGAAACAACAGAGCTGTTTACAAAACCAAATGAATCTTGAAAGATTAATTCAACAGATTCTGTGCAATTCTGTTGAGGGTTATGGCTCCCATCCCAGTCTGAATAATTGATTACTGCCACATTTTGTATGTTAACGTAAAGATTAACTTGCTTATGACACAGGTGATATGAAATAATTGCAAATGATTCCAATTCAAACGGTGTTTGTCAGCAGGCAGGTATTATCTCTCTTTTTTTTTTATATTTTTTATATTTTTACCCCGGTTTTCACCCCAATTTAGCATGCCCAATTATTATCTGTATCCCCGGCTCACCGCTCGCAACCCCCCCGCCGACTCAGGAAACGGAGGCTGAAACACGCGTCCTCCGAAACGTGCTCCTTCCAAGCCGTCATTTTTCGCACTGCAGATCCACAGCAATGCTACCAGACCTATAGTGCCGGAGGGCAACACAGATCTGGCGGCTCCGCTGCAGAGCCACAGGCGCCCTATCGGCCACAGGGGTCGCTGATGCGCGGTGAGCCGTGGATTCCCCTGCCGACCTAAGCCCTCCCTACCCGGGCAGCGCTCAGCCAATTGTGCGCCGCCCCCTAGGAACTCTCGGTCACGGTCAGCTGTGACATAGCCTGGATTCGAACCAGCGATCTCCAGGCTATAGGGCACATCCTGCGAGGAGCGCCTTTACTGGATGCGCCACTCGGGAGCCCAGGTATTATCTCTCTTAATTACTAATGTATGATGATTATTATTATTATTATTATTATTATTAGTAGTAGTAGTAGTAGTAGTAGTAGTAGTAGTTTTAGCAGTTACTATTACCATATAGCCTGTTTTTGTCCTTCATTTGCCATTAGTTATTATAATTCTATCAAACATTTAGTTTTACAACTATCAGAATCTCAGACAAGAGAGACAGCAAGAGACCATTTTGAAAAACTGAGGACAGGAAAGGATACCTTTCAGGCACAGTCTGCACAGATTCATGCACATCAATACCTCTCTTTAAAACAGTGTGATACATTATACCAATGCCCTGATTCCTTGTAGCACTAACACAGTCTGCACATTACCCTTGAGCATATCATTGTGACCCAAGTGTTTAAAACATATTTTGAAGATAGAAGTCCCCTGGTCAAAATCTAAGAAGGAGTTGTGTGTGTTTTTTTTTTTATCTAAATCCTCCAGGATGTTTTTTTTTTATTTTTTATTTGTCATGTACTAAACATGTTTTTATTAGTATTGCTATCAAAAGGGAGTACACAGGTACGGGTCAGACTTGTGATTGGACAGCTATTGAGTGACCCTGATCAGCCTGTATTTTGTCAAGGATAATGGATATGGTGGTGAGATAGCCAACATACTGAGCTTGAGAAATCAATCTAACACATAATATCCAGATAGCTAATGTAAAAGCAGGTTGTTTTTAAAAAAAATTTATGTAAACAGAATAGTGGTACAGGCCGAAGGGTTATTTATTGTGCACATAGGTCCCAGATTGGAATCCTGCTCTCATCTAAATTGTGCACGGCTGGCAAAGAATGACTGCATTCTTTCTAACATAAAAAATGGCTAAGTTATAGAGTCTTACTATGGAAGGGTACAGACAAAAAGAAATCCATTGAGGGAAACAGTAATGTTTTCCCATTAATACATGTTCCAGTAAAGGTATGAATAAATGCAGTGTGGAAGCTTGTGGATTTACTGAAACAAAGTACAACCTTACAGGATCTTTACATGTTACATAGAGGTATTGTACTATGACAAAACGGGTTACAATGTAGCATAGGCCCCAAAAAAGTATCCTCTCTATATCCCTGCTAAAACTAATACTGTATAAAAAAAAAAAAAAATTAATGTAGCAGGAAATAAATAGCTAGTGAAACATTGAGAGATGACTGTCCTCATCTCCATTTGCTGATGAAAATCATGCGTGCTTTGGTTATGAATCATGGGTAGACAGTTAATCTTTCAACAGAAAATTAATATTACACAAATCAACACAAAGATATCAGTTTCTGCTTCAAACTCTCTTGCTTGGACCAAACATAACATGAATTTGATGACAGAATGTGATGCAGATTTATTGATTTGCAATGTTTTTCTAACAGCTTAATCTCTCATGTTTTTTCTCCTTGTTAATTTTTTATAAAAATATTGTATTTAAGGTGTTTTCTTAAACTTTAAAATAGGGATGTATTTCATGCACACATACTCTATCAGCTAGCAACCAAGCAAAGAGATTTTCAAATCATTCCTTGTCTCTTTTTTGTGGCTGAAAGGTGGTTATTTTTCAAGAAGCGAGATATATTCATTACTCTTTACGCAACAGTGTGAAGTGAAAAGAGTATAGCACTTTTCCTTTAAAAAAAAAAAAAGCAATATAAGTTCAATTTTCCTTGCCTTAAGGAATACCGACAGTATGTGTCAGAGACAGTGATGAAAGCAATGAAAGATTCCCTCATTGTAACCTGTGCTTTTATCACAGTACAGGATGGACTCGGCTATTTCAAAAGTCTTGCCAGAAAACTCCATTAGGAGCGCGGCAAAAAAAATAATAATGAGAGAACTGCAGTTCGTTTTGATAATTATGAGTTCAATATTCTTGACAATCAGTCACATAGATGTGAATCAACCTTTCCATTTGATAGGACCTATTTTTTTCGCTATTGTTCTAACTTTTAGATAAATCCGTTCTAGGTTCCTGAAAAACGTGCGATAACAAGCATGTCAGTGACATTCATCTCCCAGAACAGCCTTAAATTCACAATCAGTAGCATGAAAAATACATTTCACTACAGACAGACTGACAGAGGTCTTCATATACTTTCAGTTTCTGATACTCGTAATATTATTTTTATCGTAAATGGATAAGCCAGTCAGTGAAGTTTCATCACAATAAAGGATACACAAACCCTAAAGTTTGACATGCACATGGAATAATATGCATACTTCTGGGATTAAGATTCATCTGCAAGCAAATATTCTTATTCTTATTAAATTACATGGTGAACGATAATTTTCCTATACACTGCATTTTACATACTTATTATACACAGTGGTGGCATGAGACCCATGTATAATTAGATTAGGTGGTGGCACAAGACCCATGTATAACAACATTGCCCGCATTGTATAATAAGATTGATGATAAAAATGTTAACTTCGATTTATAAAAACACACTCTACCACTAGGATATGCACGAAACAAATCATTATCAATACCAAAACAAACAACAACAGCCTGCAGATTTAAAGTGTTATCCTCAGAAGACACAGAGACATTTGTGCAAGAGCAGAATAACACAAGTACTCTTAGAAAAGCAATAAGCGACATACATTTAGTAAGAAATTACCTCAGCCTCTTGCCCTCCGTGAGATGTTAGGCAGTTTAGATTGATGTCCCTCAGAAAGCAAAGGCTCTTGAGTGATGAGGAAGTCTTGCAACTCCACTCTCCAAAATGTCAAGTGAATTTCCTACTCCAAGTCTTAATAATAATAATAATAATAATAATAATAATAATAATAATAATAATAATAATAACACATTTAGTTTCTCCCTGTACAAACATTTTTATACAAATAACACTGAAATTTAAAATTAATTGTTAAAAATGAACTTGTTTTACAATTTTTTAAATTATGTTATTGTAAACACTTCTTCAATTGCATTTACACCAAACCTGTACATATAATGCTGTAACTCCAGCTAGTGCACTCGTGGTTTATATATGTCACCAGAAACTCTCAATAGAATTGTAGCCTTATTATGCATGGGTGTACACTATTCCTTATACAATTACCATCATCATCTTACTGTATTCATTTGAAGACAAATGCATAGTAATATACAAGTGTAAACATCAATCTTCAAAAAGCACATCATGATCTCTAACCTGTAATGTAATAAAACACCCTGAAATGTAATCAGACCTGCTTCCATATACAGTGCCTTGCGAAAGTATTCGGCCCCCTTGAACTTTGCGACCTTTTGCCACATTTCAGGCTTCAAACATAAAGATATGAAACTGTAATTTTTTGTGAAGAATCAACAACAAGTGGGACACAATCATGAAGTGGAACGAAATTTATTGGATATTTCAAACTTTTTTAACAAATAAAAAACTGAAAAATTGGGCGTGCAAAATTATTCAGCCCCCTTAAGTTAATACTTTGTAGCGCCACCTTTTGCTGCGATTACAGCTGTAAGTTGCTTGGGGTATGTCTCTATCAGTTTTGCACATCGAGAGACTGAAATTTTTGCCCATTCCTCCTTGCAAAACAGCTCGAGCTCAGTGAGGTTGGATGGAGAGCATTTGTGAACAGCAGTTTTCAGTTCTTTCCACAGATTCTCGATTGGATTCAGGTCTGGACTTTGACTTGGCCATTCTAACACCTGGATATGTTTATTTGTGAACCATTCCATTGTAGATTTTGCTTTATGTTTTGGATCATTGTCTTGTTGGAAGACAAATCTCCGTCCCAGTCTCAGGTCTTTTGCAGACTCCATCAGGTTTTCTTCCAGAATGGTCCTGTATTTGGCTCCATCCATCTTCCCATCAATTTTAACCATCTTCCCTGTCCCTGCTGAAGAAAAGCAGGCCCAAACCATGATGCTGCCACCACCATGTTTGACAGTGGGGATGGTGTGTTCAGGGTGATGAGCTGTGTTGCTTTTACGCCAAACATAACGTTTTGCATTGTTGCCAAAAAGTTCGATTTTGGTTTCATCTGACCAGAGCACCTTCTTCCACATGTTTGGTGTGTCTCCCAGGTGGCTTGTGGCAAACTGTAAACGACACTTTTTATGGATATCTTTAAGAAATGGCTTTCTTCTTGCCACTCTTCCATAAAGGCCAGATTTGTGCAGTATACGACTGATTGTTGTCCTATGGACAGAGTCTCCCACCTCAGCTGTAGATCTCTGCAGTTCATCCAGAGTGATCATGGGCCTCTTGGCTGCATCTCTGATCAGTCTTCTCCTTGTATGAGCTGAAAGTTTAGAGGGACGGCCAGGTCTTGGTAGATTTGCAGTGGTCTGATACTCCTTCCATTTCAATATTATCGCTTGCACAGTGCTCCTTGGGATGTTTAAAGCTTGGGAAATCTTTTTGTATCCAAATCCGGCTTTAAACTTCTCCACAACAGTATCTCGGACCTGCCTGGTGTGTTCCTTGTTCTTCATGATGCTCTCTGCGCTTTAAACGGACCTCTGAGACTATCACAGTGCAGGTGCATTTATACGGAGACTTGATTACACACAGGTGGATTCTATTTATCATCATTAGTCATTTAGGTCAACATTGGATCATTCAGAGATCCTCACTGAACTTCTGGAGAGAGTTTGCTGCACTGAAAGTAAAGGGGCTGAATAATTTTGCACGCCCAATTTTTCAGTTTTTTATTTGTTAAAAAAGTTTGAAATATCCAATAAATTTCGTTCCACTTCATGATTGTGTCCCACTTGTTGTTGATTCTTCACAAAAAATTACAGTTTCATATCTTTATGTTTGAAGCCTGAAATGTGGCAAAAGGTCGCAAAGTTCAAGGGGGCCGAATACTTTCGCAAGGCACTGTATCTTTCATACTCATCAAGCCTACAGATCTCCAAAGCTAATCCTCTCATTATCTTGTGGATTGTTTTTTTCTGAGAAAACAAATTGCCCTACCATAGCTGCTTCACTTTACGACAGCTCGCAGAGGCCATTGGGACATTTTTTTTTTTCTTTCGTTATGTCAAGATTACAAGATAATTCACTCAGGATCTCGATATTACCATTCCGATATCTTGTGATCAAAAGATCATTTATCCCAGAATCTAGAGAAAATAGAAGCCATTACTTCCTTTTTTTGAGAGAATTACACGTCTCTCATGATCTCAACAAAACGACTTAGACTGTCCAAATCCTGAGGAAAATGGAAGTAATGACTCCCGTTTTCCCGAGATCCTGGGATAAATGATCTCACGATCACGAGATAACAAATCTTATTTTTTTGTGTGTTTTTGATGTTTTTAGCGTGCTGCCGTACTTCTTTCATATTTGAAATGAATACGATTTGGTTTTGTTAATTTAGCAACAAAGTACACATTCTAATAAGGAATGTGTGCAGCTTTCCATTAAGTACCAGAAACACACTTAAACTGCAGAACACACTGACAGAGAAATCATAAAAATGAGCGATATTGCATGTCTTAAAATCTTGGGGGCTGCTCAGAATTCTAATTGACCATTTCTTTAGTATAATGAGGCATCTACCACAGCCATAATCTACTGCAGGGAAATTAAGATTAAGAACACTCTGTTCTCACAAAATGTCAGTTTCATATGCATAACAAAATATCACTGGGATTTATATTCTTACTGCAGAGGCATAATAGCATGATTTGCTTTAGAATCCTGAACCACAAAGCAGCAATCTTATAGAGCAGAATTTGCATATTTGACTTTGCTGTAAGAATGCAATTCAGTCAAACACTTTCAATATCACGTCAAAGGCACTGAGCAAAAATGGGTTTGACTTGATCAGGAATTCACCAATAACTAGGCAAAATAGGCATAACAACACAGCAGAAAGAAGTATTGATACAAATAAGCCTGTTTTGCGGAGTAACTTGAAAATATTTGGTACTGGAATTGCATTGATCACAACAGTGTTCATTATTAAAAGTATAGTTGACTACACATTATATTAATTAAATATAAAAGGTTGCACTGTATACATATAGTGTTAGGTCTGTATTGTGCTAACACTGTGCTCTACTGTGTATTGTACTAGCTGTGGCTCCTTGTTTCAGTGGTATTAGTGACAGTACATTGCATTAGGTCAAATCATTCAGAATTCACAAATCCACAGGTTTGGTAAGGTTGGGATTCCAGCATCACAGAACTGCAACACATACTTTCAAAACAAGTGTTCTTCCAATAAATCCTATACAGTACGTTGCAGGCCAGTTATAAAAACACAGCATAAAACTGACACTAACGTAATACATTTGCATATATATTCATATCATCTATGTCCGAGTTACAGTTTCATCCATTTAAATGAATCTGTGATAATAACGGCATCTTGCATCAATAATTCCTAACTTCTGAAGGTTTAAGAGTTTAAAGCAGTAGTGACACTTTAAATTGAAGTCTAGCTGATCCTATTAGGCATGTGTGGGGGCAGCAGTGTGGAGTAGTGGTTAGGGCTCTGGACTCTGGACCGGAGGGTCGTGGGTTCAATCCCCAGTGGGGGACACTGCTGTTGTACCCTTGAGCAAGGTACTTTACCTAGATTGCTCCAGTAAAAACCCAACTGTATAAATGGGTAATTGTATGTAAAAATAATGTGATATCTGTATAATGTGAAATAATGTATAATGTGATATGTTGTAACAATTGTAAGTCGCCCTGGATAAGGTCGTCTGCTAAGAAATAAATAATAATTATGTCCCCGATATCCTATGCCATGGAGATCCAGCCTAGCAATAAGCACTGTGCATGGATGGATAATATCATCTAAGTTTCAGTTATAGTACCATATTACTTGAGTTACGTCGATACCAAAGGACACTTGCATTTAAACAAAAACTCTAAGTTATTATTAGGGAAAGAAGCTTGGTATAGTAGTTCTACAAAAATCGATTCTTGTATATGTTTCAAACACGCAGTTCTGCTTTGAATTAATTGTGAGTTAATAAAAGTCATGCAAACCAAAGGTTGTGCCGTCATTTCTCTGGTGCCCTTTGGCTTGTTGCCATACGGACATCAGGATTTGCTGTGCAAAGTTTCTCACTTCCCTTTCCTTTGTGATGAGTTGCTAAATGGAAGCAGAAGCTACAAATGGTGTCAACATCAGAGATTTGTAGAATTGTGGAAATGCTAGTGCCACCTCCCATTGTGCCTGGGGCATAAACATAATAGTGTCACATTTTCCTCAGTATATATGAGACAATAAATAAATGTGGTTCATCAGCTGATAATTTCAGAAAGACTTGAAAATGCCACCAGCTCCATTATAGTCAAGTTAGGTGCTTTACATAAAATTGTCTGCATTAAAGAACAGCAGGTTATAAGAACTCACATCCTTTGAAAACTATCAGATATAATGAATGGCTGTCAGGCAGTGCCATTTATAACACAGACACAAATGCATAATAATGGAGGTAACACTAGACACAGACAGATGCATCAGGGGACAGACCCCAGGAAATGCTTTTAGGTCTTTTCTGTTACAGTTAATTGCTGGGGGATGGGGATCACAGGCAATTGGGTGACGCAATGGATTTAATATTTAGAGGAAATATAGAAGTAAATCAAATACTATAAAAATAGATTTTCCTGAATCTGACTTTGGAGTATTATATATTAATATTAATATATTATTCATCATCGGTGTAGGCATCATGTACTGCTCCAATCTTTCTGTAACACACGTCAGCATTTAAAAAAACTGCACGGTTTACAAACTAAGTCAAATTTAATAGTACTGTGAGCACACTGAGCAGCTATGCATTGAGACAAACATTATTGATTTTATTATTTATTTATTTTGTATTTGCTATGATTCAGATGAGGAATGTTCCTAAACTAAGACGTCAAACAAAGATGGTCTTGAAGTAATGGTCAGATTAATCGAGGATATCCAATGACTTTCATGTATTTTTTTTTTTCAATTCGTTAACAAAAAACAAAAAGTTGATTTATTTCTGTTTCAGACAATATCATAGTGTTTTAATAGAACTAGATTTCCATTGCATACTGCCATACAGTAGTACATCACATTCAAGACTAGTAGCATACATCTCTAGAGTACTTGGTTGTGCTGATGTTTAAAATGAACAGCAATACTGCTTTTAAATTCAAATAATAATCCTGTTGCATAGAAACCTTAATTCAACCAGAATCCACACGCTTACTGTTACAGGAAATAGGTATAACTTGTTAAGCTAATAATAATAATAATAATAATAATAATAATAATAATAATAATATTATTATTATTATTATTATTATTAATAAAAACTGTATGTCGGTTTCTACATTTATTTATGTTTCTATCTATATTAATCTAGTGTTTAACACCTTCAACCATTATTTTTAATGTTATAAACCAAATAGCAAAGCAGACAAAAAATATTGTATAGCAATCCCCTTTTTCTACTGTAATTTGACATATACAGATATTCAAGTTGTTGCTGCTGTTTCCTGGTTTCTAATCACTTTCCATGCTCTTGTTCAAACTCACTCAAATGGTCTATCTGAAATGTAACCCTCTGCACAGGTAGTAGGATGCATTATTTTTTAATAACAGGTGGTTGGTTGAACCTGTAATACTACTCCTCTTGTTTGTTTTGTAATTTGGAGATCCCAGTAAGGTGCCATGCAAAGCATTCGTTCATTCCGTCTGTCTTGTTACAAGGCGAACATCTTTTATTAATTCAAATTTTATTTTTGCCTCCTAGTCTCCTACTGTATACACTTTTTGGATTGCATTTGCCTTTTATATATGTGACTGTTTAAAAATATAGAAAACATTTACGGTAAAAAAAGGATAAACTTTGATCTAGATCCATACTAGCTCAACAATAAATGGCTGAAATGGTTCATTGTTCAGAAACAACTCAGGAGCGGCTAGCTTCAAACACATTTTTTTTTTCTTGTATCATTTAAGTAAATCAGGCTTCAGATTTGTAACTAGTATCTAGATTGTTCGATGGTAGGAAATGTATTCAACTCCCTAGAGTTTAGGAAATGGGCAGAGTCTGAATCAATGTGCTCATTGCTGAGCAGCGCCTCCAAAACACCAAACAAACAGCCCATTGGAAAATACTATCACAAATCCTCACAGCCCATAGGAAACTACAGCAAATCCGGCAGAGATCATGCTTTCTGCATTGTGCGTTTGAACAGCCTGAGATCTAAACAGCTCGACCAACTAGCAGAGAATCAGAGATCCAATTCCTCCTGTTCCCTGCTGATGATCATTTTAAAGTAAGTAGTTTATTATATTCTGCTTATTTGTTTGAAAGACGACAGGCTTGGCTGTAATCACTTCTGAATTGCTGCAGCACATTACTTTCCTGCAAGTTGCTGAAATCCGTGTCGTATTATATGTACTGTATCACTGATGCAGTCTGTTAATTGATTTTTAATTTTTTTGTAATAAAAGGAAGTGTTTCACAGTTAAGAGCACTGTTTTCCATTTTTAATTAGCATCAAGGGGAAGCAGGCCTGTGCATAGTAGTTAGAGTTACATGTTTTAACAGCAGATTTCTTCAGCCAAAAAAAATTATAATCCTTTTGTGTTGTGATTTTTATCTGGTTTCAAATGAAAAATGCCGTGGTAAATAATTCATGTGCAAAAATGAAACCATCTTTCACATAGTACTGCAAATCTCAGGTGCATTCTATTAAAACCCTAAAAGCATGCACTGTATGGTATTTTAGTATCCAGGCTTTGTTCATATGTGCTTGCACAGTTCAGAAAGTTATTAAGTTCTGATTCAGTGTAGCTATATTTGTATCTGGTTTCCAATCCTATTGACTTGTGGGCAGGAACACTGGCAGTCTATCAATAGTCTAATTACAATGACCATAGGCTGCCTGAATAATTTATAGTTCCCTTAAAGCTGATATATGCTGGAAAATGGCTATCTGCTGAAAGCACACTCAGTAGTTTATCAAGAGGAATGGAACAGCACTCTGACAAAATGTCAATGTTTAGCTGGATAATAAAGATGTATCTTGGCAAACAATTTCACTCCTAAAGTTAGACTCACATATTTCTCGAGCAACCAGGACTTTATTTATATCCTGACAATCAAACCACTGGTACTTAAATTACCAGCAAAACAATACCGTTCCACACCGTTTTATGAAATCTCTGTTGCTTCTTTGGATATAGGAAGCATGTCTTTATTGAGTTGTATGCAAGTATCTGCTTTTTCACCCCCATACTAAACACACTGACATTTTACTTTTTTTTTTTCAATTATTATTATTATTTAATTATTTAAATTATATAGTACTCAGTTTTGATCCCAGAAATACGAGGGCAAGTCAATTATAACCTGTGTACCTGTGATCTTTACAGCTATCAAACCAGAATAATTGTATTTTCTTTGTTCTTTTGCACAACTGGGTTGAATCAAGGACTCTTGATAGCCTGCTGGGAGACAGCCCCACCCACCTCATCTGTTTAATGAATTATATATGTTAGAGTTTTTTTTTGCATATTGTATTCTGCTGTATATACCCAACCCAACATTTAGTGACAACATTCTTGGCTTATTTTCCCAGCCCATAGAAATCATTTTGGGCATTCCTGTTATGACCACCCTTGACAAGATGACTTAACACTTTTTGAAAGAAATGATTGGGGATCACACTTTTCCAGCTTTGGAAAGCCTTTCCTTAAAATAGAAGCAGTTTCACGCTACTGAGTTTCCGAGGGCCTGTGGGAATGTATAATTCCCTATGGAATTGTAGCCCCAGCTGTAAATATCTTCCAATACCTTTATTTTTTATACACATTTTAATTCTGTATGAAGTATTTGCAGATAAACAGAATATACATACTGTATACAATATAAAACTGAATGAAGAGGTCCCCAAACGCATTGCAGATATGTCTGTTTACATCATTTGAATGAAACAAAAACACTCTAATAAGATGGCTGCTTGGTTTACCTGATTGCAAATGGGCTTTACTGTTTATACAAGCTGTGTTATCACACATAAACAGGGTTCATTGTCCTCAATTTATTAAACAATTCCCAAGGCCACTACTACCTCTTCTTAATAGTGCAAAACCTCAACAAGGCCCACATCCTCTGCTTGCCATGAAACTACCCTTTAAAGGCTACAATGCTTGATTGCTCGCCCTTTCTAATCATCCATAGCATTTCTGAGTTATGTTAATTAAACATTTAGATCATTGATCGACATATAAATAACGTTCTGAAACTGACTTGAAAATTGCTTGGAAAAGAACATGCACTTCCTAAATCCAGGTAAATCATGTGACGTTTGACATTTTCAGCTTTGCAATGCACTTACTCTATGGTGTAGTAAAGAGATTAGAGGATTTGAAGGTCACGGCGCTACAGATTTATCTGGGACCCAGCAGTATAGATAGATAGCCCAAGCAAACCAAAGCCAATTGAACCACCAGAAGAAAAAAAAAAAAGAAAAAAAATTCCCATCCTGTATCTGCTAATCTTTATTGCTCTGAACTGTCTACTTATTCATCCACCTCTTCCTCTCTCTCTCCTCTTTTGGCTGGAAGTTTCCAATACTTTCATTACCGAGGCTGTTCTTAAAACAGCTAGCCATTGATCTACCTGTAGATATGATCTAAATGCATATTAGTCTGTCTTCCCCCAACTGTTACTCCCTGTGACTGCTTAGCAGTGTCCCAGTCATTTATACCTCACTCTCAACCTACTGCAGCATCTCATTATTCATCAAAAGGTCTGCTGTCCGCCCATGGTTTACCATTTATTTCTATCGCTATACAAAAGGAGAGGAGTGAAGAAGCTCCTAATAGACTGGCCTGTTATAAACATATTTTAAAAGCCAAATCATTAGCGCTATTCATTATATGGATACTTTTTATCAAAACCAGTAAACTAGAATGTCAGACACCTTACGCTGACAATTAAATATTTTTACATTGTCTATTTTTTTTCACTCGCTGAACAAAACCTCTGGGGTCAGTGGTGAGTTTTTACGTTCTATAAATATCAATGAAATATTATGTTTGTTAAAATAGATTACAAGCAAACAGAATCACAGTCCTAACCTCATTTTTTGTTAGTGTGATTCATTCCACTTTACGGTTGTTTCACTTTAATCAAAAGACGTTGTGAAGGGAGTGCTATCCTGGATAGAACGTACTTTACCAATAGGGAATCCAGGTTTAGAAAAAAAAAAAGGTTTGAACCACAGAAGTGGAAACATTCAGCCACAGATGTGGTTATTCCTAAGAATTTTTACATGTGTTTGAACCTACTTAGCAGTAGCTGTACAGTTGTTTCAATACGGTGGAAGTTTAAAATGATTGTTCCATTTTAGTGAGGAATTCAATTTCATGGCAATAAAATGACTAAGGCACTGAGGGGAAAGCAAACACAGGAAGGTCATGTCCTAGTACCTTAAGGCCAAGTTCAGCACAATCACTGTAACCAGCTCATTCCATCTCTAAAGGGATAAGCCCTTGAATTTAATACAAGGTCTGTATTGGCAAGGCCACATTTTACAAACACAGCTTCTGGCTTTTCAAGGAGGGTCACTGGGAAATAGATATCTGTTTAATAACATACAAAACGAAAAGGTTTGCTATACAATGGTGACTCGTTAAATGTATAGTTTTGTTATAGGTTTCAGTCACACTAGTCCCATGTCTTTATGTACTCCCAAGATGTTTATTCACAAGAGGTTGCTAGTAACAAATGCCTATGTCTGGCAGTGAATATACTGGTCTGAGTTTGCCCGATGTCAGAAGAATTTGTCTCATTGCTTAGCTGCACCTAGAGAGAGGTTAAAAATGTCATAATGGCCACTCTGAAATCAAAAAGAAAAGAAAAAGAACAAAGATGCCTTAGTATTGCTCACCATGGGAAATGTAAAAAATGCAAAGTTAGGTTTGTGATTTTTTTTTTCTTTTGCTGAGTAGTACAGTTCAGGGAGGGGTTAACAAAAATCAAGCGGTCGAAGCTTAAAATGTGTACTAAATACGTTTGCAAGGAACTGTCATTTTATTGAGAAAGTTGCACAGAATAGGAAAAATCCATCTTCTGTTCCCTTTTTAAGTTTTGATTTAAAAGTGCATCCTCAGTTAGAGAGCTCAAGTGGCAGGGTGACCTAATCATAAACAGTGCTGTTCTTTTCATATTCAGGGAGCCATACCTGTAGCCATGTGATAGAACAGGATCGGAAGATCATGTTGGTATAAACAAGCATTCCAATTAAAAAAAAAAAATAGTTACCAAGCTACTGGAAACCTAGAAATACCTCCACTGTTGGTTTTCAAATGCTAACACAAATAAAACATATCTTGCATTATATTTATATATATATATATATATATATATATATATATATATATATATATATATATATATATATATATAAAATGAACATAAACTGCTGCAGTAACTCATACAGCAATTACACAAGCTATGTATTTCTGATTGTATCACAACATTTGGATTTTTTACTTGATTACACCTCTACACCTGCCTGGTCATTTACACAACACAATACACTGATAATATTGTGTCCCTGATTACATTTATAGCTTTAGTACAACTAACATCAAATCACAACTGACAAGGATTCACAGTCGGAGATTGAAAACACCCTTGTTTGTAGCCTAAAAGGTTTACAGAAGATCATATGACATGTTTGTGTTTTCTTTTCAGAAATACAGAGTTTCACCAATACCTTATCATCTGCATACATGCCATACTTGCCAATGTCATATCTATGCGGGCTGCTAGCTGATAGTGGCACTGTTTAGAGCCTCCTGCCAAGCCCTATGAGAAAGCAATCTATCCAGCTGCTTCATTAGAGAGTGATCACATCATCAGGGTTATATTGAACTGCATGACTGGCTAGCATCAATCTAGGCTGAGCTTTCTGCATGTTAGAAAGCAGCTTACGATGAGGGGGAACATATTGGATGCGGGAAAAAAACAGCATAATGGATTGAAAAAAACAAATAAAACAGGTCAACCACCGACTAATCCCAAACAGAGAGTTCAAGCATTTGTCAGTTCAGACCTGGGATAGAGAGGGCAGTTGGTATGCTTGTTTCTCCCCATGAATCCAACAACAAATGTTTTGAAATGCAATAGCAATCACAAAAAGCCTATTGAATCAATTGCAGAATGGTACATGCAGTGTGTTTCGGGGGGGGGGGGCTCAGGGAGTGATGAATTAAAACTGCTAGGTTGTTTTTTTCCTCGGATGTCATCTGAATGTCTGTCCAGCTTGTGAGTAAACGTGTGCTGATAAATACTTTGTATGCAAGGTGGTCACCACCCATGTCATGTTAGGAGAAATACTCCCTTGCCACATTTGCCCATCTGTTGTGGTGCAGAGCTTATGTGATTTGCATCTCTAGTAGATAATTCCTGCTGGTAAGTTCCCATCCCTTTATTAAGCGGACATATTGCTATGTCAAACAGAAATGTAATTAGCACATTAGGAGTTAGACTTTAAAAATTAAAAAGCTCCAGTGTGTGATCTTTAGATAATGTGCGATTAAGGCAAACAACACATTTTCTTAAAAGATAAAATCCAAAAGTGACAAGGCACCTTGCTCTTAATCCTCAAGGTTAAAAGTTAAATTTCTGAGGAAAAAAAAAAATCACCCTCGGAAGTAAAGGGAACATATAATCTAGTTATAGAGCTGGAAAAAAAAAAAAAATGTTTAGGTGATCTTGTTCATTCTATTGTAATTTAAATAATGGAGAAGTTTTTTTTTTTTTTTTTTTAATTTGATTTATTTATATATATAAAATCATTAACTGTTTATATATATACCACTACTCATAAGCTCCATATGTTTGCAGCCTGGTTTGGGGTTTTGTATACATTAGCTACTAACCACAATCCAATGCATGCATAACTGTACATACACATTTTTATTGCTGAATTAGCAGCAGTAAGAGAACATCACAACACATTTGTCTCCAGCTGTCTTGTAAAATATTTTTTTAAACTAATTTGACTGGAAGCCTCCCAAAGCTCTTTAAAAAAGTCCTGAAAAGTGTTTAGCTTTGCAGACATACGTGAAGTATTTGTTTCTCCCTTCATAAATCAACATATATGAACTATGTAGCTTAGTGGAAACATTATAAACCACGCCACAGATTAGTCCAAATTTAAACTTAATGGAGGCAATATATAACTTTTCATGGTAACAAAGAAAAAGAAAAGTTTGCTTTCTGAAACACACTCTTGCAGCAAACAATAAGGTCAATACTGATGTTCTTAGATAGGGTGGATGCAATTTTCTTCATGCTGTCTTGATAAAATGTAATCCAAGTCTGTAAAGAAAGCAGATTGGAACCTAGACTCAGCATTAGTCACAGCAGCTTCAGTGTGATACTTCCTGCTGTGCTGCTGCTTATTGTCTCAACAGTCCTGTTTGGACCAAAAAATGCATTAGACTCCTAATATACTGTACTGGGAATCCTGTCATAGAAAATATGAAAGGAATTCTGTGAAAGAAATGATTCCCTGAAATTCAGCCAGGGTGATTAGTCTTTGGGGATTATTTGAACTTTATATACATATTTACATAATCTGCAAATCCTGCTTTGAAAACTAAACTCTTGCTAAATAATGATGTGATGTTTTAATGATCTTATGTTTTAATGATCTCTAAAATAATTTTGTTAGCAACAATCCCTTTAAGGGTTAAAATGTTTCTTTAAGTATTTGCAACCAAATAATATTAAATGATTGCTGCAATCTAAGTGAAAGGCTGCTGTAGAGTTTGTGTCAGTTTCAGAATAAATGTGTTCAAATCTTCCATCCAAGTATGTCTAAAACTAAAAAAAAAAAAAAAAAATGATGAAACTTCTTGTTCAGGGAAAGAAAGGGTTAAAAGTTTATTTTTTTTTAAATCAAAGAATCAGAACACAGAGTGCCTTTCAAGTTCCTATATACTGGCAGACTCTTGTGTAATACAGTAAGGTTAAAAGAGCAGAAAGTTTGTAAACCGAGTTAACCAAAGCAAATTTTAAGATGCCCTAAAACTACCCCTGAATCTCATTAAAGCTTGTTTGTCAGTTTTCTTGATCTCACTCAGTCGGATCTACCAAGCCGGTGCCTTGATTTGTTTCCTTACATCACATGTAACATTTTAGCATGAAAACTTGTGAAGCAGCAACATCACTTACTGCAATTCTGTAACAAATGAATTCAATACAATTAAAATTAAAAAATTAAAAAAAAACTGCAGTTAAAATTAAACTTGTTTTGTAACGCTGTGACATATCTAACCGTGATACAAATAAAAAGCTTTTCATTGAAATGTCTTATAAAAGGAATACATCACTAACAATACGATTTATATATTCTGGACAGGAATTTATTGCTTGGAAGCGGTATTTGTTTTACAGCACTGGAGACTAGTCTAAAAACCAATTATTTTTTTACAAGTTACAAGCTTGGTTAGATGTAAAACTGAGCTAAAAGAACCGCCCTCAACTGTAGTGTTTCAATAACCATGTTCAATCAGTCCAAGCTCTTTTGAGCAAAACCTGCCAACTGTGCATAATTTGCTGCTGGATTTTGCAGTGGTTTGTGATGTAGACCACAGTGCTGTGGGGAATGAGTGTATAGTACCAAATTGATTTTACTTGTGTCTGTGCCTAATTCAAACCTTTACGAAAATGAATAAATTAGGCACCAGACAACTGTGGAACCCAGCCTTCAAATATCCTCATACCCCATACAGTCTTCACAGAATGTAATTTATTTCACCCAAACAAGAAATCGAGCTACACGGAGTGAAATTTCACTAAGAGCATCAACAGGGAGACATTTTTTTTTTCTAACCCGCAGAATAAATGTAGTGGCACACATCTAACAAAGCACCCATCGTTTTCAAGATGTCACGCTGTAGAAAGCTTATTTACGACTCTCAGCTTCCTTAAAAAGAGCTCTATGATGTTGTAAATGACATTTTAAAAATGCAAACAGTTCAACCAAACCAGATAACATGCATTTTTTACAAGAAATCGGTTGACCCATTTTGCTAAGTCTGCTCTATGTTAAAATACATTCTAGTATATTTAATCTTTAAATGTGTGGATTGAGGGGTGTGGTGATGGGATTGGATTGTAGGATGTCCATTTGACCTTCAGTTCTCCGGAGCTATTGTGGGCGGTTGCTGCAGTGAAGGAAGAGAATTGGACATTCCACATTGGGGACAAAAAAATGTAAAATAATTGGGAAAAAAAAACAAAAAACTAATACCTAGCTCTTTAACTTTCCATTACAAAAGAGATATTGCAGCATCCTAACGCAGTCCGATTCCTGTCCTTCACAAGCATCAGCTCATAGTCAGTAAGCCACTGACACAGTGGAGCTCTGTATCTCCAACACAATTAACCTTGGCTATGTACAATTGCAGTGTGTTAGGATTTTAATTAGTAAGTATTCACCAGTGGAGCTCCTCAGTGTTCTGCTCAGACTGCGACCCAACAGCTTGGCACACTTAGTATGCAGACCCTTGCAGTATCAGAAGGCCACGAATTTGAAAGCCAGCTCGGTTTTTCAGGCTGGAATCCAAACTCTGTCTAAACACACGAAAGACGTTTCCACATATCCACCCTGTGCAAAATTGGTTTACCTCCCGTGGAGACTGGCTTATTGAACAATAGGGAAAATAATGCAATTGGCCTCAGAATGTGTTGGTGGGGTAAGCATTGGCAGCAAGTAAAACTGCTGCCAGCTCTGTCACTTCCACTAGGGGTCACTGTGGTGTGAATGTTTCATTTTCCTCCAGAAAACTGGTAGATAAAAGAAAAATATATACAGATTTAGACAATTAGACAGCACTATCCAGCATCTTTAAGTACAGTTTTAAAGCATTTAACATGCAGACAATCCCAGATTAGGTGAAAAAGTATCCTTTACAATAGGCTGTTATCTAGCATGATAATTACATTTCATTCCATTAAACAGGAGGTTCTGAATGTTGCAAGTTGATCTAATTTACAGTCTTAACAGAGGTAATCTTATAGTATGCAGACTGAGAAACAATAAACCGATAACTGGTCTAGGAGGCACGACCAAAGTGTCTGGCTTGAAAGTCTATTAATACCACAAACGGAATACCTTTGCAAAACTGTTCCCATCTCAATATGCTGAGAAACGTGCATCATTGATGTCTTAATATACATTGACTGAGTGTGTTATAATTACAGTAAACAAGTTAATATTTGTTCACCAAGTAAATTAAACCACTTACTGGACTGACTGAGCCTCAGAGACCCTGTATATTTAAATGCACTATTTTGCATTGTATATTGTATAATTTAATCCCAGTCGTGTTTTTTCTTTTTCCTTCAATTTTTCAGAATCCATCTCACAAGGATAACCCGTTCCGCTGTGTAGAAAGATGCACCGCCACAATCTTTGCCAATCAATCCTATGTACTCTGCTAATCTTGACTTTGTGCTCTGTGAAGCAGGGTGATTTCTAATGCAATTTGTTTGAAGAAAAAGGACTTTCTTTTTTCTAGGCCTTCCTGGTCACGTTAACAGATTAAGTATTTTGTGTGTGTGTCTGCCTTGAGATTATTATTTATTTATTTATTTATTTCTTACTAGACACCCTTATCCAGGGCGACTTACAATTGTTACAAGATATCACATTATTTTTACATACAATTACATTATTTTCACACATTATTTTTTACATACAATTACCCATTTATACAGCTGGGTTTTTACTGGAGCAATCTAGGTAAAGTACCTTGCTCAAGGGTACAGCAGCAGTGTCCCCCACCTGGGATTGAACCCACGACCCTCCGGTCAAGAGCCCAGAGCCCTAACCACTACTGTCATTGAATTGATGGATTTAAATTATCTGCCAAACTATTATTTCACAAAACAGGATAACACAGACCTCAAATTAACTAAAAATGCTGAGTGGGTTGTCCAACTAAAAAAATGAAAACTACACATTTAACATCATAAAGTGTTGACATATGGTACCATGTGGTAGGCAATATTACAAATTCTGGTAAAAATGAAAAATCTCTCATCTTGTGGGCGAGTGTCACTTCTACACACCCCAGGCGTGGCACATACTGTAGCCGGAGGCCAAATATTGTAACTCTGCAATCAGTTTTGCATCTCTTAGGAAATGTCAAAATGCACAGTGCATAAATATTACTACAGCAATGTGCACATTGTCATGTAATAAAATTGAAAAGAAAAATTAATGGAGAACAATTTTGCAGCAATACAAAAAACATCACATGCCTGTATCTGATACTATGCCACCCTGTCACCTCCTACACCCCCTTGTTGTTTTTATGTCCATCATCTCTGCATTCCTTCAATTGAATTTGAACAGTAATGTGACACACAAAGGCACAGACCCTCAGAAAAGAGGCCAGGGGTCAACGTATATTAAAAAATGGGGGAGGGGTTGTCATTCTGATCACTGCAATTCGGGACAACTAAATGTATTGCTTCAGAAAAAAACCTTAAAGCCTTATATATAATGACTGCACAGTGAAGAGAGAGGACATAAATCTGTAAAGAGAACCATACTATAGTATATACATATTACATAGAAATCACCAAGCAATGTAGTCAGTGTTACTTTAAAACAAGGATCCGTTAAAAATAATTACATTTCTGACATCTGATACTGTGACATTTTACCTTCTCCTAGAGAGTGATGGGAACATTAATGGTAAACACATTCATCACTCCCTCAAAGGGAAGGGGCTCCCATTCTAATTGATTAAATTGTCACCGTGCAGTAATTGAGTCGATTAAATGAGATCAAGAAAAAAGCATGCATAAAGACCAATCAATAGCTATAAACATAGAGATAAACAATTACATAAAGTGTGTTAAAAAAGCGCATTATACTTTTTCACGATATGCCACTCTGATAAATAAAATAAAATATGTCTATTTGGCCGATGCTTTTTTCCCAAAGCTTAGTTTTTCCCAAAGTTAGTTGGTCCACATTAGTTTTTCATGTACAAATTCTGGTACCCATTTATACAGTTGGATTGTACAGCAGCAGTGTCCTGGTATTGAACCCAGGACCCTCGGCTAAAAGTCCAGAGCCCTAACCACTACTCCACTCTAAATACAAATAATACTGTACTGTACTGTAGTAATTGCATTTGCAATACAAACTACCGAGAATGATTGCAAGAATGTTAAAAAGCATGAATATATATTTTTTTTTTATTAAAAAAATAAAGTATTCTCAAAAGTATTACTTCTGCTGTAGTCGTGTGAAGTACTGACTGCATTTCAACAAAGGCACTGCTCATCTCAGGCTGAAAGGAAACGGGTTGTGGAATGAAATAAGTAAGACAAGGTCATCTTTAAAGTGCTGGTGAGAAGGGTATTTTCCTCCCTGGATCTCATTGTTCTCATTCTTGGCTTTTCTAAAATATATATTGGCACTGAATTAATTCAGGTGGTCCACTGCCTTGGGGAGAAACACAAGGCTAGGCAGATGGCTGAGAGCATGATCCTTTGTCTGTTGACATAGCTCTTAAACTTCACTTCCTGAGGCTATGGCAGTGTGTAGTAAATAAATGATAAACACTATTTTTCATTCTAGAAACTGGTTGCTATATCCATTTTTACTCCAAACGGTTCCTTCGAGGTAATATTGAGGTTAATATATCTGTAAATAATTAACACCCTTTTGCTACCAGGGTAAAATTTAATCTTTCTGTTTGGATTGCCCAAAAGCATTCCAGCACAGTGAAAGAAGAAAAAAAAACTATATTTGAATTACACGTATGATAAAGTGTTTTTTTGTTTGTTTGTTTTTTTGTTTAATTTCCTTGCAGTATCAGAATTTAATCTACGGCTATCCTCTTGGCTGCCTTCAACTTTGAGAAATTATTACAATTTTTTTTTTTACTCTGTTCATCTCATTTCCCTGCCTCGACAGTAAATCACATTTTGCATTTAGAAAAACAGCCTGTAATTGCTCTTTGTAAACAGCTAAATAGTACAGGAATAAATCAACTGCAAAGGAGGATCTGAAGATTAAATGCTGCTGAGCCTGGCAAACAGTTTCATTAACTTTTAATGGAATTCACAAGGCAGTCTGTGCTTCTGGAAAGCAGTCCCTCAATTTGGTCTTAATGCCCTTCACCCACAGCACTGTGTTTGAGACCTTCCCTTCTCTAATGGCTGGCTATGAGGAGGGGGGGGGGATGAAGGACAAGCACTTGGCACAAAGGATGAAAGCCAGGTGGACACTTGTTCTTTGATCCAAGTTTAAATGGCTCCAGTGAATCCCATTTTGGTTTCACAATGTACTCCTTATGAGGAACTGAACCAGAAGTGAAATGTGTTTGGGTGGATTGTGCTATCCAGCACTGGAGTACCGAGAATCATTCTCTTTCTCCACTGAAGAGAAATGGGTCCACGTCTGACAGGATGGGTGATTCATACAACACAGTATGGAATGAACTAATGGATTATATCTTCTTTTTTTCTGCTTAGTCGATAAGCTACTTTAATGCTTCAGACTGTTTAAAAGTACTTAAAGTCGTCACTAGGTAACATATTAAATCTGTGCCTTGTTAACAAAACGGTGACTTGCTTATAAAAAAAAAAAACATATTGGGTCTGATTTATAAAGCAGTTGCTTCAGGACAAAGCTGGCATTACTTCCTTTCTGAAAAGTGTTAAAAAAAAATCTGTATATAGCAGAAAGAAGAAAAATACATACACATCTGAGAATGTCAATATAAGGGCCCTTCGTGCAACTGAGTTTTCTCTCAGCAAAATATTAGTAAATTGGGCCCATTGGGTTTGGGTCTTGAAGAAAAAAAAAAAAAAAAAATCACACACTTTGGTAATACGGATACAAACTGTAGGATGCCTTAATGCAAGCAGCTGCCATTACAAACAGTGAGGACAAGCATGTTGCAACTGTGTCTGCATATCAGAAAGGAGAAGTGCTGGCAAGAGGGTTAGAGGATTGTTTAACACTCCAACAACTGTAATACCCCCAGAAAATGCATTCTTCAGACCACTCTTCAGACATTAATTTCAACTTGTTATTGTTAAAACTTTTCTTCAATCTAAAAGTTTAGCTGGGGCTTAAAACATATAACCCAGAATTGAAGAGACGCCAAACTCTTACTGAGCTGGTCTTCAAACAATGCTGTTAGTCAGTCTTTTAATGTTTTAGTAAAACAAAGCCTTATTAAGCTTAATCTGGCAAGGACATGGGGTAGATACAGAAAACCGTATTGTCTAGGACTTGTTTTCAAGCTGCTGGCTATACAGCTTATCAAAGTTAAGAGAATGAAAGACTGAGCATTGTGCAAACCCACAGCATCATATAACTATTACGAGGGCACAGACCGAGAAGCTACAGTAGACTTAAACCACTAGCTTTTATTCAAAAGCTAGGGCGTAGCTCAGTCTCAGTCTCCTGTTTGGGGAACCGTTTTAGTTGCTGTTGTAGCCATCATTGTTGTGCTGCTTGCTTTGAATGCAGCAGTATGGTTACAGTATGTGACGTACCATGCATCTTATTAAAGTGTATTGAAAATGTGTTTTTGTTATTAAAAGAGCAGTCTGGCTTATAGATTTATACAAACATCAACTCCAATAACAAAAAAAAAGAATTCTAAAGTCCATTTGTCTGCCTATGAAAAATCATTTACATGCACTGTGATGTAATGTAAACAGTACCACGCCCAATTGTATTGTTTTGTAACAAGAAACCATGCAGTCAGGTGTGGTATGTGTGACAGCAGTCCAGCTTACCTGAAAACTGAACCATCCAGCTTGATCAATAAATGAATAACAAAGCATGTAAAGGGATGTTTTGAAACATATATATTTGTATTTATAGTCAATCTAGGAGTAGTTGCCATGTTGAAGACATCAGCTGTTCAGAAATACTGTACAATTTTCATTTGTTTTTCTTCCTAAATTTAAAACTTTAATAAGTAATTTATAACCTACTGAAAACAGGTTATCAGGAGCATTTAGAATGAAGCAATTACAATTACAAAAGTTTCAACATGAAGTCTCCATCAATGTCCTCTGGAATAAGCCTCTTTGGCACATGTTGTTTATCAAGGCCGTACAATTGAGACTGAAATGTTTAAAGACAAAAAATAGTTGCATTCATTTCAGTTCAGCATACAGTCTGTTTGCTGTCTGTGGGTGTTAAAGATACTAATTTGAAAAGTAAGCGGTTTAACTACAACTGGAACAATATGTATTGTGAAATCTGTGAAAGCAAAAGGCTGTACATTTCACTTTCCCACAAACTCAAAAATTGAAGAAATTGAATTTAACGAAGGCTGATGCTGTTCATTATTTATATAGCGCTGGATGTTTGACAAATAAACTTCTGAAGCTTCTCACATGCCACAGCTTTCAGAGACAGTTTTTGGTTAAATGTATTTCATGGAAATTGTTGCAACATCTACTTGTGTCATTTATTCATAAGGTCTTAAGACAAAAAAAAAAAGTCAACCTAGCAATATAATGATATTTAAAAACGGCTATGGCAGTATGGTTCGGGTATAAAGTTAATTAAATTACGACTGGTTTCTACTGAGTTTCTAGATACTGAATTACATTTAAAAACATTGAGCTGTTATTGCTCCCAAAGCTTCCAGCACAATCCAATCCAATGGCTGAATTACTCTTAAAAGCCGTGCCAGGATTGAGTGAGTGGTTATTACTAGTTCCAAAGTACAAATGGACACCTATAAAGAAACATGAGAATCAATGAGGAATTACAAGAGTTGATTTTAGTTTTTGTATGCCATACACTCCACATGCGTATTCAAACATCCCAGTGCTTTAAAACTACAAATCCTGTAGTTACAACATATTTAAAGGATTTGCCTGTTACAGTTTACTACTTACCCAGTCCATTAGCCATGCATTTTAAAGCACACCCGCTATTCAATTTCTGAAAAATATAGGGCAGTACTTAAGGCCCTTGGCCACATTTGTCAACGGCTTCTTATTTAACAAATTGCTTCCAATTGTAAATGTTAGTTGATCTCTCCACTCTAATGGGCAATGACATGTACAGTAAATGATTAGCATAATATGAGCACTGATTCAACTAATGGGCAAGTACGGAGCATGACTTTCTGGTACTTATAAATCAGCAATTAGCCTACTTAGATTGAACAACTTAAAGCCATTCTCAGGAAGATAATTTGCAGCAATCTAAAAAAAGGCAGACGTATATGTGGGGGTGTGAGCTGCGATTCAATTGCTTGTTTTTGCCAAATACAATATTTAAGGGTTTAAATCAGGATGTTTTTCTCTGGGAGATGATTAGTGTACCCGTGTACTCCAAAATTTGTCAGGCTTTTATTATATTTTCTTGTACACCAAGTGTAACTACTGATAATGGAAATAGACAGAGATTACCCTTTGTTAGCAGGAAGGGTGGCAAGACCCAATTAAAATATCTGCTAGGGGAAGGCTTATAAATACTCGTCCTGCATCCAATCCTGGGTTTTAAAACTTCCCTGGTTTAGGTACAGTATATTACTTGAGATCAGACAGGACATTTAGCAGTCATGCACAGCTAAATTTGTTCTGAACTGATCAAAGTCATAACAGCATGAATAAATCTCCCCTCACAAGTCTGTAGGTTTACTATTACTACATGCAGATACAAGGAAGGAACAATTAATTTACTAGGGGGCTGATTGCTCAGACCCCTAGAAGTGGATCCTTTAAATAATATACTTAATTGAGGGTAGTTCTGAAATCCAGAACTGGTTGATGGACTAGTGTGTGTTTCTAACCATGCTGGGGTCATGATACATGTGTTTAAACAGTTACATTTTTAAAAAAATAACGCAAGACATTTCTGGCTGTTTTGCACCCCATTTCACCTTCATGGTAGGTCTATAAATGCATCTTTTATATAGTGCAATAGAGTCACAATCAGCCCAGGTAGATTAGGGTTAGTAAAACAGTCGTTACTCAGCATAATGACAGGTTGAAGACTGTTAAAAATCAGATCCCTTGAAACATGGAGACACAAGTAATCTGTCTGCCCAATCTCTGCTGTTGCCTTGGCAGGAGCACCTCTGATCTACATTGACAAGCTGGTAGGAATGCAAATCAACCTGTCATAAAAATACTAGCACAGATTAACAGATCGTCCCCAATTAAAAAAAACCTGATCTTGTACCAACAGAGCAAGCAAATATGTAACTGGTGTGATTCTGTGACGTACTAAGATGGTGATACATTGTTGAACCAAATATTAAAACAATTTCACTTTCACTGTTTCTAACTAGCTAATAAATAGTTTGAGCCAAGTTCAAAGGTAAATATACATTGTCACTGTTTCTTGAAACCAACAAACAACCCATATAGAAAGTAGTTCCTAATTGGGTTTGTATCATTAGCATTTTTTATTTTCCTTTTTATTTTATTTAAAGTTTGTACCTTTAAGATGGTACAAACTTTTCCATGCAGAAAAAGCTAAGTAAATCCGACACTTGTCTGAATACAGTACAGATCTGCATGATCAAGACAAGAACAGCCTTCTCTCCCAATCAGATTTATTACAAGTACACGCAGGCCAAAGGACACACCTTAAGCCTCTGCCTTTTCAGCTTTTTCACATTTTCACCTAGTTAGTCCCCCAGAACTGCACTAGATGCCAAATTAGATACCAATTAGTTCCCACTGGGTGGGTAGTTTTGCAACAAGGACTCTTCCACTAACAACTACTGTATGCTGAGACCACCAGGGCTGTTGAAACAGGACTCTAATCACTTTGGAGTTAGAAATAGCCTGGTGACTCAAATCCAAACTGGATTCAAAACAGACACCAGAGGTGAAGCAAAGCCAAAATGCAATGAAACACAAAGGCCAATCGTTTCTGTTCCAAACACTCCCCCACCAGCCCAGCTGTTTTTTTTTTACTTTTTGATGTAATAGTAGGGTAGCTTTTTAGGAAGATGAAGAAAAATCTACAAAGAAATGCTGTATTGTGCTGGAATCTTTTATTCAGAGTTACATAAAAAGAGTCACGCGATCTCAAAAAATAATTTTAAAAAATCCTTTTAAAGAAAATGAAACACAATCAATGCATTCAATAATTGCAGAAGACTAATTGAGGAAACAAAGACATCAAACTGCACTGCTGATATATATATGCAGTGAAGTCATAAGTGTCAGAACAAAAAACAATTTGATGTGTTTGGCTCTATGGAAATAATAATAAACTTTGACAGTATTCACAACACAAGGTAGTTATTAGAACCAACAATTTGCCTGTCACAGAACAGTCTTTTGTTAAATGGTGTACTTTTTAATTTAACTATTTATTATTTTCAATAAATGAAATACCCTATTTTACAAACAGCAGTAATGCTTAAGCATAATACAAAGAATCCCTTTTTCAGAAAACTTGATATATCTCAGCTTTCAATGTTGATGTGTCAGCCTAATGTCTCGAAACTTTGAACTGAATCCATTTAACATCTGGACTAAACTTTATAAAGACACTGATACCAGTGTGCGGATCACGTGGGCCAAATCAGCATAATAAATCATTCAGGAGTATTAAAAACAATACAAAAAGAATGCTTGCATTGTCTTTTTTGTAAAGTTTTTTTTTGCGTTTTGCATTTTGTTAGTAATTATTGGCGTTTCTTTGTTTGGCACAGTGAGTTGGTATCTTGGCTTGACTCTGCCTTGTAGCGTTGGTTGGCCAGAGATGGCTGGTTGCCATGCTGGCTTATGAAGACACTTTTGTGATTAAGGAAAAGGGGGTTTTGTATACATTGCATCTGGCAAGGTCAGCGTGCACAAGGAGAACAATGCACGTATACATTATATGGAGTAAGCAAACATTTAAAATGGTATGTGCCAGTCTTCCTCAATAGGAATGAATAAGGACTCTTTTTTTCTGTCCAAGATGATCCACGAACTTCATCAGCAGATTTCACACAAATTACTTAAGCCTGTATTTGCAAAGATCGTAAACTTGGTGTAGAGAGGTACAGTTTGAATATCTAATTAAAGGTGCCAAATGTTTGGATTTTCCCATGATAGTCCGCCTTCAGTGTGTGTAGTAACCAGGAAGGAATCTGCTTCTTTTCAATAGCCGCTGAAAAGGGAGCTGTGAAATTGTCAATGAAGAGTTTTACTGTATGCAAGTGCAATACTAACATAGTATCTGAATAGACTTAAAGAGTAAGTAAGCAGTGTTCTGCAAAATATAGCATTATACATCCCCGCGTGTGGCTACAACTGTTTAAATAACATACCTGTAATTTCTCTTTTCATTAACACCCTGACAACTTTTTACACTTATAATTCAAAGCTCTTTTCAAAATGGCCGCTGTAGTCTACTGGTGATAGTCATTGTCAAACAGATAACATCAGCAATAACGATCCATGATGTGGTATAGAACAGAAAAGCCAGAGCACTTGTTACATTTACATTTTTTTTCAAATCGCTCTTCCCACAGTGATTTAGAGGACAGATCTCGCACCGCAGTCACAGTGCAGTAGAGTTTCCATTTTGAAAAGTGCTTTGAAACAGAGTTTAAAGTTATAAAGGAACATTGTTAGGGTGTTAACAATGAAAATAAAAATTATTAGTGCATTATTTAAAACAGTTGTAGCAACATGTGGGGATGTAATACACTATATTTTTCAGAACCCTACTACTTACTCTTTAATAAAGACTGTTTCGCTTTGTCGTTATCTGGTCGAGTAGTATTGTTCTGTAATATGTGCACAAAGGATCCCATTTAAAACAGCCATTAACACAGTGACTGTTCAAAAATGTCCTCGATTTAAAAAAGACAAGAGTGCACTACTATAAGACATCTTTGCGAGTCAGAAACTGTACATTAAAGATTTTCAACAGTCATTATGGGGTGGTAGTTGTGAAATCAAGAGAAAAAGATACATATTTTTACATTTTACAGATAGCACAGTAGATCAAATACCTGACACGATAACTTTAAAAAGCATTCAAGACGGTTTTAGAATTCTCTGCATAACAGCTATTACAGCAACATAATTGATAATATGCTTAAGTCAGCAAACTGAACACAAAGCTGGCTCTGACTTGGTGTCCACCCACTGATTGCTGTGAGTGAACTTTTATTGCTTAAAAGTTGTGTCCCAGCCAAAAGCTGATGACTCCTACAAATAACTACTCTTGTTAACCAACGCTTTCTTTTTAAAATGTGACCCTATTCATTTTGATTTGATTATAGCTATTGTTCAATATTATGTGCCAGAGACAAATAGACTTTAACCAGTCAAACCAAATATATACAATACAGGCTTGATCAAAAGTCATTTTCAAGTCTCTAATTAAGCCTTAGTTATTGGTATAACTACAAGGATTTAAAGGTAAAATACCCGTTCCTCACATCAACAGTACTATAGTGAACCTATTTTCAATAAATATAATATAGGTAACGATACTAAATTAAAAGTATGCAAAATGACAGAAATGAAGGGTAAAAATAGCAATACCTACGGTCAAAACGTAGTTAAACAAGGCCACGAATTGGAAAGGGAAGGTGCAGTGGCAGTGCAGCAGTCAGAGGTTGTTGTTTAGTTAATGTGAAAACAGTAAAAGTGAAAAATAACACTATGTTCAAATAAGAAGCATTCTATAATAATAATAATTAATACATTATATCATTTTTAAACAATGTTTCATTTATGTATCCAGGCTTTGGAATCTGGTCACTCTACTTGTCATGCTTATACCTTGGGATACTGCAATACACTTTTTATAAATCTTTAAGGTGGACTTTGTACCCACAGTTAGATCCACATTCGACTCTCTTATTTTGCACCAATATATAATACTTAAGATCAAATTTACAGTAGGGTCCAACAAATCCCTTAAATGTAATGTTATGCAATTACTGGTGCAATATTATAATGTTTGTTTTATTTACCACTGCTACAACAAACAAACCTTGTTTTAAAAATAGGAACTACTGTTAAAATATGAATATAGTAACATTACAAAAAACGGGTAGCATCTGCACTGCAGTGATTCCAGCACTAACTTATGCTCAAGGGGTCAGATGTGGGTCACCTTTTTAATTGAGCCTGTTCCATTGAAAAGCTGTTTGTAGCTAAGGCTGATTTAGATGATGTAATTCTCAAAGGGATTTGTGCAAACAGGGCACTCAGTTAAAATTTCACATTGCTAACCACGTGATGCATCCCAACAACAGCAAGGCAACAAGATTCATTAACATTACACAAAGCAGACAGAATACATTGTAGTAAGAAGATAACACACTAAAACACAGGCTTTCGAGCGCTCTTTATTTTTGTTACCCTTTGAAGTAACTATAATTATGCGTTTGAGTTTAATCTAATGTGATGTTATGTATGAAAACATATTTTAACCATTTACTGTTCAAATACCGCAGAAAGGAAATGCAAGTAAAACGTAATTTTTACCTTAAAAATGACTGACAATTCCAATAAAAATGGACACAAACCTTAATCCTGAGATAGACATTCGGGTGCAGGATTTCTGTATTTTCCTTCATATTACAGATGTTTCAGATACACAAAGAAAAAAATGAATAAATGCTAAAAGCTAACATGTTAAATGAGTATCTCAATAAAAAACAGTTAAAAAAAAACAGGCATTTGTGTGTATTTTTATTAAGAACAGCTTAGCTATAGTTTCCTCTAACACAAGACAAAATGCAATCATGCCGCCCACTGACGATATACTCCTAACCCCCGTAGGTTTACCAGTACTCTTTTAATGTTCACAACTATTAACAAAAGACATACATTAATACAACATAAAGCCATCCTAAAGCAGTGTTTTTTTTCCCATAACCTTTTCCCTATACTGTGCTCTGGAATCAGACCGCGATACAGCCCAACTGTAATGTTTGATCACATTAGCAAACCAGCTGAAGTGACACTGTAATGGACACAGCTATCCTTGATTACGCAGCCAAGAGAGATTCGGCTGCTATCCTTGCAAAGCTTTATCTTTCTAGTTTGTGACAGTTTGGGAAAGCTGCATGCCTCAGCTACAGTAACAGCTCTAGTGAAACACCGTTTAATGTGGCTTGTTATTTGGGAGTACCCCTCTGATCACTGCCTACTGGAAAGATCTCAATTCAGATCTGAATTCTGAGTGAGACTTTACATTGTCATTCTGGCTACATAATCAAAACCCAATGACAACTAATATTGCTAGAATTTTTTTTTTTTCTGCAACTTAACATCAATAGGAATCGTAAATTACCCCTTAGACTTTCTAGTTATTCTGCTCACAGCATGTGCTCTATTGCTCTATTTTTGCCTTTAAAGAGATCCTATTCATCTTATTGGGATTAATGTGGCACATGAAACTATACAAATCAGCATGTTGTAACCTAAGTGGTATATCTTTTCTATACACACAGCATCCTGTTTTTAAATATGCAAGTTGTCCTGGGTACAATATCTACAGATATTTGGAAAAACAATGACATCTGTGACAAGCAAGACTAAGACACTAGTATGGGTCCTGGGTATATTTGTTCAAGGCATTTTGGTAAATGAATTAAATATCTGAATCCACAGAATCCAAGAGTAGATATGTTTATGTCTAGAGCCAACAAAGTTCAATATTGAAGTTGAATTTGATCAGAAATGTATGTCACTTTTACGTGTTTAATTTGCATTCAATTTTTATTACAAATAAGGTTATCTAAAAGGACTGCTCTATATGAACCATTAAAATATGGATGCATTAAGAGGCTTAAAAAGCCTTTATAGTTTGACAGTAAAAAGGTCACTATCTGCAAATTGGGTTCAATATTCTTTAAGTAGTTTTAAGTTCTTCTTAGTGGAGACATATTTTATAAACTAGATTGGCATGTGGTTAAAAATTTGGGGTTAAATTCATAATCTGATATGAATAGTATGAAATGGAGTCTTTAAAAAGTATTACCACCACAGATGGCAGATGCAAAAAAAAAAAAAAAAAAAGAAGTACTAACATAACAACAAGTACTAACATTATATATATATATATATATATATATATATATATATATATATTTTAGCTCAAAGAGCCAGCTTTTTTCGGGGGGTGGGGGGGTCACAATAGTCTGACAGATGTTTCTTTATTTTGTAAGACTCTTGGTACAGGTGGCATGTCACACAAACCACTGACGCCTGCAACGTTCAGAGATTATCGCAGTTGGTTATTGTTTATAGTGGTAAGAAACAATATTACCTAAGTAAATAGTAAATGGATGTCATCTAAATAGCATAAATAAATAAAAAATAAAATGTAAATAGCATTCCAGAAAATATGAAGTAGGAACTTTTTTGGCATACATTCAAAATTAGACTTTCAGTAGTGTGACCTAATCTCTAATTTAGCCCAGACAGTACTGATTTACCAGGAACATATGTTGGTTTGGCTGCACACGGGATCACAGTTCAGTAGCCTGGCACTGAATTTTGCAAATGCAAAAACAATTTATTTGGAAAGCAAAACTAGATTTGATAATTAACATTTAAAAATGCCTTTTGATTATAAGCGGGTGAAAAAGGTGTTGGCAGATCCATTTGTCCAGCTCACATTCCTCTCTTGTATCTGGCTCAGTCCACTCCAAGATTCTCCCTCTCAAGTGAGGATTGCATCTTGTATCCCAATTAACTCACATGAACAATTTCACTAACTAATCCTGGCTACCTAATGTTACCGTAAGTAAGGCAGTCCATGATATGGGTTAATCAAGGGACTGTTAAACCAGAACAATGGAGTTGTAATGTATTATTCTACTGTACAGAGGATAGTGCTCTCTGCAGGAAGGTGATTGAGAGATGCTGATTTATGACTCCCAGGACCGTGGTCAAAAAGCATTGGAGCATTGTTTAAAGCTTACGATTGCAATGCATCTATTGGCAAACCAATGCCTCATGATAAAGTGGCCCTGTATACACCATGGCTATGGAAAATGGGAAACAGAACAGGGAAATAACACAGGTCATAAAGTGGTGCAGTCATGTTTTTCTTTTCATTTAAGAATCGAGCCTACAGTCATGCTTGGCCTTTACAGAAAGCTGCTTTCATATTCTATGACAAGAACTATTCTGTTGAGGCATATGGTGGATTCCAGAAGGTGAAAAAGTAAAAGAACAAATCAGCAGTGTGATGATTACATTGAGTTAAAAGACAAGGTTAAATGGAAAAAATCCAAAATGCATTTGCATAAGTTGTGAACTTAAAATCTTTGCTCATCGTGACGCACTCAACCAAATCAATGAAGTCAATTTAAATGGAAGCTTCGAATGCCAGCGAGGGTTCCTAACTGCTTACAAGTTCTTACTAAACAGCAGCCAAGCAGTAATGGATGTTAATACATTCCAAAACCCTCAGAATAATGTTTTTTCTTTTTTTAATTCTTATATTTCTTGATCACACATTTGCCACACAAATATCCAAAATAATTAACCAGTATACATTAAATCACATTTAAAAACCAGGTCTGAGGTTAAGAAGCCATGTTTACAGTATATGTCCTAAAGTGATCACTTTTAGTAATCTGCGATAATAAACTTTTGGTGCATCTTAAAATATAATTTTGTCACACCAGTTCCTTCAATGTAGCCTGACCAACAATAATGAAGTAGTCTATTAAAATGGAAGAGACAATGCATTCACAGCGTATTAAGCTTTCTCGAGGCCAGTGCAGCCATGAATAAAAACCTGATGAATGGCCACATAAATTAGATCTTGGTTTCCTAATGACGTTCATCTAAATTTAATTTCGCAATTTTGCTTCAAATAAACCATCACCCTCCAGATGGTAGGTGCACATTTTCTCTCACTGTTCTCAAATAAAGACACTCATAAAAGATTTATGATTCTTAAAAGGCTTTGTTAACTAGTTTTTTTCTGCTTTTGATTAAAACCTTCTTGGATGACTAGCAGTGTGTGTCAAATAACTTTATGAGTAGGCTAACAAATAATGCTGGTTTAAGTTTGAGTCATTATAATAAAATATATATTTGCTGATCCTGCACTAGATGTCTGAGTTAGTAAGGCAATGTTGTGGATTAAAAAAAAAGAGAGATTAATGGAACTCATGCTATTAATAGAACGATTCAGACAGATAACTTTCAGGTTTCAAAAGCATTCAAATTTTGTTGGGTCAGTTTTCAATTTGTAGTCAATTTTAGAAATTGGATATTGCCAAATTTGAGCTGACATAACAACCAGCTGGTATATATTGTAAAATGCTTTTTTTGAATAAACTCAAGGAACGTTTGTAGCATGTCAAATGTAATTTCTATTTTTGTCTTATTCTCAATACGCTAGAATAACCTTATAGTGTAGATGTCGGGTCCAATCATAATGTGTACATTAACATGCACATCTAATAAGGTTCTGCAAAACCTTTCTATTGAGAGGTATAATAAAATCAGACTGGCTTGCTTTAAGTGTCAAGCTGAGGCAGGTACTAAAATAACATGCCACATTGGATCAATCACATTTGAAATGTCAATATTGAATCATTTAATTTGGGTGTATAATTTTTGTACTGATTTGTCATTTGACTGTACCAGTCTCAGCCCTTTTATGACCAGCACTACAATCATTGAATGTGATCTGTGCTTATTGATCTGCTAAAACTACTGATGGAGCGTTTTCCAAAACACGTAATTTTACTAATTTTACTCAGACTGTCAAACCGAGTTCCAGGAATCAATGTATCTTAACTCACTTTTCTAGTTATCAAATCCAATTTCTGGTACTTCCAATATCCAGTGTTACAATATCCGAGTGTTTTTTCCCCCTCAATCTGTTTACGCAGATCACTTCCTCAAATTTCAGATTCTACCAGAATCTGTGCAATGATAGCATCATTAAGCCCTGTAATGGCCTTACATTAAGGTAAGGTTACTGGATCAGGGGGCATATTAGAAAACACAGTTAGAAGCGACTTGATGTAAAAATCATTCGTCAGTAGAATACAGCAAAGGTTTGACTATGAAGAGGCTGCTTGAGTGTTATTGTCACAGGAACTGATTGCATTTCAGTTCAATTCACTATTGCATTTAAACTTATTTTATGCTACAGCTTGCATTTAGAGAAACACTTGTAATATAATATTTGTTTCGCTCTCTAATTTTATTTACAAAAGGAAGAGATATCAATATATATATTTTTTATTACATTTAATGCCTTCAACATTGCTTATGTATATTAACATCTAAGCATGAATTAGCACGATGACCAGGATTGTGATACAGTTTGTATCAATGGATTTAGAACACTGCACTCTCACTATAAAAAGACAAACCCCGGTTCTATTTCAAAACCATTATAAAGCCCTGCAAAATGCTTCTTTTGATAAATTATTGGAGTAAGAGAGAATCCTGAAGTAATTTTAAAAGACAACATGGTACAGTATGCCACAAAGCGGATAGTCTTTTTCCTTTTTAAACAGCATGGTAAAACAGGAAAGGATCAAACCTTAGGACCATGCAATTGAAGCTCTTACTGTATATGATCACATACAAACTCAATGATGCTCAGGACAGGAGACTAGGATAGCTGTCTTGATGGTAGAACACGTTTAACCCTCTGTATAACAGTATGATCACCTTGAAAGACATGGTCATCTTGAGGATAAACTGCATCAACATAAGGAGAACAACAGCAATCTCTAGATAGCGTGCAGCAGTACAGTTAAATCTGTGAATGCTTCAAAACCATTACCGAGCCATTGGTTGCCTGAACATTTGATATCACTCACTTAATCTAATAAACCGTACTGGAGCTTTATCAGCGACAAACACATTGGTAATAATGTGATGGGAAATGAGGACATTGGATTCGTTAGACCATATCACCTGCTAGTCAGGTGGTCCATGAACCTACAATGGCAATAAAATGGTTCTCTATTAGAGGGAAATGACTGACAAGAAATGATATATATATATATATATATATATATATATATATATATATATATATATATATATATATACACACACACACAGATGTTTTAGAATTTTAGGATTGAGACAATAAAAAATCAAAAACAACTATATGCACGTAATATGAATAATTCAGGGCTTGGTATTTTTTTCACAGAGAGAGAACGGGAGGCAAGAGACAGTTCTTCAGACCAATCAGTTATGATAAACAATGCACTGAATGTGGATTATGTTTAATCTAGGTACTTCCAGAAGTCACTTTTGCTTCAATTTAATAATATTATATTGTATTTTATTATCTATAAATTTTAAACATCTGGTGCTGAAAAGATGATTTGTCAACCACCCTGCAAGGAAGATAACAGCTGGCACTGTGACAAAAGCATGATACAGAACCCTTTCTGCTCTAGTAATACTGTGCTATATAGCACGCCATAGTTGTTCAAGGAATGCATACCCTGAATCAAATGACAAAATATAATAGACCTATCACAACATAAGGAAATCATATCTGTCCAACTGTATGTGTAATATTAGTAAGCTTTAAGAACTGATACGGTAAGGGCTCCTTTAAAAGTAACAAAACTCTATTGTGCCAACTCTGTGCTGTCTTTTGAGAATGATCATCAAAAGTATAAGAACACTGTTTCAGTGTGAAAAGCTGTGAAGACCTCAGAAATTGTTATTATAGTTTCTGAGATATCGTTTTAAAAAATGTATGTTTTGCTCTGCCCCTAGTGGATGTAACACATACAGCACTACATTTGCTCTAAGTGTAAGAAACAAATGACTTTAATATTGTATACCTATACCAAGTTGCCCCATAAGACTGCATTTGAATTTTTCCTAACAGGTTAACCCTTTTTCTTATTGATTGCATGTTGGGAAAAATAAGTATTTCATTTATCACCAGGGTTGCCTGGCACTATCAGTCATTCAGGCTTTTATTACTGGCTTCCCTTAGTCAAAACATATCAGGTATCTCACCTGGGAACAACCTTAACGAATCCTCTGGTTCCCATTACTGAACAATAAAATTAACCGTTGAGGTCTTTAAGCACAGAAAGGCATCAAATATGACAGCAAAACACAGCTTCAATGATACAGTTATTCTATTAAATTCAAGAGATTGGGGGGGTATAAAATGCTTTCTTTTGGCATTTTTTCTGAAATCTTGAACCTGTAATACAAGAAAAATCTCCCAAAATCTGGAACAGATACTGAAAATGATAGTGAGGCCTTGTTATTATTTTAAATCTGACTACATTATTAAGCCTAAAAAATCAATAATCAAAAGAGATCTGTACCAACTACCACTCTTAGCAATACAACAGCACCTTCACACCACTATCACACTAGCCTTTGAGGTCACAAGAAGCACAAGATGTTGTGCAGGAATAAATATCAACCCATATGGAATGCATTCATCCTTTTTGCAGCAATCAATCCTTTTTGCAGAAATATTCATAATCACTCAAATTTATTGCAGCAAATATGTCACAGGTTAGCATCCCAATTTACATTTTGTAGTGAACAGAATAACTATTTAATATGTCACTTGTAAGGACGTCTTTGTAAACAATCCACTGTGGTAGGTAGATATCTGATCATTTTGCAAAGTGCTCAGGGGTGCCTCAGCAAGTGTTTTAAATCTTAAAGATTATAAAATGTGATTATGAAATCTCATTGTCTCAATAAAAAAAACATGTTTTCATTGGCATATAATACTCTCTTCCTCAGACAGTACCAGTGATTAAGGGCAGGTCCATTCCTTACCAAACTGGTCCTTATTCCCAAATTAGTCCATCTGTGTTTCATCTTACCGCATGACTAAAAACATGATAAGACAATAACAATTTACAGTCAATTAAAGTTCAACTGTCTGATGGAAAGATATACTATACCTTAACTTATTTTGGTTACCTTAAATGAAACCAAGACAACTAGTACCTGCAGAGCCTCAGAAAGGTGTCTTGCAGAAATAAGCTTGAATTGCGTCCTTGTTACTAAAAGGAGACAAGAAGAATAAAGCAATCAAGTGTAGGAACAAACAGACCACAACAAATAACTGGCATTCTTCATGCTTGTTACTTCTAATAGAATGAACACATTCTTTCTGTGCAAAAATCCAGCTTCAGAACCAGACTTTATTGTGATTTGGAGCATTATACTGTAGCTATACACAATTTATCATCATCATCAATTGTTTTGTTTTTTTGTTGTTTTTTTTTTATGTCAAGCAAGCTTTAGGAGGTATGTCATATTCATATATTGGTCAATTTCACGTTAAGCAACTGTAGATGTCATTTGAAGGAGATATTGGATAGACCTGAACTGCTTGGTTATAGGTAATGGTATAGAAATCGTTGGAAAATCACTACCTCTCGGAAAAAGTTACTTTCTTATCATTGACTAAACTTGGGCAAATAATGAGCATTAGGTTTACTAGGTATATGTATATTAGAAAGCAAGGGTTTAGGAAGCTTAAAGCTTCAGGACTTGAAATCCAGGTTCTTTATTAGGCTATAAATCAGTTGCAGTAAAGAATAAACAAAATATTTAAATTGGACTGTTATCATTAACGATAAGCTGAATTTAGCAGAATTTTGTAATCCAGTGTTAAAATACAGGTCTATAGGATTAAATTTAGAGTTAAACCCAACAACTTGCGCACATAAACACTAATCTGTTCTTGATGTAAAATAGATTTCTGGCAGCTGGCCAATCACATTTTAATGAGCCACAGCTTTGTTTGCACCAAACACCATACTGGTACCTACTCAGAGACCTGTAATAGATTAAAAACTCATTAAAAGCATTAAGATAAAATAGAATTAGGGTTCTGTGTGTAAACAAGGTAAACAAACAAAAAAACTATAATTAATCTGCCTCACGACTATAATATCTATTCATTACTTCATACCGCTCCCTAGAAGTAAATGGTTTTATGATTCACAGCCCTTGGTAAAACATTTGGGTTTATTTCTTGAACAACTGTACACAAGTGGGCTTCAAAGGTCTTTTTGAAAGCGCTAAGAAAATATGGTTCGCATATTTTTTTTTTTGTACACGATTTAAAAGAGAAGTTCACTTAAAAGGCCCACACCAACCTTTTGAAAGTGGTTTGTATAGACTTGTATTATGGTGGCAGGGGCAGGCTTAACACTGTGTACTCAGGTGTATGCAATCAGTTAACACAATTTACAAGAACCAGCAGGGCTGGCTGGAAGTTTCTAATCGGCTTTTAATCTGCCAAGGAAAGTCAGTTCAGTGCCAGCTTTCTGCCTCCAAATTGTACTGTGAAGAAAGAAAATGGTGAGAGGTGTATTTGTATTTGTATTTATGACCAGAACTAAGAAAATAATTACACACAACTGCTATATGCCTCATTGTGCTGTTCTGCCTTTGGAAAACACTTTTCAAAAACTACAGTTATTTTGTATTATTGTGTCAGTTGCATTTGATATGATACATTAATATATGTATTATTTATCTTTTTGATAATTACCTGTCATCAAAAAAAGCATTGTGCACCTACAAAGTACCAAGCAATGGCCTTTGAACACATAATCACTCACTGTTTTTGGAAAGCTAATTTATATTTTGGAAAGCTAATGTGTTTTTTTATTTGAAATAGAAGCTAAATTTTAAAAGCTATCACTCTCAAATGTTCTTTTACTTGATGTATTTGCCAAGGATGACTAAAAGCAATAGCTTGCCATAACTAGCCCAGAAACACTATTATCAGAAGGCTTGCACTACTCAAAACAAAGTGCAAAGACTCTGGCATCAAATATAATATTCCAAGCATTAAAACTTTTTTCTTTTTTTTTCTATTTGTCAGCAGAAATGTGTTCCAGTCATTAGCAGAAATAAATTGAATTTCAAAACATTTCTTTTTTTTGTCTTCCGGTCTTATTTCTGATTTCAGAAGTGAGAAGTTCATGGTTGAACTAAGCAAATCGGATTCTTCAGAGCGTAAGGAGCAAAGACAACCATTCTTTTTATATAAATGAAAACAGTAACTAAGAAAGGTGATTTACAAGCAGCATTAGAATAAATAACATTATGAATCATATACTTGAACATAAAATGTGTATTATAATGGGATTAGAAGCATGTTCGATAATGATGAATGTTTAGCTTCACTATATTGCCTTTTACTAGGCAAATGCACTGCAGCATTTTATAAAATGGGAAAAAAAGAAAAAAACAAGAATAAATAAATGAAATAACCAGAAAAAAGGCCCTCTCTCAGCTTTTTTGTATTATTATTTTTTTTATCTGAAATTACTTTTAAATGTTCTTTATATTGTATTTCAGTGCCTGGTTTAAAATATCCAGGTCTTTTAATCCGTTTATGATCTCATATGACAGGCCAGTGGTTATTAAGGAGACTGACTGATGTTGCTCATTCTGCTGGTCAGAACACTGGGGACCTTGTTTGAGGCAAGCTGGGTAATACACTGGCCTTGTGACCCTGGTGGACTGAATGCCCACTATAAACAATGGATCTGTCAAAATGCACATTGTGCTGTGACTTTGTTGGGGAGGGGGGGGGTTGCTATAGGAGTCCAGCGTTTCTATAGTTGAACCGTATCATTTCAGTAAGGGCAAAGGGGAACTGTTACCACCTACCATCTATTTCTTTTATTTTATTTGTGTTGTTTTTTTTGGTTTAGTGACTTCTCTTTAAATGCAGTTATTGTTACTCGCAGGAGAGAATGAAACCCTGAGCAGAGGACAAGCCCAGGACATTGCCTGGAAGTCACTTTCCATTAGCTCACACCACTGTATTTATCAGTTCATTTGCAATGTCTATGCCGGTGTGATACCATCCAGTTCTATACAGTGTCACCCTAATCTTTTCTTTGCTGATTTTCTAATTAATCTTGTTGCATGAAAATAAGAAAAGTCTTCTTATTATGCAGAAAAGAATCATGGCCTTGAAAAAAAAAAAAATGAAAGGAGCCAACCAAATAAACTTCAGCTTATTTTTTATCTTTCTTTAGATACCTGATATGAAGCCTGCATTATAACCAAGGGGAGGCAGTGTCAGTGTAGTATATTGCAATAGCTGTGTTCTTAGTGGGCTTAACCTTTGAATCAGCCCAGTTTTCAAATAAATGCTTTGACTATCATTCTGAGATATGAACTAAGCCTAGTGAAGAACCAGCCCTCGGATGACCAAGAGGTACCTGGTACAAACTGGAGGAAAGCTAACCTGGTCACATCTAATACTGATCACATAAACCTACTGCCCTACCATTTTATCCTACTATAAAAGGTGGACCACAAACACATGGCCCTAGCCAAATTAACTTGCTTTATTACACATTTGAAAGGGTACGCATCCTTGTGTAAAAGATCCCTAGTCTCATCTACTAAATTATGTGAGACACTGTTGATCCATAGTAGCCAGTTATCAAGGGAAACCCAAGGAAACCAGCTCGACCTCTTCTGCTAGGGGTCACTTTGGAGATTTTAGATACAGCACATGATTTCCCATAGAAAACCACACAAGCCCAGAAATGCACAGACGGCTTTATTGAAGTAAGTTAGTAGGTAAGGTTTATTTAACAAGGTTAGAATGTCCGTGGAACATTACAGCTCTTATTTAGCATCATGTGTCTCACATTTAAATAAAGTACAAGGAAGGTGTTACTTTCATCCAAGCAATTATCCTAATGGAAGGGCTCAGACAGATGGTAAAATGGACGTTAGCGGGAAATCAGTTCAGTATTAGCCTCTAAAGCTAATAGCAGACTGCTATAATCAGAATTAAAGGATTTTAGTCAGTTAAGCCATTTTGGATAGCTGGCTACACTAATATAGGAGGCAAAACAAGCACAGCTATGTCCAAATGTCTTTGGACCACAGTTTGTAAACGTGAAGAAAAAAAATCCAACAACAAGGAAAACTAGACCATGCACAGCAGCTGATCAGTAATAATACCCACAGTCCAATGCTACATAAAAACAAGACCACCAAAACTCACAACGGAAGAGGGTGGTCAATGAAAAGCATGTGGGCTTCCAGTACAAAGCCACTGGTCTGATATTACATTTATAAAATGTACGTTTTGAACCAGAAGACCTTTTAGGATCAAGTAACCAAATGGTCATTTCTAAAACCTTTTTTTTTATTATTTTTTTTTGTTCACACCGCATTGTAACTACACCACATTATGTAGTCTGGTCGGAAGCCTGCACAATGTGTTCTGTCAAATGCAAATGCATGTACCAGTTAAATTCCATAATAGGGTGAATTGGAGACACTGCCATTACTTCTTATAATGGGTTCTGTAAAGGGTTGCATTATAATGAGGGAGAACTGTATTTAAACTAAAGATAATAAGGTAGTTGAAAGCTGAGAAGTGACACAGATGACTGATTCAGAGATATGATATATGATAACAAGATAACACAAACTCAAACCTGGTACACCAAAGCTGAATTACTGTGAATAAAACTTATTTCCAGTGGTAGAGGAGTACCAGCTGTCAAAATCCTAATCCCACTATATATTGTGCTGCCTCTAAAAGTATAGCTATCCATTTACATGGGCCTGCAGGGAGGTGAAGGTCAGCAGCTCTTTGGGTTTCACAGCTAATTTGAAATAGATGAAACTTCAGGTGCAATAAAAGGCACAAACATTTAGAGAATATGTTTGCAATTACATGGAAGAAATATATATTAAAAAAAAATAACACAAAATGGTTTTATTATCTAAAAAGTTGTGGATCTTTTATTAACCTAATTCTTCTTAACCTTTTTAAAATCCCCCCCCCCCCCCCCATGTAGTAATTTTAATAAGGTCTATTAGTCACCCCTGCGGGGGGAAAAATCTTGCTGGATTAATAAAGAGATAAAGAGCAGCTCTATTTAGATGTGCCACTGTTTAGATCATTAAAATCGACCCTGAAGACTAGAAATTGAAAGCTTATAAAATAAACACCCCCTTAAAATGTCATTTTATTTCTGAATATTGTATCTATTTCTTTGCCAAAGAGAAGAGGTGTAGCACTCAAAGGAGCTGTAAAAATGTTAATCAGGATTGGAAGCAAGTACATACTGGGGGAGTTGAGATTAAATTGCTGTTAAAATTAGTATTACCACTGCAAACATGAAATTATTATATGTTATAAATGGAAACCAAGTTGATGGCGATGGTTGATCTTCATGGATTTAATTGACCAGAAATAGAGAATTAGGGAGAATAGATGTATAGTATAATATAATATTTAATGTAACAGGTCATTTTTCTCATTCATCAGGTTATCACGTTAAAATCAACAGGTAAATGACGAAAACTGATTTGTAATATAGGGAATATACTAAAGGTTTTTGGGAATAACCGATATAAGCCATAAGGCTAAACTCCTGGAGCTGTCAGCCAATTATATATATATATATATATATATATATATATATATATATATATATATATATATATATATATATATATATATATATATATATACATATAGCAGTCATGCCCAAAGGATTTTTTCTGTCTGACCATTAAGTCTTAATTATTTAGGAAAAGTGTTAGAAAATATGCTAGTAGTAAACATGTGCAATTCTATTACGTATTTTGATGTTTAAATATCATTATTTATTTACTCAATTTAATTTAAATTGTTTAATAAATACAAAATCAAATCCAAAAAAAAATCAGTTAACTTGTGGTTATTTGAGCTATTGTTAAAATATTTCTAGAATATTAATTTGAGCCTAAATAGCATCATTTACAGTGGCAGAAGTTTCTGAAGAGCGCATACCTATATTAGACTGGCGTTATGTAAATGTGCTTTTGTAACAATTTGTTGCAGAAAACAATTCACACCAGGGATGCGACTGGGGTATATTTCATAACCAGACACCAGAAGATGTTTCTCTACTAATGAGGGATGGGAAAGAAATTTCAGACAAAGCTTTATTTAAATGATAAGAAATCCCTCCTTTCCCCAACCCACAAACCAGCTTACCCCTCTGGAACGTCTACCTTTAATTAACAAACTTTGCATGCTAATTAGTATACATTATAAACTAGAGGGCATTTTTTTAATGCAAGGGTACCAGCACAAGAGTTCTATTATTATTATTATTTATTTCTTAGCAGACGCCCTAATCCAGGGCGACTTACAATCGTAAGCAAATACATTTTAAGTGTTACAATACAAGTAATACAGTTCTATCACCAGATGATGCTATAAAACAGTGATATTTAGACTGGAGTTTGCAGCACAGCTTTACAGTCAAACCTATGACAGCCCCTTCAAGCACAGTTTTAATGTGGTTAATATACAGATGGCCGTTACACCCAGCTGTTTCAACAGAGGAAATGTGCATACGAGTAATTAGAGTGGGCACTATTGTACAGTATTTAGTGCATATTTACATTAATGTCAGGAACCCAATTGTAGCTAATTGGTAGACCCACATGCAAAATCAACATGTCACACGTGTTATAATACTCACCCCTGCATTAGACTGCCACAGCTGTGCCCAAACTAAACGTCTCCATGCTTCATCGCCTGCAGCTGAAAGTGTCATCACACTGAATCCCGTTCCACTGGGATTTAACCTGGATGAAGTCCTAGAAAACATAACTAAAATGTGCAATTATTACATTATAAACACCAATTCATATTGTCCGTACCGTAGTATATTGGCGGTGTGCAGGATTTGGGATTTGGAAATGAGCAGGGACAAATCTATGAAGTTGTGTAAAAACATGTGCCATTGGTCCAAACACATTTTTATATAAGTTTTGCTGTCCATTTCCGTATGCTGCACACCCCTGCAGTAGGGCTACCGTATACTAAAAGCAGAACAATTACATCCGGAATAACAAATACATGCTGTAACTAATTACTTTCAAACAAAAACTGTTGGAAGAGTGGCAAGTCGTTACAACATTGACTTGTTGAAACATAGCATCTGCTGTGTCCAGATAATATTTCTCAATTTACCTACTGGTACTAACTTCTCATTCCAAGATTCTAACTACAAAGCTAAGTGCACCAGGCATCAAATACCTTCCTGCGAGTTAGAAACCGCAGTAATATATTTTCACAATCACAAAGAAAAACAGAGGACAAGGATTTAGGACGGTCACATAACTCATGGATCAAATGCACACATGTGAATAAGACCTTGCTTAAAAACCAAGGCACGTGTGCAGCTTTCATTAAGTACAGTGGAGCCACAGCGTACTAATGCAAAGTACTGTGCCAACCGTGGGTAAATCAGGCTGGATTCCAATTTATACAATAGATGAACTAGTGACTCGACGCTGCCCTCATCAAGTAATGCTGATAATAATATCATTAGAGCATAGTGACTGCATACCTCATAAAATTAACTCCTGGCTGTAGCTCTCAGAGAAATGATATCTACAAGAAAATATTATTATTGCTTACCATAATGGGCTTTTTTTTTTATTTCCATGCTAAAGATATTTCTATTACTTTATACCACTCACGCCTTTCTGGAAATTTTTAGACTCTGTGAGGAAACCGATTTAAACAAGGAGGTTGTAAAAATAAATAAATAAATAAATAAATCAGCACAAGTCTATTCCATTTTTGCTGGGAACAAGTTCAAATAGTCTGTGCCACTGGGTTTATATTTATATCCCTGTTTTACTTTCTTCTTTCTGTGCTGTCATTTGGTATTAGAGAGATATGGCAGTGTGTAACACTTTATAGAACACTGGAGCCCAAGTGAGATAGCAAATAAATGTCAAAGCTGAGATTCCTTAAACAGCTTAGTCACACTAATTACACAATGACTCAGAAAATCAGAAGCCATTCAACTCTCACCAAATACAACATTGTCGAAAGATAATTCCTGTGCGTCTATATTTATGTATTAATCTCTAATCTGTGATTGTCTTGCCATTTAAATTGACATGAACCAACTCAATGAAAATGCCCTTCGAAGAGAAATCTGCAGACCTTGATTAAGATATCTCTACATTGCTGACTATTACAGTCTATAATTTCAAAAGTGTGATTGTTTAAACCTTTTCAGTGATTGAAAAGAATAACATTGGGACAGCTTTTTGAAGCGGAAACGCTAGTCTTTAATTAGCTCCTATTTTGTGGCAGGGAAAAAAAAAAAAAAAGAGACTATACTTGAACCAAACTACTAAGTAATCTAATTCAAGGGTAAGCACGCTCAGATTGTTTGCTTTCCATTTGGTAACATTGATGTGGAGTTAAAGGAGGAAATGCTTTATAAATATGTCCCTCTGTGTCCCTTTCGTTACTTCTGTTTTATGGATATGTGCGTGTTGTGGATGAGGTCAGATACGCAAGATTTCTCATGGACAGGAGCGGTCTGTGATTCAATGTGTCATTGCTGTCCAGCCCAGTCACTCAGCAATCAATAATAATAATAATACAAAACAAACCATATCAACTTGTGGTGCTGGAATACATATCAGACAGAAGACACTTCATTTTTTTACCCCCAAAATTGCTGACTTTAGTATGATAACACAAACAGTTTTGTGTTGTTCTATCTTGATTAGCAAGGAACTGTCTTAATTACGTCACAAAGCCTGTGTATATCGTCATGGTAATCCTAACTCATGCTTTGTAAACAATAGCGTTTACCTTATCAGCCACCCTATAAAAACACTGAGTTCAAATGACACCACTTCTTCACACAGCTGTCACAAAGGCATCAAACTGATACATTCTTGTCTTTGTTTATTTACTTGAAAACAGGATGCTGTTTTCTACTAGTTTGTTTAATCTAAATGGTGACGGATTAATGGTGTTATTGACGGTCGAATAACAAAATAATGTCTGTTTGCATACCCACATGAGGTTATCAGCTAGTCTGAGTTAAGATTCTGCATGTAGTAAAATCCTAAATCAAAAGTATGAACCATCAGTTTTGAGAATGGTAAATATCCAAATCAGTCAGGTTCGGTAGTATGTGTGATAAAGGATTACATATATTCTTATCATCAGGGGATATACAGCTTGCTGTATGGGATAGAATCAGTTTAAGATATATTTTTGTAGTAGAACAGGGGAGTATCCATTGAGACCAGGGCATAAGGGGGATCTTAGACAAGACAAACAGATGCTTACAGCAGAAAACAAACACGCACATACAGAAAATAACAATACTAAAACAGCTTAAAACTGAAATCATTTGCCAAAAGATGGCGTGCACCTAAGAAACTGAAACCCAATCACAAAAAAAGTGATAACCTACTTCCACTTTATCAATCTTTTATCTTTCAGAAAACTGGTATAATATTCGGGTGAAATATTACAAAGAACAAAAAGCAGCTGTCACTCAGCACATCGTGACGAAATAATACTAGCAGAACAGAATAGGATCCAGCATACAGGTAAATGAATTAATATCATGACCTGGGGAGATTTAAATGATCACGGGCTCGTCAAAAGGAACACAGTGATTACAGCGTGGCTTACAGCCAGGCAAAAATTCAACTAGAAAACAGAAGGAAACAAAAACCATCAACCGATTTCCAACTTGGACAGATCACATACAGCTGCTGTAAGTAAGGTTGTTGGCACTGAAAATGAAGTTACTTGCAGCCACAGATTTGCCCCTTATTCTTTTTGGTTTTACTGAGAAGATAAATTGGAACAAGGACTATGATTTTTTCCCCCATAAAGAGAACACAAGGCAGTTTTTCAAACAGTTTTCTGTGTCTGGACCTAATGCTGTTGGAGACACAAAAATAATACTTTATATCCTAACCTCTTCCAAGATAAAGAAAGTGACCTTGCATAATTCATTTACACAGCCAAAACAAGTATACAATATTAGAAACACACTCAATAACACTGATAAAGCCTAAACTAAGCACTCTTATAAACGCTCCTAGATCAGTTACAAAGACAAATTTGTTATGTAAAAAAAAAAGGGTTTTCTTTATGTATTTACTTTCCATGTATATTTTCAGACAATAAGAAAGCATCTGTGATGAATTGTTTTGTAATGTGATTACAACTGGTTCACAAAATTTGATTAAAAAAAAAAAAAGACATACTGACTACCGTTCTCAGATGGTAATTGGTAATTGTTTTGAAACAGACAGTTGACTTTGTGTCGTCTTACTGTCCATTATTAAAGAAACTGAATAGGCTCTGTTGAGAATGCTGTCAAATAAATCAATGCAAAAGAGAAGAAAACTCCACGTGGAACAGATAGTTCCTACTAGACCTGTTTCAAAGATGAACTGAGTAACAGAACAATCAGACCCTGATAAGAGCATGCTGTTGAGACCTAAAAATGAAATAGAATGCTGATCACTGTGTAATCTCGGCCAATGGTGAACGTGGAAATTGTCCTAGTAAGGTCAGTAATGGTACTTAAGCATTCTACTGCCATATTATGAATATTATTCTTTCATATGTTATTAAAACAGACATAATCTGATCAAGGTTTGGTGGCATTAAACTTTGACTGCAAGCAGATGCCATGTCACACTGTATTTCCTGATAAGGCTTTGCTATTATAATACATTGTGTCTAGACAACTACGTGACCAGAGCTTGTTATGTTAGTATCCACTCTGCACAGGTCTGTGTAATGAATAATTAAAAGGAAGAATTCAGCACCTTGCAGACCACGCAAAGGTTGATGCGTCCTTTCGATTACCTGCAAACGTTTTGAGGTTTGTAACTGAGTACATGCCCTGGTTCTTTAAGCTGACCATGCTCAAAGGACATCAGTCACATTATGCAGGCAATCTCTCCTTTATTCAAATGGAAGAATAAAGAACACAATTATGTGCCTTAAATGAGTTAGGGCTTGTCACCCAGGGCAGATTGGAACATGATAAAAAACATTCTTGAAGGATATGCCTCACAAATTAAAACACTTCAGCCGGTAACTTTGCCATTTTTAAAAATATGAGGCACTGGCACACAGTAATTCTGATTCAAGCAGTTCGTGTGTAAATCCCCATACATTAGCATTACAATAGCATCTGTATCTCAAAAAGGTAAAGATGTATTAATATAGCAAAATAAAAACAAATTAAAAAAGGAGCTGTAAAATCTATGTTTCATATTTTGGAATAGGTTAGAAAGAGAATGTGTTTCCAATACAAAACACTGAGCTCTGCCAGAAGTATTTTATAATCCAAAATGCTTGCATAGCTTCCTTGATATACTTCCTTGTATATAAGATGAGATCATGTAGAGTTTCCAACAATAGATATTTAAGGCATTCTGCCAAATTGTTTTTTATGCAGCGACAAGCAAGATACGCTGTTCTTGGAGCCACAGGCAGGACTGGCCAAGCACCAGGGAGAGAATTTATAGATCTGGAGCCATGGTAAACCTCTGCTATGAGCAGGCAGCAGCTAACTGAGACGTCTAGTTTACCTCTCCCCAAGCAGTTTGCTTTAACTAGAAAAACACCTTAACAACAGTAACTGAATGTAGAATTAATCCATCTCTCCATTTGTGCATTGGGGGTGGGGGTGGGTGTGGGGGGGGGGGGCTCTGCCTCACTAGTTCCAGTGAAAGAGTTCACATGGGAAGCATCACGTCAAGGTGAATGCCACCATAACGGATCTATGATTTTTTTTTTTATTGTCCTGCAGTACCTTTCAAAAACTCACAGAATACAATTACATGAGGGGCCTCATCATCTCAGATTTCTGTGTTTAGTACAGGGAGCCCAGAAAGAAAGACGAAAGGTATATTTTTCAGTGTTACAGCATGTCAAGTATGCTGTGTGCATAGAAATGTATTCAGAGTATCATGTAAGGTGTCAGACTTGTACTTTATTGGTAAATTATCATTTTAAAATAGGGGGGAGGGGGAAATCTGAACTGTCACTGAACGTAAAAAAGCACTTTAGACTTACCAGCGGCACTACCTTAGGCACACGATGTGAAAGGCGACTCCCCAGATTGTATCATCAGCTGGAAAAAAAAAAATCACATGTATGATAGTCCTGTTATACAGCTAATAAAAATGTAGAATACATAATAGCTTTTCAGAACACTTATTTTAGAAAAGGTAAACAAATCATACACACCAGTTACATCCAGTTCCCTGGAAATGGACTGCCAGATGTTCTCCCTCATTGCTGTTTATTTATAATTTTGTGTCCTTTATTGTACAGCTCTGGGTATTTTGATACTGCAAGGATGATCTTTTATTCTGCCATTGTTTACTGAAGGCACGGAACGGAAGTTGCTCCGCATTGGTCAGTTCCCTAGCTATCGCGCAACAAAATCGAAAAAATAGACACCAATCCTACTTCAGGATTGTTTCAGTGTCGCCCGTCTCATTGCAGGCAGTGTGAGGGGCTTGTATCAAAAATCAATGTTATAATGTCATGGTGCGGTGTGTCGTAAGACACATTCGTTTGTCGCATCGCATGCAAATCTTGATTTCATACGGTTCATAATACAAACCTTATTTTTTTTTTGTATCATATTGCTTTACAACAAATGTTTGTTTATGTCTGTACTATTTCAAATTATGTAATTTAAAGATAAATCACATATCTACTGTGATTCTTGAAATGTATTTACGACTGTAAGTCGCCCTGGATAAGGGCGTCTGCTAATAAATAAATAAATAAATAATAATAATAATAATAATAAAAATAAAATGAAGATTACTATTACTAGATTTTCTATACATAAGAATTTCAAGAACAAGGCCATTTGGCCCACCTATGCTTGCTGGCTTTGGTTCCTTCGCATGCATTTATATTTGTTACCCAGTGAAAATACTAAACACCTACTGCTTATTTCAAACGGTAAGAAGATATGATAACACCAAGCAATTCATTTATGAAAAAGATTGCTCAGGTTAGGGTCTTCATAATGAAAAAGGCAGCAACATTTGGAACAGACAAATATTTTTTGGGGAAAAAAAAATCAGTAAATAAGTAGTCATGGTCATATCATGTTGGTTAAAACAAACTGTTCATATGGCGAGCTGAAAACTGTAATAAAGGAGAGCATGAAAGCAATCGATTGCTCAAAATAGCACATCCATCTACAAGCTGCACGGTCGGCTTGCTTATCGAGGTGAAAACAGAATGCGCTCAGCAAGCTAAGCTGGTTACAGGTAACAGGCTACTGTTGTGTCTGTGTGTGCTTGGAACAGACAATAAAACACCAGACAATAAGCATGCTTAACACTGCATATTCAGTTGGAGCTAGCGATGGCACTGTTTAGTGCAGCACAACTAAATCTACAAATCCAGCCGATGCTGTGTAACTGATTGTGCTTATTGTTTTATTGCAGGTCCTTTGCGTGCTCCTTTTCCAGAAGAGGCGAGACCTTTCTTTTCTCTAATGTGTAATATTATGATTAGCTAAACTTGGTTGATTTTGGTTCTTTTGCAAACATTTGTAGCTGAATGTAATTGCTTTCGTGCAATTGATCGCAGACCACACAACAAGCACTTTTTATTGTTGAATATTGTTGAATATGAATCTGACAAAGACACACTTTTTTTTTTTTAAATAACATTTTTACTAACAATTATTTACTTTAGAACAAATGCATGATTACAGATGCATTCAAATTATTCACATTAGCGACATGTAGATTCAATATAAATGTAATGTTATTAAATGGAACATGCTTTTAATCGAACTTAAAAATACACAATATTTCATAATATGTGGTCTAACGTCAAAATGTTCCCAGGACTGCCCCTGCCCAATAAGGACACTCCTTCTCACACCTTTAAAAATGTGGCAGCTCTGTATGGCGGTTGAGAAAGTTTATCCAGTAAGGCATGCAGTGTACAGTTAGCAATTTAACCAACCCTATTGTGTTAAGAATGTGTATGCATCCATTATTTTGAACCCATAACATTTTGTTCCAGTATTTACAGTGGAACCTCTGTTGAGTCAAACAGACCTGAAACATAAAAGGAGGGTTAAGTACTACAACAGCACACAGTAATTCTTAATTACTAAGACATGTGCAAAGATCCAAAGAGAGTTTTGTTCAATTTCAATATCTGCAGTTGCTACATGAGGGTACTTTGAAGTCTTGCCCTTATATTCAGTAATGTATTGGACTAGCTGATTGAATCAGATAGTAACATGAAGAACAGCAAACAAAACCAGGTTGTTGCAAAGTATGTACAACGTTACCAGTTCAAGGGCACAGTGGCACTTAAGGTGAACCAGTGTTGTAAGTATTATGTCATTAACACTGAAACACCGGTAAGCATTGTAAGCCATGTAGCAAAATCATCTTAACAGGGTCAATTGTGTTGAATAAGCAAAGATGCTTTCAGCCTGAATACTCTTCACATCTACTGAACCTTTGTGTTGTGATAAATAATACACATTATTAGTGTTGAAATAGCGAGCTTCTTGTATCATTTTCAATATCGGAAGGATCTACGGTGCGTATTTTACAGCCTGGATTGCTTTGACGATTGCACGGTAATTACAGTACAGGCGACCTCATCTCTGGTAATTACAGTTGTCACCATCGATCCCATTAGCCTGTATAACTAACTGCACCAAGCCAAGGCTGACTATCCATGCTTAGTCCAGGCTGTCGTTCTCAGTTTGCATTAGCTCTTCTTATTGCTGTTTACTTGCCACTGCAGACAAAGAAATGTAAGATGCATGTGTTTAGTACAATTATTAATCTAAAAGTAGAAGATCAGGAAATAGAACATAAGCAAAGGATCACTGCAGTGGATTCTGGGGATTCAAATAAAGATAAAAACCAGGGAAGTCAACGTTTTATTTAAATTTTATTTAGCTATTCTGTATGTTTGTATAGAAGATGACGATAAGTTCAGCTCAACTTGCAATTATATATAGTTGATATAATCAAATTGCTGAGCAGTAACTTATAAATATGTATTGCTATTTATTTTGTTGTGAACTTATTTTTTAAACTACACACCTGTCTTAAATTACTTAAGAAACTTCAGATATAGAGATTCATTAAAATATAATATATATATATATATATATATATATATATATATATATATATATATATATATATATATATATATATATATATTGTAACATACCCTGGATATAATGGTAACATGCTGGCCTGATTCTTGCTAAAGCACATTGTTTTCCACTATATTTGAGTGGCATGGCATGGTCTTTGTATCAGAGCTTTTCTTCCAATTGAGCAAAAATTCAACATTCTGTTTCTTTTTGAGTGAATGGATGTATATAAATAGCTCAGGGGTTTGACTAGGTGAAATGCCTGTGGTTTACATATCTGTAGATCAGTAAGGACAGAGAAAGACAGAGATAAATCCACACACAACAAGATAAAAATGATTACACTTACAGGTTGTATAAAGACTGCATAACATAATTAATTACATCAAGCTAATGACAAAAGGTAAAGCACTAATTTGTGACAGCTGAATAATTTAATATGTAGTAAATATTTTAAAAGAATATATATATATATATATATATATATATATATATATATATATATATATATATATATTTGGAGGAATTAGGGTACTTCAGTCTAAAGTGCCCTTCATTTTCCCAAATATATACATTATTTATTAAATATTTACTGCATGTTGAAAATTATTCAGATGGGCCGTCTTAATTATCATGACATATACAATACATATTGAACTTATAACAGACATGGCAGCTATTATGGTTGCACTGCAAACTCAAATGCACAATCTATTTTATTTACTATACTACTTCATGAAGACATACAACAAATCCACAAATAATCTTAACCACTTTCTGTCAATAGTAGTAAAAACGGGGAAGGTAGACTGGAACTATTAAACTCCAACATGTGTAGAAAAACGGACCAAAAATGGTTTAAAACATATAAATGAATCTGAACTCTATAATAAACACTGTGTTTAGGGTTATAAAAGATGCCTCCCCTTGGGTGTGATGTCTAGCCCTAGATGTAAACAATGCAGAAATCTGCATTAAAAAAAACAATACAATTGTGAGACAGAGAAATATTAAAAAAGAAAGATTATTTCTATACTGAACTGAAATTAAAAAATATAAAACCAGAAGACATTTTATTATATCTTCTATAGATAATAATAACAATACTAAAGTCACCCACCATTTGGTACATATATGGTAAATGTAATGGACTCAGATGCCCACAGATGGTGTGGCACCATACCAGTTCTGGAATAAGACCTTTTACAAGCAGTCATCTAGATGCAAGCCAGCTGTGAAACCAGTAAGTAGGTAAATACAATGGAACAGTTTAAAAGGGGGCTGGGTGGCACAGTGAATTGTCAGTGGTACAGTACATACACTTTCACATTTGGGGCACCATATCCAGTCCAGCTAAGGTCAGTAGAAAGTGAAAGAGATTCCGATCTGGTGATGGCTTCTGGGGGCTGGTGTTAAAGGGGTTCTCTGTTGGGGCAGAGAATGAACAGATCTACACAGGTCTCTGTGGGTCAAAGCAGAGGCTCATAGGCAGGGCAGCCTGTTTGGAAGCTTGATCTGTTGTTGACCATTCTAAAAGCTCCCAAGATATGTTATGAATGCAGGTTTAGACCTGCCATACACCCCCATGTCTCTGATGACTGATTGCGAGTGAAAGCATTAATATTGCTTTTTGTATGCAAGGGCTGGGTTAAAGTCTGACACCCACACTGATGTCAGCCTTTTCCAGTTAGTAGTAATAGCATACTGTACTACTAGAATTAAGTGCCAAGATCAATCTTTTTAGGAAGGTGGAAAAGGCTTGTATTTCAAAAGGTTAATCTTCCCTTTTCTGGGTTTCTAGTAGAGCAACATCTGTTTTTTAAACCTTACAAAGTGTAATTTATTGTATCTGGGGAAAGGAAATATCAAAAGGTAGTTTACATTAGTGGTGGGTCATACAGTACAGAAACAGCGAGAGCATATACAAATTGTTGTGATGCCTTCATTACCGTGAGAAGCTAAATTCTGATTAAGGTTAAATAGTACATTTCTACAGAGAACTTGTTCTTAAGAAAAATACTAATCATTTTCAAAAACTCCCAATTTGAAAGCAGTGGACCGTGGTGTTTTTTTGACCGAGACTAAAATGTGGGAAATTGTAAAATGCTTCATTATATCAACTTCCTGTTCACAGAAGTTTAAATAGTTTGGATTTTCTTGTGCTGAACAAGCCATTTATAGCACAAAATTCTTATTTTGTTCCATTTGCCAACTCCCAAACTGACCACAGTTTTACTAGCTGTTTTAAAGATATTGATAAACATGAGCATGCTGTGAATGAAATGAGAATATCTTCTGGCACAATTTGGGTGGTGAATGATTGATCCCATGTGGCTTAGCAAGTTCTGCATATCAACTAGGACTGACCGTTTTTTCACATGCTCCCTCCCCTTGAGAGCCCTTATATGCAACACTCTGACTATTAATGATATTTCGTGCAAGTGCTATAAAATCACAATCAGGGCACTTAAAGTTCACAGCTGCAAAGAAACTTGTTTGCATGAGAAGGATTCATTTTCCACGACTCCTTCCTACATATGTGTTTAAATCTGAAGCCCAATTACGCTGAGTCATTACAGGGGCACAAAACCACAGTTCTGAACTTGCCTCTGCACAACGCATGGTTAGCAACCAGATGGCATCGCCAGCGCAAGTCTCTTTGTATTTCTGCTTGACCATTTAGAAAGGACATTTTTAAAATGACCCCCCCCCCCTTCCTTAAAATATATAATTTGCGGTGTACCAAACAAATTGTGCTGTTTGCAGTGAAGGGTAGATTCCCATGCACAGTTAACACACCATCTGCAGAGTATATTCCAGAGCATCTGGGGTGGCCTCTATACAAGATAGCACATAAAACAAGGCAGACGCTCTTTTTTTACATGTAAATGAAAGTCATTTTGTTGGCGTTTTACAAACTCTCAGGGTGGGGGGGGGGGGGGGGGGCTTGCACTGGCCATCTGAAAGCTGCTGAAGTACACAATAATACCATCCTGTGAATACAACTAGCCCCAAAACAAGAGCTCACTAAAGAATGTCAGCATGTTGGCTCATATTAAATGAGGAAACGCTGTTACTAGAGCAGCGCAAGCCATCAGGACCAGAGTCTACACTTACCAAACCCATCTTCCTGTGGGAACTGTGCACTTTACAATGGCTTATATGGAACAAACCATTACAATAATATATATATATATTTTTTTTTTTGCAATTTATTCACAAATCAAGTTTGCGGTTAAGAAGCTGAAAATCTGCCTCCCGTTTATAAACTCTACTCACCAGGGTAGACCCTTCAGAAAAATAATATATATTTTTCAAGTGACCTAGAGGCAGCAATCAAAGACATACGCAATCATACTGTACACTAGTTCTGAGTAAATTAGCTAGACATTCCATAATAACATGTCACATTTAAAAGAATCAGAAAGTAAATAGCATCCAGCCATCTACGAAGTATCCTTCGATTCTCTCTAACATGCATGAAATGGGGGCAGTTTTCATGCCACATAGGCCTAATATTTCCTTTAGTCTGATCTCACAAAACACAAGAGATAAAATATGCATACATGATATGATATGTTTTTTTTTTTTTTTTAAAACAATTTCAGTACCCATTTAAAAGGGCATCATATCCTATGCATGTACCAAACACATAATTGATTGTAATACATAATTAATAGTAATTGTTTTTGTTTTACTACAGCCCAAGTCAGACGTGAGCTGATAGGAGTGTAGCATTCGGATCCACACCGTTTGCTCCAGGTCATAAATGACACACACACACAAACACACACACACACACGTCTCTCTTACGAATCACTGCAGGCAGTGTCTGAACGCTAACCCAACTCCCCCTTTATGAACAGGCATTTAAAGTAACTTAAAAAGAGCTTTTTTGTTTTAATGAAGCCCTCATCAAGATCTTGCAGCTGCAGTCACAAACAATCAGGCTGAACACTCCTTAATTGGATGGTAACTGGATACCACGTCAAATTCCTCCCTGACTCAAAGGCTGCTAGTTCGTCGAGCCACTCCTCCAGATACAGCCACAAGCAGAGATGTCTAGGTTGAGTCTCAAGCACTCATTACTAAGCTCAGTCTACACCAGGAGTATCCTTTATAGTCTGGCAGTGGTTATGTATGTGTCATTGCATGCTTTCAGATGAATAAGTACAACATATAGTCTATGAATTTGCAAGCAAACTTTTTTTTCCCCCAGGCTTTCCAAAACAGTTTCCGTAAATGTCACGAAACCAATCTTTAAAGTTACACCATGTTAAAACAATTTTACCTAGGAATACAGTGTTGCCATGAAGTAAAAGAAGGAGCACTCACCCTTTCTATATAAATGTTTCCCTGCAGAACCAAAGCATAAAAAACAAACTGTCAGCATGAGATATGAATGCATTTAAATGTTTCAGGATCAATAATAACTGTGCTCTCAACAGCATAAATAATTATTTTGATTAAGTAACGTATGTGAAAATGTTTCCATCAACTCTGAGAGACAGCTTCATTGTTCCTCCAAAACAAACACTGTTCTGAATTGGTTTCTAAATTAAGCTTCACAAACACACAAAAAAACATTGCGTATATTAAAAGCCATACTTTGGGCGGCCTGCATTGTGATTTGTCACAAAACGCAGTGCACGCAATCCAAGCACATTATATAAATGCCATGATAATGGCACATTGAAAAGGGCGGAGGTGGAGGCTTGTAAGCAGGACAACTGGGCTTCAAAGGTTAGCAAGAGAAAAACAGAATGTTTTCAGACACTTTATTCAGGCTTAAATAATGGAAACGGCTGGGAAGGGTGTTAAGAATAAAATGAGTTTGCAAAAAAAAAAAACAGAACATGGAATAAATTACTGCTAAACATGGCTCAACCTGTCATAAAATGTAACTTGAACTACAATATATGCAACAAATACTAAAACCTCATTTACTCCTGTAAAATATATATATCCTGTATTTCTTAACCCAAAAAGGCAAAGAGACATGAAATACCCTTTGTTCCTTTATAAAAGGAACAAGTCTGTATACAGACAGGAACTAAACCAGAATTCTACAGGACAAATAATGGATTATGTTTAAGACAGATTTGAGTGGTCAGAAGGCTGTGTCGACTAATCTTTCAAGAAAGCTCCAATAAGTTTAGAGTCCATTTAAAATAAATAAATAAATAAATAAATAAATAAATAAATAAATAAATAAAATAGGACAATGGTTGCATATACAGAAGAAAAAACTATTGGGTCCTTGTCACAAAGACGGCTGCAGTGGGTGATGTCAGACCAGAAACAGGAAGTAACACACAGAGACTTGGGGTTTTGAAGAAGCTGAGCTCGTGATCGCGCTCAGCATTTAATAATTAAACAGAACAGAAAATAAAAGGTTTGAACACAAAACACAGGACACGGCACTCGTTGCCAAAACAAAAAGACAAACAAAACGAACTATACAGACAAAACACGGTGAGCAGATTTAACTACTTATTACTTTTTACAATTATTACCTATCCTGTTCTCCACTCACCGAACACACAACCCTGAGTGAGTGAAAACATGCTGCTTTTATGCAGTTGTACCGAGACTCGATTGCTAGTCAATCATTCAATTGGAATCTCGGTACAACTGCACGTGAATTAATTAAAGTGCACTTTCCCGTGTTCACATACTAATACTTTAAATGCACGTGATGTGATGTGCCATCCTCGTGCCTAAATACAAATATACAATTTAAATACTCGTGCTGCACACACCCATTTATATCCCGTGTACCAACTACAATACACCAACATTAATACACGCAACATACAACATATAACACACAAATGCACACAGGGGCGGGGCACATTGCCACAGTCCTGTAGCAAGTGAAACTAGTAAGTAGCAGTGATTTTGCTAAGCATTTGTAACCATTATATATAATTTTAAATGATATAAGGTGGAATTATGTTTGTTATAAATACAATTTTGGTGGTTAAATAAAAAAAAAAAAAATTGATGTTACAGCAGGAAAATACAATCTGCATCTAAAAATATTTTAACCTTAACCTTTAATTTGATAATCAATAAAACACTATTGAATTCAAAAGGTCAAACTAAGATTAAGATTACTACATGTTTAAATACCTTGAACTTTGGTTTATTATCACAGCAACACATATGAAAGACCTTAATCCTGTTGCAACCTGTAGTAAATAACTCCTTTAAATCTGGGTGGAGACACATGAGGAATATTAGGAGCTGAAGTCCACACCTAATCCTTGATATAGACAAGCAGCTCCATTTTACAATGCCTATAGCATTAAAACAAAACACCAAAACAGAATATAACATTTGTCAATACAATGCATGAGTTATATGTAGTATAAATTATCTAAGACAAATAAAGAAGAAAATACCAAAGCACAAAGAATTAGTTAGAATTCAAGATGTAGCTTCCTCATGCCCCAAGCTAAGACATAAACTAGGGCAGTTAATGACTTCAGCAGCATATCTTAGAAATTAAACTCTAAATCTGCTGTTTATATTAACTATAATGGATTTTAATTAATTTGATCCAATGTCTTAGTGATCTTACCAACCCCAAACTGAAATATACAGTCATTAGCTTGCCATTAATAGGTTGATAAAAGTAACACATTTATTTAGTACAGGAATGTAGCCTGTGGAGTTTCTTACGCTTCTTCTGTGAAAGTATAATTTGCAAGACAATGGCAAAAAAGCGTCTGCAAATAGACATGCTAAAGTCTTACTATTCTTACCTGCATTTCAAAAGCTATTGCCTACTTATGGTTGAAAACAAACAAGGAAGGGAGGGAAGGGAAACAGGTTGAGAGTTTGCACATTATACTTGTTACCCGTTTAGCAATGCAATATGGTACTACTTAGCATATCAATGGGCAAAACTATGAGACCCTCTAATTTATACCACATCTGCAGTTATTTTGAGAACTACACAAATAATAGCAGGGGTCAGTCTCTATTGTTTTTGGTATAACATAAAAACCTTGACTCACGTTAGCTGGTTTCCCCTCATTAAAAACACTTTCATTTGAAGTGGTATTCACATTGCACAATTTTCTTCAGGGCCTTTTCTTGGAGTTGCAGGCGCAGATTTTTAAATCTGTGACAGAAATGGATTTTATTTACTATCGTTAAAAAAACACAAAACTGAAATTGAACAGTAATGAGGTAGGGCAGAACTTCCAGTCAATGATTCTCCTAGTGGTGGTAGGGCATTTGATGAAGGTACTTTATATTAATGTAATAAATAATAACATAAGGGGGGTTTCTTTGTACTTTTCCATATTACATTTTGTCAAAGAATACACTTTTATATTGTATCTACTCATCAATAAAATGACTTTTTCTAATAACTACGGTAATTAATTTTCAGTTTCCCTAATTGCTAGTCAATGCAGTACAAGAGCCAGGCAAAATAAAATCGCATATTCAATTAGAATTAACGACTCCAGTTTTAATGGGATTTAGCATACCTTCATGCAGGTAACCTCCAGGTTAATTATCCAACTGTATGCTGCTTCCTATTCCTACCCACTCCTGTCAGTAGGCCTGCCGTCATGTGTGAATGTAATAAACAGTGAACACTACAAGGCCAATTACATCTATGTACAGCATTAATAGTTTTGTGAAACATATTCCTCCATAGAAGAACATCCTGCTGCTACAACAGTTCACTTTCAATCAATGTAATATTGTGCAGATGTACAACTTATTTCTGCAGCATGCACATATTATGGAGAAACGAGGTAGTTGGTGGAAAAAAAACAGGCAGTTGCCTCATGTAGCTGTCTTGATAAACTGTGATAAATTGATTTGTTTTCATGCACAGAAAGGTGTCAGGCCAAAAGGGGGAATTTATCACAGTTTTCTCTTGGCCAGTACAACCTATTTATACATTTTCTTTATTCATGGAACACTCTCCCTGGCGTTTATCCCATAGATAAGTTAGTCAAATGATCCAAGAAGGCTGAGGGAAGTGGGCACTGCAAAGCAGTCAATTTTATTTTATTTATTTATTTTTGTATCTAAACTTTTCTTCAGCCCAGAATTTGTTTGGATTTTTCAACAGGTTCATTATCTTTACTACTAAAACAGCAATGTACTTTTTAAAAAAATTATTTATTTATTTATTTATTTATTTATTTATTTATTTATTTATTACTAGTTTTGTCTTTTTATTTTTCTAGCGAAGATGAAAAACCACCTGGGACTAATTGATGCAGTACGGATTCAATATAGGGATAAAATTGTCCAGGGTAATTAGGCTAAATCTTGAAAAGCCTGTCAAACATTGATAACAGTTTGATCAATAAGGTGAACATTTCCTCTAGCTATAAACCCTTGATCAATTGTAGGGGAATGCTATCCCTGTGAGATAAAAGTCAATCAATTCTGACCTCAAGCAATTCATTTTTTCTTTTTTTACTCCAAACACAGTTGGTTCACTGATATTCAGACAGCACTCCGGTTACTTAAAAATATTTTCAACATTTTGTGACTGGTTAAAAAACTAGGAAGTGGGGGGGGGGGGGGTCCCGAGTGGCTCACCTGGTAGAAGCAGAGCCATGTAATGGCAAAGATGAGTCATACAGCACAGGTTCGCATCCTGGCTGTGCGAAGTAGGCTGGTCTTTGCTGGGGACACTGAAGGCAGCATCGCATTGGCTCTGGAGCTCCCGTGTGTAAGGGAGGCAAAACCGGCAAACCCTGCTGGCCTGGCGCACAGTGAGCTCAAAGGCGGACACCTGCTGGGCTGGCCTTTGTTCTCCAGAGGTCGTAGTTGGCTGACATCTGCCCTAGAGTTCCTGGGTGAAAAAGCAAGCTGGCTTGGTCGTGGGATCGGAGGACGCCCGCTGAACCTTCGGGTCTCCTGAGCCATGTGGGGAATTGCTGCGGTGAGGGAGAAAGCGATTGGGCATTCCAAATTGGGAGAAAAATCGGGAAAAATCATACTTCGATACACGAAATAAAACAAAATTAAAAATAGGAAGTGCAGTGCAGTATGACAAAAAACAAAAACTTGTCACCAGTCTGCTAGATTTCCCCACTGGCTTTTGTTAATTAAACAACTCATAATAATGATAATAAAAAACAGGTTCCAGCTTGTCTAATAGCATAACCTGTTGAGGCTGGATTCAAGTCCCCAGCTGATCTTTTTTCTTTTCTTTTTTTTTTTAAATCGATATTTGAAAACCAAAGGACAGCTGCCCATCTGTACAGCACTTGGAATAGGATAGTTGATAGTTGTCCTATTCATATTGGATAATCATTTCCTAACACTACTTGTTAATTGTGCCCCAGACATGAAAGGTACAGTAGCTTGATTAAGCCAACAACAATGTCCTGATGAAACCTGTTGTGTTTATTATTATCAAAAATGGGTTATAATGTTACAAGTTACACTTGAAATGTATTTGCTTACGATTGTAAGTCGCCCTGGATAAGGGCGTCTGCTAAGAAATAAATAATAATAATAATAATAATAATAACAACAAGTCATACTTTAGACTATAAAATCCATTGTTTTAGAATTAATCATAAATCTTAAGCAACCAATTCTAGTAGGTACATGCTGTAAATTGTAAATATTGTTTTGGAGAACACTTGTGTTTATGTGGGAAAACAATTGAAATTAAACACTAAAACGTGTTTATAATCTGTTCATGTGCAGGTATAAATACACACTCATTTTTGCAATGCAGATCCCATCCACTGCACACATCCAATCCACTGCACACATCCCATCCACTGCACACATCCCATCCACTGCACACATCCCATCCACTGCACACATCCCATCCATGCCGCTGCTATTTTGTAAGCTCAGTAATAATAGCTGAATGCAAAATAAGATTTATACTGGCAATACTAAAAACCACTAACAGCATACTGTATAATAGGGGATAATTCTTCAAAACCAAACATATCTCAACCTGTATCAGGAGAACCATACACCATTATGCACTTACTTTCTCTAGTTAAGTAACATTTAACACGCCTCTTCAATTTAGAAAGAAACCAACAGTTCAATACAAAGAATGTAAAATGTATGTTAACAATAGCAAATGTATAGATAAAAACCAAGTAGTATTCCAGGGTATCCCACAAAAAAGTATTTTCTTATTAGGACAGCACAATAGGAGTACAATAACAACTGCAATACTGTATAGCTCTATGGACTAGAATTAATCTTCTGAAATTAAACTGTTTTGAACAGACAAGAAAATACCTGAAAGCCAGATTTCTTTGATGTATGGATTTTATAATACAATAATGGAACTTTAATCTGATATGGGGGGGATACACAATGCCAAATAAACAACAGAGAAAATCTTAAAAGTATTCAATTTTCTTGCTACACTTACGCATTATTGTAATACTGTTATAATCCTAGATGGCCACCCAATGTACTAGTCTCTGGGAAGTACCTTTTTTGGGGAATGTGCATAGGATTGGATGGATTATATTTGCAATACTGAATTAAATTACATTAAAATGAACTGAAACAGGTTCAGACACACAGAGCACTTTAATGCATGCCTAACTAATCTTTTGCATTACACATAAAGTTACATTGATTATAACTGGCTTGCTGTTATAATGCTAGACAACAAACACATGGCTATGGATTGGAAGAAATTGAGCCTTAAGTGAAGGTGACCCAAAAAATGTATATTAAAATACTCTACAGAACGATCTGCTCACAGGCACATTGCTCACTCCAACACGCAGTATATAACTGTAATGTGAGTTACACACGGACCAGGACAGTAAGGAATCTGTACAGGAATACTAAAGCCAAGTGTGACAGACAAACAGGAAGAAGAGACAACAGCAAAGAAAATGGCACTTTTTTGGCTCCCCTCATTCCCAAAAACCTTATTTTTCAAGAGATCAAAACAAAAGCAGACCAAATAAGATAGAGGAAGTGCTGGAACACACTGCATATTAACAACTACCTTATATATATTATATATTATATATATATATAGATATATATATAAACTTACAGCATTATGTCTACACTAACCATTCTAATTTCTACTTTATTATCTGCCACAAACCAAAGAATTAAAAAAGAATATAGGAAATGTTCAAATGCAATGCCATTAAATATATATAGTTTCATTTTAGTTCAGTTGAAAATACACTATAAACCTAATTTCATTGTATGCATGCATTTACATGATTTAGACACTATGTTTCTTTTACTTTTCACATTTAGAGATTACCGAGTCAAATAATGTTGCATTGCAATACATTTAAAAGAACACTGTATTCCTGTGTTACATATGCTATGCAGCATGACTGTTGACAATCTGCAAATTCATTAAGAACCTTTTTTTTAACACTTAAGTGAATGGTGCTCATCCATCACATGAGTGTGCTAAAGTGTGCCCAGGCCATCTGCACCCTTATAAATCAGGCCAGAGTCTGGACCCCCTCCCACGGTTAACTGCAGGACAGGGGTTTCCGTTGGTCTACCGGGGGAGGTAAAATCCAGGGCCACCACCTCTGTCCCTCTGCCACCCTCTGCTTATCATAATGCACTACAGATGTTCACTCTATGTAGTCCAGTAGTACATTAGGCTTATAAGCAAAGCCACATCCATACTGTAGGTATGTATATGTTACCAGAATCTAGAGCACAAAATGTAATAGCAGTCCATCAAATAATTAGTATTTACATTTCACGAAGATAAAAAAAAAAAAAAAACTTGCTTTAATGTAATGCAGTTAAATTAGCAACGTAGTGTTTGTTGTAAAATCAGGATGGTTAATTTAAAACATAACAGGATATCACATCATTAAAATTGCCCTGATCTGCAATTATATGAACTGAAGATGTTGACAAGAAAGCCTAAGAAATATGCTGACAGCAAGCTCCTGAAGCTGTGGGCTGTCTTGTAAGCATAACAAACTGAACTAGAGGGAACTAAACACTGAGTTGTAATAGGGTTGTCTCTTGTGGAGCCATGTGCACATGTCACTTCATTTAATGCATTACACCAAGTAGAATTCTACTGTAGTAGTATTCTTGTTCAAACAGTGATAATAACTATGGGTTTAAATACATTCCACCATTATTGCATGCTCCCCGTTCTCAACATTATCTCTACCCCCAAAAGGATGTAATCCTATTCAAATCCCTTGACAATCATGCACATACCATTAAAACATACTAAAGGGTGTTTTTTAGAGTCGCCATTTCAATTCAATAGATATGAGGGTTAATATTTAATGGTTTCTAATTCCTGAACGTAGCACAGAAACCTGATTGTTTTTTCCTGTCACATTATATATAAAAACCTGTGATTATACTTTTGTATAGCAACAAATATCTACTCAGTAGAGTCCTTTAACGTTCTCCTGTCAGCTGCATTACATTGGGGATAACAAATTGACATGCTAATATGGACTGAAAATTATTATGCTATGCAATGTAATGTCAGGGGCTTTTGGAGAGAAAAAAGCAACCAAAATTTTTTAAACAAAAAGTATTGCCCTAAGGAATAATGAACACAAAACAAAAACTAGATTACCTTTAGGGAATGTTCACATGTATTCAAGGTATCATTTAGGGAATACAGAGATATGTTAAACCCTATGTTACTAAAAATATGAATACCATCAGCAGCTAGAAACTCACACTGCAAACAGAACACTAGGAAATGAGCCTTAACTGGGAGCTCCTTATGACAGCGAATGCTGTTTTCAAATTATCTTAAAACAGCCAAAAGGAAACCAAAACGCCAGAAAATAAATAATAATTTTAGAAGATTTTTTTTTTTTTTCAGACTTCATATTCATTATGTGTTAAGACAGCACTAAAAATTGCATTTTTTTTTTTTTAAGGTAATAAATTCCTGAAACATAATGTATGCTGGTGGTGTCTGTATTTTCTAGTCAAGGAGGATACATGCGATTACAGGTTCTGTGTATGTGTATGTGTAATCATAAGCAAACAACCCTTCCTGGCACTATTCAATTTAGATTAATGTATTTTCTGTTTCTATGACACACCCTATTCTCTTCACACGCACACTCTCACTCACCTCCAAAGTGTTTTTTTTACCTCTAATCACATAGCATTTGAGTTCTTTATAAAACTGCATTTGTGTGTGACTGAACTGTAAGAATCTGTCAACCTTATAACCTTATGCAAAGAAAATCATGTTGGATCTTGTCTTCTGCAAGTCAGAAAACTCACCTTGAAAACAGGAAACAGGTAATGGACCTAGCTAAAATGCTTACACCCACTGCGCACTACTGCCACACACTAATGCTTTATGAACAGCATAAAAAACCGTTCCTTTTGTGTTCATTTTAAATATTACCCCAAAGCAACTTCATTTAAAAGTATGAGAGACACTAGATAGAGAAGAGCACAAAGTGTTTTGCACTGATGCTGCACAGTATCTAGCAGCGAAAAATAACCCTGCCAGGAGATCGCACAGGATTTATATTCTTTGGCAGGGGCTGAATGTGTGAAGCAAGCTGGAGTCTGAACAATTGAAAAAAAAAAAGTGTCTCCTCAGTGACCGCTCCACATCATCCCCACTGAAAACAAATCTGTTAAAGATTTTACAGCATGCTTATTTGAGGTGGGGGATGGGAAACAGAAGGGGGGGGGCGCACCACTGGGTCACAGTGAACTGGGGGCCTCTCTCTCGCAGTCAAGCAGGGAAAGAAGCCAACATCTACATCTTGGAGAAAGCAGGAGGAGAAAGTATTGGGGGAGGGACTCGAGGCAAAGCCTGGCTTATTGGTAGGCAGCCGGCTGCCCTCTTGATGGATCGACTCGAAATGGATCGAATTACACCATTTGCCGTGCATCAGTTTGTTTTTCTCCTGGCTTGTTGCACTGCAAGAAGTTGAGAATAACGAGGTTTCGTTTTGGAACTAACCAAACGGATTTTTTTTTTGGTTTTTTTTAAAAGAAAACGAAAAAATTCAGATGAGGTGAGTCGTGTCTTTGGAACGGTACTTTGCAATGAAAACTAATTGATAATGCTGCGGTACCCGAGGGGAGCACATTAGAGCCGTGTTGCTGCGTCAGTGTAGAGTAGAATGCTTTTCAATACAACCACCCAGTCTGGCTTGTATGTGAAGTACAAAAATAGTACCCCGAAGTGCTATTTTTACTCCCGGGCTGTGTTTATGCAGGTGCTATTTTTCTTGCACAGAAGTTTGGTTTTCTTATTCTTTTTTTGCATATAAAATGACAAACCCTTTGCGCTACAGAGCTCTTTACCAACTTGATTGTTTTTTTGAGGTTTTGCAAAGTTAAATTTGGGGGGGTGTCAGTAAGGTAAAAGGGGAGGGCTGCCTTGGTGTCATTTGATCGGCCATGGGCTTTGAAGATCAGAAAGCTTACACAGCTGGGCCTACGGAGAACACATAGGTTTGCGAGTCAGCGGCAAAAGGGCTTGTTTCTTGGCAGCGGAATTAAAGGGAATTGTAGGGAGCGCGCGTACAACTGAATAAAAAAACACAATATTGGTCGGACATACTGACATCGCAGAGGATGCATGCTAACCGGTAATCAGCGAGTCTCAGAAGTTTTCCCGTGTCTCAACTGGATATACAATAAGTCTATACTGGACTTATACTTCTGGATCAAAATCGACAAGTGGATTTGACAATCGTTTTTGTGAATGTTATCCAAAACGTTCAGGTAGGTGGATTTAGGGAATCTACGGATTTTTAACATATACAGTATTTAATTTTTTTTTTTTTTTTTTTGGGGGGGGGGGGGGGGGGGGAGTACAGGAATTATGGTATCTATTAAATTAATTTCGTTACTAGTATTATTATGCAAAATATTTTCAAAATTTGTATAAGAATGGATTGATAATGTATTCAATGGTAAATTAAATCTTCGTAAATGTGATGAATTTTAAAATGCAGTACTGTACTGGACTGATACGCGTTATGTGTATCATGCCAGGGGCATCGGTAAGCTTTGTGTTGACGGGCTTGGATACTCTAGTTACACTGTTACGAGTAGAATTTAACTCCACTGAGCACTGTGTTTAAGATGCCTTTTTTGTAACAAGTCTCTTAGAAATTGCATGTTAATGACTACAACAAATCGATCACATCATTTACCTTAAAACATGAAAGAAATAGTGTTTTATGGCAATTTAATTCACTAGGTTTTAAGGATAACCGACCAACACGTCCTTATTTCTGTGTAAATGTAATGTTTTGTTTTTAAATTCACCAAAATAATCTTATTTTTATCGGGCGGGGCCGAGAGACACACAAATAGCCTAAACCAGAGTGCTCCTTTGTTGAATGGTAGATTGTTTGTTTATAATGACGTATAAATTGCATACGATTGTTTATGTATTTCCATTAAAAAAAAAAAAAAAAAAACTGTTCTACCGTGCGTTCTGTTCTGTGCCATTTATATTTATACACTGCAGCGACACAACACTACTTGGAAACATGTCCATTTAGCGGTACCGTATTTAACTTACTAGTCTCTGTAAGTCGCCTTGGGTAAAGGCGTCTGCTAAATAAACAAATGATAATATCTAAATACTGTTGTAAAGTCCAGTGCTTGAATCTCTTAATCCTCTGGTCCTTTTTGTGAGCACATTGCAATACCGGGGTTGTATCTTGTGAACTGGTTACGTTGTGTAGTTTGATCAGTGTGCAGTACAACTGAAAAATGAGTTGCTTTACAGTAGAGTTTGAGATTGTTTTTCATTTTGATTCTTCACAGAAGGCGTCACATGAAGCAGTTTAACTTATTAAAATCTAGAGGAAAAAAAAGAACGTGCTTGCCAGGGCGAAGTTATCCTAACAACTACACCTGTGTGCTGTAAATACTGTCATCTCTTCGGAGAACTGCACACACCTACTGTTTCAAAACACAAGGGCACTATTTCCTGTGGGGTTATGCAGGGCTCTATAGGATATTCGTGTGTGCTGAAAGATTACTAATCCGCAGGCTCTGGAGTTTTCTCCTGGATCACATCCACCTTTTAAAATAGTTTAAATCCACCCAGTAATTTGATTTTGACCCTTGCGTGCTGTGCCAGAAAGTTTTATACTGCATGGAATAATCTCTTACCAAATGTAAAATTGACCTGAAAATGCCTGAAAATCTCCATTTTTAAAACGATGGCATATAACTCTGGAGTTTAATTCTGATATGGTGTTAAATATATCGTAGCGATCTCGGTTAACGCAGGCAGGCGCATCACACAGGGCCAGGCAATCCACACACAGGCGGAGGGCGGGCGCGAACCCGAGACCTCTCTTGCAAGGATCGTATAATCGGGCTTGTGTCTTTGTGTGTGATTACGTCACCTACCAGCCCTGCTGCTGCCTTCCCCCGTGCACGCTACACACTCCCCTGCCAGCCTCAAGTCCTCCCCAGACTTGCTCACCAGGCTACAATCCGACGAGTGTGTGCTGTGGTACCAGCATCCCACTGCTCACACCAATGTAGCAAATCTCACTCTTATTCAAAGCTGTGATCATCCCCACAACGTTATACAACAAGAACAGAATCAATCCATTTGGTGGCTGCCCATTACCTTTTGTCACTTTGGCTGCTCCCAAATCGTTGTTCTTGTTTGCTTTTCCAAAACAGACTGAAGAAATCCATCTGCAATTCAATGCTGAATCTTCTACTCCTTGTGCATCATAAAAGCTTAACAGGTTACCGTTAGCTACCTCTGTAACAACACCGTCTAATACAAGTTGCAGTTATAATTTTAATAAGCTTGTATGGTATTTCAGTGTTGAAAGTGGCTACTTCCTGTATGTGATTTGTCTAATTCAGAAAATGAAGTGGCGTGTAATTGGCTTTGCTGATTGACTGACAGCCATATTGTGCGGTGCTGGCAGATGTTTTAGTCAATAACATTTGTTCTGGCTTCAGAAAAAAGAAATGAAATCTGTTTTTAAAAAAATCTGTCTGCAAAATACACAATTTGAATGTCACCCAATTCTAGGTTTGGAAACTTATGCTTTGTCATGTATAAAAAACAAAGCATCAAAGCTAGTAAACAAAAATAATGTGGTGTTTGAATAGAGATTAGTTATATTAACACAGATATACTAGTTTGCACCATGGTGGTTTCATATATCCAGATATAAACAAATATTTAAGTTTTTTTTTTTTGTTCAGTGCTAAAAACTTCTGTTTATAAAGACTGCAGTTATTTCTGCCAAGGAAAGTTAACATGTAGCAAAACCTTTAGGAAAGTTTTATAAACATGTGTTTGCACTTAAACAACTCAATCATTGATGCCAAATGAACCAATACTGTTACCCTCCAAAGCATGTCTTTATTTTACAAGATCTGTGTATTTTGTGTGATTTTTATTTTGTGTTATTATTTCCATTAATTTGCTTCAGTGTCATTCATTTGACAACTTGGCTATTGTGAGCCCAGTGCTTGCTTTTCAAAGTAAATGTTGAAATAACCCCAGAGATTAAATGTGCACTGCCCATATATAACATATTAGGTGTGTTTATTCACCAACTCTTTCTCTGCTGCACCTATTGTTAACGAACCAAGATTAGCATTTTAACAACCCCAAAGTGAACTTCTGCTATTCTTACTAGCTGAACACTGTGCAAGTGCCATCCATCACCCTGTCTGACCACAACAGGCTACTGGCTCTGTAATCATTTGAAGCACAGATCATCCGACTGTTAACAGCACAGCTGGCTACAGCTATTTGTTTTTCTTCCACACCACTGGCGACATTGTCAGGCTGTAGTAACTAAAGTTAACATCCAGAACATGGTTTCTTTTGTCTGGCTTTCCTCGCCTCCTTCCGATCCCATACACACCTGCAGTAGAGTTTCAGAGGTTGTAAGACTTTCTTCAATTTCATAGTTCATATAAAGTATGACGTAAACACAGCTTCAGTAACAGTTTTGTTTAATCTAAACAGTTTAATAAATTGCTACGTCAAAAAGGCTAAAAAAAAATTGCATGCAGGTATTTACTTCTAAGACAGTTTAGAAGTAAATGGACAAATAACCAGATGTACTGTAGGAAGCCAGTATACAAGTCTTGAAGTACAGGGTCATTGGCAAGGTTGTTTTTTAAAACCTGATGTATTGATCGTGTGTATATCCTCTTTGGCAGCTTGTCGACCCTTTCTCATGCTTTAAAAAGGACACTCACTCGTCCTTCAATAGTGCAGAAACCAAAAGGCCTGAATCCCAATTTACCAGTTCCCTGATTTTTTGTTCTGCGTTTTTATTGCTCAGCATGCTACATTATGTGAACAAAAGGGACCCCGGAAATCACAACTGCTGGGCAGCCGTGTGTAGACTCTGTGTTGGCGGAGCTGTATAATTAAACATCAACTTAATTTCCGAGAACCCTTTACTTCGTTAACCAAGTTTATTACACTGTATCCAGACCTTAGCCTATATGAAAAGTGACAAATATTGTAATATGTACATAAGGCAGCTGTATTTCCAACAAGGGGGTCTTGTGACATGATGATCTATAGAGCAAAGCGCAGGTAGTTTATGTCTTCACAGAACCCCAAGAATGAATTCCATCTTTTTTTTTTATTTCCCTTCTTTTCAAGATGCCACCTAATCAATTGTATTGTATCAGTAATGTAAGATTGGTACTGGTAAATTAGTAGAGTTAAATAAAATTTACATTGGTTGTAGAGTCATCAAATTGGAAGAGTTTTTTTTTTTTTTTAAATGGCTGTCCATTTCATGTTTGTAAAAGTTCCGGCAAGAGTAAATTTTATATTTATTTTCAACAGAATTAAAATAAAGAAACGTTATTATTTCAGTCGACATGTTTTTCAAATTGCAGTTTGATGCAACTTGCAAACAAAGTTGATTTCTATTCAAGCCTGTACAGATGGGCTGTTAAGAATGTTGTAGGTTAACCAGTTGTGTGACTAGAACACAGCCTGTATGTCTGAGGCAGTCAAACCTACTCTGAACTACACACTTGAGGGCAATAATAGGAAACCTTAGACTGTAATAGAATAAAACAAGAAAAAACAGTTTCCTTCAGGTTGGCTAGACATTTTATACTCTTGACCTTTGTTGCATAATACCATTCTTTTATATGAATTCAGCTGTGAAACAGAATAGTGCAACAGACTGATGATGATTTTTGCATGCCAATTTAAAACTAACCCATTGACATCCATTCCAAGACCACATGTTATAAATGCTAAAACCGGGATTTCTTCAAATTGCACTGAATGAAGAAGAAATACCAATCCACTGCTGAGTTTGCTTCATCACAGCTTACAATAGCTTGTTTTCAAAAGGACTTAATTAACCATGTCCAGTGTGAAGATGAGCACTGTAATTACAGACCTGATGGCAATACTAATGTAGTTAAAAAAAAATACAAACTAGACCGTTAGATCAAAGCTGGATGCAGCACAGCCTTTTCCAGTAGCTTCATATTAAACAAATGGTGCCTCAGCACTGATCAAGAACTATTAATGCTCATTTTAAACATCCGCTTGACGGGTTTAAAAGGTGAACTGCATTCTATTTGTTCTTTTCTAAACCGACCGTGTTCTAGCCGATAAAGGGAGTGGAGATTTAAAAGCTTGCAGCACGTCAGAGTCAGAACAAATTGGAAGGGTTTCAATATCGATAAATGGCACAAGGATCATTATTGTTCTTTATTTTTGGTGTTTGGCATACTGCTTGTTAATTGTTAGCTGTTCTTTGTCTCTGAATAAACTGTTTATATCCATTTAGGCACTTAAGGCATCAATAATTTGTTTGTCATACATTTTTCAGTCTAAAATGCTCACATGTCTGTAAAGAGTAAGTTTTTTATACAAGCTTTACAATTACTTTGGGGCAAAATCCATCTACTGTACAAATGGTACTTGTCGTATCTTCTGATGCACAAGAATAATGAATGTTATATGAAACTATGGTGTAAGTGCTTTCATTTATAGTGACTAGAAGATTCTTGCAGCTGCACTGGTCCTTGGAAAATGGATGGGAATGACAAATAATATGCTACTTTATGTAGGTCCAAACCAGTGTAAACGTGATACAGGGGCTTTTGGCTTGGTAGACCGGAAAGCTTGTGAACCTCATTTGTTTCGTTGGTTGGTTCATTGAACAGTGTATTCTGTTCTACCCATATTTATTAACCTTTACAGTGCTATAGATGTGGCAATAGACAGTCACCAATAACTGACACAGGTGTCTGAAATCTCAGCTAAAAATTAGCATGTGTCAACACAGCCAGCAAAAATGCTGATCAGGCTTGTCAAATAGCAAGCCCCTACACTGTTCAAAAAAAGGACAGTGTAAGTAACAATGTATACCTTTGTGTAGTCTATATTATGAAAATAGAAAAGAAAAATCGTAGACGTGGAAGTCAACGTATCCAATGTTCCTGTTTTCCAGGTAACGTCTACACTTTTCTGAAGCAGGAAGCTTTTACTTTCTGTGTCAACCATGGGGCTGGGAATACAGCTTTTTCTCAGTTTGGTGATGCTTACGACTTCACAGATACTGGCGGTCAGCTTTCCTGAAGATGATGAACCCATTGACACTGTAGACTACCACTGTAAGTATGATCTATTTGTAGGGATGGAAACTGGCTGTTTTCTGAGCTGGGCGTTTTCCCCCTTCCCCCTTAACTGACTCAGTAACAACACCCCTCTTGGATTCTATTCTTGTATGGTTAGCTGGAGGGACTATTTTTATAAGCGTTATGTCACCCGAAATGATCATCCAACAAGATACACGGGGTGAAATTCAATAGCCAACAGCAATATGTTTTAAGTTGGGTTATTGCTTGTGTATTGCTGTTTTTTCTCTTTTTTTCTTTTTATGGATTAACCAGAATCGTGGGCATGAATACAAAATTGTTCAACTCTTGTCACTTTTTGGGGGGGGGAGGGGGGGCGAGTACGAAATCTGCTGATGCAGTTTGAATTAACACATTGGTAATGTGACAGTGTAATATTCATTACATTACAGAAGGATTTAGTTTAAGCCATTCTACATGGCAGATATACAGTTAATCAATACCATGTATCGAATCCTGAGCTCCGTAATCCTAAATAAGGCTGTAACTCATTTCTGCTTGCAGATTCAAGGCAATATCCTGTATTCAGAGGACGTCCTTCAGGCAACGAGTCTCAGCACAGGCTGGACTTTCAGCTGATGGTGAAAATTCAAGACACACTTTTCATAGCTGGCAGGTGAATCTTCAAGAGACTCCTAATTATATTGGTATTGGAAGACAACTGTCCAGTAATTTATACAAACAAGTATTGATTTGGATGCAGATTTAAATCATACAGCAGATTTTTTTTTTCTGGTTACCTTAAGTATGCTAATCTGTTGTCATGTAGGGCACATTTTTAACCTTGTTTTCTTGTCATTGAACAGGGATCAGGTCTACACTGTAAGCCTAAAAGAATCATACAGGAATGAAATCATCCCTTACAGGGTAAGTTAAGCTTCCATTTAATAATAATGAATCTTTTTTTTTTTTTTTTTGAGTGGGGGGTTTAATTTGAAAAAATTCAGGTAATAAATTGATTGTTAAATCATGCTCACTCTCCTAACACTCCAGTGTTTGCCTCCAATTGTATCGCTGTTATAAAAATTAGCAAGACACCATTTACCTGTAGATAAGAGCAGGTTTATATCTTTCATGGATGGGTTCACTGATCCTGGTTAGCACTCTGGACTTCCACATTAGCTAGTCCAAGATTAATGATAAACCAGAGTGAGAAATCAGTATGTATACAAAGACTAATGCTTTGACTTTTTTTTTTTGTTTACAGAAATTAACATGGAGATCCAGGCAACAAGACAGGGAAAACTGTGCCATGAAGGGAAAGCACAGAGTAAGCATGGTTCTCCTCATTGAGTTGAAAAAATAAGTGCCTCCTACAATTCATCCAACACAATCTTGTATCTCTTACCGTTCTCTCTCTTTTCTTTTTTTTTTTTTTAAAGGATGAATGCCATAATTTCATAAAGGTTTTCGTTCCAAGAAATGATGATCTGGTTTTAGTCTGTGGCACAAACGCTTTTAACCCCATGTGCAGATACTACAGAGTAAGTAAAGGCTATATATTGTAAATTGGTCAATAGTATTCTTTGGTGACTATCTTCAACCTGTCACTCCAGACAGGAGTCTAAAATAATTATATTTATCTATCTATCTATCTAACATCATGTTTTTTTTTCTTTTTGTATAGTTGGACAACCTGGAATTTGACGGTGAAGAAATTAGTGGTTTGGCAAGATGCCCATTTGATGCCAAACAGACCAATGTTGCCATCTTTGCTGGTAAGAAAAAGCTTTAAAATAATAAGTCAAAATGATTAATGGCTCATGCAGAGGTTGGGGGGTTTGATAATGAAATATGAATGCTCAGCGAGTGCCAAGCATGATCAGAAATATGATTAATCATAATGTTTTATTAAAATTAAGCTGCACACTAGTGTCCATAGCAACTGGGCTACACGAATGCCAAAAAAAAAAAAAAAGCATTTTTAAATCTTGCCTAGTTAGTACCTGCATCGTAGGCAATTGTCCAAAGTAAATACCACAATATCTATAAACAATTTCGGACCTGTTCTGTGTTTGTTAATCCAGACAGCAAACTCTACTCTGCAACGGTCGCAGATTTCCTGGCAAGTGATGCAGTCATATATCGCAGCATGGGAGACGGATCAGCCTTGAGAACAATAAAATATGATTCCAAGTGGTTAAAAGGTAAGGGACAATTACCATTTAAAAACATGGAATTGTACTTTTATTTGCAACAAAGTCAAATGTAGTTTATTATTGTATGTTATTTACTTCAACTGCAGTAAAATAATAATAATAATAATAATAATAATAATATTTAAATATATTTTTAGAAGTAACCCTAGCTGGCAGCACCTGTTTGTATTGTTCTGTGATCATCATCATCCATCTGTAAGGTCTTTGATTAGCCTTGTGCTTCACTGCACTCTCATTTAGACTTTTTTTAAACCTCCAGGATATTGAAAAATCGCCTTAGTTGATATGTAACTTATACTGTCTGCTTACTGACCCTATAGAAGTCACCCTTCATGTCGGTAATGTGGGAGACCAAAGAGTTTAAGACTTGCATAACCAACTTACTCTGTCCCCATTGTTACAGAGCCCCACTTTCTACATGCCTTAGAGTATGGGAATTACGTGTACTTCTTCTTTAGAGAAATAGCAGTGGAACACAATAATCTGGGGAAGGTAAATTGCATTCTACTTGATTTAAATGAACCTTCAAAAAGTCAGATATACTCAAGATATAAATAGTTTTTGTTTTGCAGTACAACAGTAAATATTTTAAAGAAAGACTAAGTGTTTGTGATCACACATCTCCAAGCTTTTAAGGAGTTCTTCTGTTTTGTTGATGGATAGTTTCCTAAAGGAATTCATTTAGCACTCTGGTTCCTTTAACTCTTAAGATTTACCAATAATCTGAGCCCAGTTTTTCCAGACAGGTTTTAAGCACTCTCCCTAAAGCCGCAAGGTAATAAATATTTCAGCCACACTAATGCAGTCCTTGATACCTGTACTGCGATGTAGATTTACAGTTAAGTTAAATTATTAAGCCTATTACTCATGGTTAATTAAAGTCTTTGAATCTGTTACCTCCCCCCCCCCCCCACCCAAAAGAAGGTGGGTTTTCCAGTTGGGAGTGTTGTGTTTCCTCAAATCTGGCTTTAAAAACATCCATCCCTTTCAAGTCAACAGTATACGCTGCACTTGCATGCAGATTTATGATAAGAAGACATCACAATGCCTTGGCCCGAAAGGGTTTTTGATGTATTATTTAAACTGTGGAAGTGTTTTTTAATAAGACTTTTTTTTTTTCCCTAGGCTGTGTATTCCAGAGTGGCACGCATATGTAAAAATGACATAGGTGGCTCCCAAAGAGTACTGGAAAAACACTGGACCTCATTTGTTAAGGCTCGCCTCAATTGCTCTGTTCCTGGGGATTCATTTTTCTATTTTGATGTTCTGCAATCCATCACAGACATAATAGAAATCAATGGCATCCCCACTGTTGTTGGCGTATTTACCACACAGCTTAATAGGTGAGTGATGAGGAGTAACTGCACTGCTGCAGTCATATTAAATTGACTTTTATGCACTTTGTATCCTAATTCGTTTATTTTTTTCCGCATCTGTGTCTTGTAGCATTCCAGGATCTGCTGTGTGTGCTTTCGGCATGGACGATATTGAAGCCGTGTTCAGTGGCAGATTTAAAGAACAAAAAACTCCAGACTCTGTTTGGACAGCTTTTCCTGAAGATAGATTACCTAAACCGAGGTAGATATTATTAAGCTGTGACACAATATCAATGCTGCAGTTTTAAATAATTTATTAGCAATAATTGGACATGTTGCATATTTAAACTGCTTTGCACTGTGCACACCATATGCAAGCTGGTATTTGTTACAAGTTTGGGCCACATTTTTACCATCTCCATGATCACGTTTAATAAGTAACTGACCTGTTGTCCTCTGATCGCGTACCCTTTCATGTAATAAAATGCCGTTGTGTTCCTTTCAGGCCTGGCTGCTGTGCAGGACATGGTCTGGCAGAGTCTTACAAAACCTCCATTGATTTCCCCGACGAAACCCTATCCTTCATCAAATCCCATCCTTTGATGGATTCTGCCGTCCCATCCGTCACTGAGGAGCCCTGGTTCACAAAGACTCGCATCAAGTACGGCTTACTGCAGAATTAAAGGGATCTCTCTAGTCTTACAAATATCATCTCGATCAACAGGGACATTTAACAATGTGCTTTTCTGTTGTTGTAGGTACAGGCTCACTGCAATTGCAGTGGACAATTCGGCAGGTCCTTATCAAAACTACACAATACTTTTTATTGGCTCCGAAGCAGGCGTGGTCCTCAAAGTCTTGGCGAAGACTCCCCTTTCTCTGAATAACAGCGTTTTACTGGAAGAGATTGATGTCTTTAACCATGGAAAGTACGTAGTGATCTTTTATAAAAATGTTCATCCACACAATTAATGATACATTTTTATTTTAGTTTTTAATAATCTCCATAGGAAGAAAAAAAAGTAGATTTGCATTTTTACTGCAATTAAATTCTAAACTGATTTGACTCTTTTTTCTTGCACTAGGTGTCTATCCAACAGCGAGGAAGACCGAAAGATCATGTCACTTCAGTTGGACACAGATAATCATGCCTTGTTTGTGGCCCTTTCAAGCTGTGTGATCAAGATTCCACTCAGTCGCTGTGAACGTCACGGCTCCTGTCAAAAGTAAGTCTAGATGCTATGATTCAACAGGAAGACAGAACTAGAAAATATCTGACACTACTGTCAACAGAGTCTATAAAACAGATACTCAGGATTTTGTATTTACCATTTTATCGTGTTACCCAATTCAGGTCTTGTATCGCATCACGGGATCCATATTGTGGCTGGATGGCTGACGGATCATGTGAAAGGGTCCAACCGGGTATGATGTAAGTATTTTTAAGTAGTTTCTTTTAAATGTTCTGTTTAACCCATTACAGGCTCAATGGGGTGTTTCATGTTTGCTAAGGAAACTGTCCTTTGTGATGTAAGGGAGTTTTTGTTTCCCTTCAGCAGTCTACAGTGAGGGGTTTGCCTCAAAAGCATGAAAGGGATACATTCAGCAATAAAAACCCAACTTCAGGGTTATCGCTTCACCTGCTACTGAAGGATTTTAAACATTATTTTTAAGAGCCAGCTGTGTTAAAAGCAGATCTCATTTCATGGGGTTTCTGTGTAAATGTTTTTCAACAATCTCTGTCTTCTGATGTCTTTCCTCTTGTGTCTCCATATTTACAGCTCTGGTTATGAACAAGATGTGGAACATGGCAACACCATGCGACTTGGCGATTGTCATGGTGAGACATTCACAGTCTGTCATGTTGAATGACACGACTACCTTGGAATATCACACTAGTAACCTTTCACTACATTCTTGTGTGAAATTCTGACACACATATTTATGGTCACATTCTACTAATTGCACTCATGGCAGACATACATACCATGCAGTGCTTCCACAAGAGATTCACAAAGCTGAGCTGTCTGATCAGAGCAAGGATCAGTTACCAAATTAAAAAAAATATATATATATATATCTCATTCGTCCAGTGTTTGTAATGGGGTTTTTAGCAGTAAAATACAGCCATTGAATTTATTTTTATGATTTTTATTTTTGATAAATCTTAATAGTTATTTAGTCCTTTTTTGTTTGTTTTATTTTTGGTCACTGATGACTTGTTCCTTTTTAATTCTTTTAGAATTTGTGGCTACTACAGCTACGCCAGATTACAAAACATTTGGCGACCCAACATCTGGTTAGTTTTTTTACTTTAAATTATTACTTTTCTTTTTTTCTCTTAAGTTCAGCATATTAAAGCCTCCTCTGCTCCTCCTGCAGCTGGCAATCCATCATTTTGCAACCTTTTCTTCATCTTCTTGCCATTATAACAATAGACGTAGACAGGCTGTTTTTGCACAGCAAGCCATTGCATATTAACCGCTCATCGCTGACCGACCACATTTGCTCTTTAAGGTTCCATTAACATACATCTCAGCTGCATGAGTACCCATCAGGCTTAACTCTCTCCTTACCACACCTTGGGAATTTACACAGGTATCCTCTGGGAGACACAGCAGGAAGTGTATTTCTTTTCAGTCTTTTTATTTTATGCTCAACTTTTCTTTAACCGTAAATAATGTATTTTTCCACTTTTGGTGCACACATTATGCTTCTGTGTAAAGTAAGAACAGTACATTTTAAATGTCAAAAGTTATAAACAGAGTAAAATTCTCTATGCATACATAGTGTAACATTCCTTAAAGGCTACTAATTGAAATTAATGTATTTGCCAAAATATTGGGTAGATAACATACAATTAATATGTTGTGTGTCCAGCACTGTGATATCCTTTGATTATCAAAGTACAGAGCACATTAAGCTAGAACATCGCTGATAATGACACGTACGAAACCCCGTCTCCGGGCCCTTTTTGTTGTGGTAGTTTTTATCCACACTGTTTACCAAATCCTAATGAAATCTGTTTGTCACCACAGACATGGCGTTGTCATCACCCCCTGTCACCACAATGGCATCTGGCCCTATAGTTTCACCAAAAGCCATTGGCCCTCTGTTACCTGAACTGATTGGTTCACGGAAATTTGTGCTCCAAGATGATCCTGACACTTCTGATTTTTATGATCCATTATCAGGGGTCCCAAAGGGTAAGGCCTTAAGAGGGAGTGCTTTACTGCTGAATGGAAACCTGAATAATAGCTGCTATTAGCAGATCTTTGAAGGTCAGCCAAAATCCAGTGAGGACAGCAAGCTGTCTTCAAATTACTACTGAGCATGAACTACTATGACAGTTATGCAACATTTACTAGAATCTTGCTGTAAAGTGTGTTTTTGTATGAGGAAACACCTTAAGTAAAATAGTCCAGTTACCTGGTCTTTTTATTTATTTATTTATTTATTTATTTATTTATTTTAAAAGCAGCAACTATACAAAGGTTTCCACCAGCTGACATGGCAGTGATTCATTTAAGTTGATTTACATTTAATTTGAATGTTTTATTTCCATATTATGTAATCTTCATTGTTTATTTTTGTTTTATTTATTTTTATACTTCAAGTGAAATGTTCAGTTTCTTTCTCAAATGTTTTTGCTTTCTTTCTTTGAAATCTTTTCTTCTCACTGCCATTAATCTCTAACCCTGAACGTTTTAACCAATAAAATGTTCAAAAGGCCTTGCCACTAACACAAGTCTTATTTTAAATCCCTTTACTACTTTAAAATGTGGACCAACTGCAAAATTGCATGCAGTGATTTCAAAAAAACATGTCTGTGGTTACTAACAAATTAGTAGGACACTAATATATACTTTTAAAAACAACTTTTGTACTAAACAGTTTTCTAACTCCTCTAAATGGTTTTAAAATCTGTTATGCCGATACTCTAAATAGTAACTACTTTTAACAAAACAAACATCTGTTAGATATTCCTAATAGTGTCAAACATGTCTAAAGCATTTGCCATACTAACAGTGAGACTAATCAACCTTTTCTATTAATAAACTGTGTTCTAATCAGCAAGGGTTTATATTAAATGTGATCTGTTCTCTTCACAAAGGTTTAGATTGGATGCTAAGAGTATATTTTGTGTTTGACATTGTTTGTTATGTTCTCATCTGCTTGTAGTTAAAAAAAATGCATGATAAACAATCTATAAATTAAACTGTGGGCTAAAATGTTTAGGTTCTATAAATATCTCTAGCCAGTGATTTTCATATTTCCCTTGGTTCTTCAAATGATTCTTGACAGCAGATGTGATACATGCTATCAGATTTATGCAGCTGTGGCATGTCCTCCTTTCAAATCATATCATTATAAGCTACAAGATAAAAAATAGGGTCCCGACTGATTAGTATATTATTATATGGGGCTCAGAAATGATTCCCTGTATTGTACAATAGTTAACAGTGCTGGAATAGCAAAATCTGGAAGTTATCGTTGCACATTAAGTTCTTGACGTTAAATTGGATGTCTCTGTTTCAGGTGTGTGGGAGGTTCAGTCAGGAGACTCCAATCAGATGGTTCACATGAATGTCCTGATCACCTGTGTTTTTGCTGCTTTCCTCCTGGGAGCTTTCATAGCTGGTGTGGCAGTTTACTGTTACAGAGATGCTTTCTTACGAAAACCCAGGAAAATTCACAAAGATGCTGAATTGGCTCAGTCTTGCACAGACTCAAGTGGAAGCTTTACAAAAATAAATGGATTGTTTGATAGTCCAGTTAAGGAATACCAGCATAATATTGATTCGCCTAAGCTGTACACAAGCTTATTGAGTAATGGGAAAGAAATGCCGACAAATGGAGACACAAAGACGATGATATTGAGCAGCCATAGTCAACCTCCAGAACTAGCTGCTCTTCCAACTCCCGAGTCTACCCCAGTTCTTCAGCAGAAAAGCATGCAGCCTATTAAGAATCAGTGGGAGAAAGCTCATAATGTAAAGGTTTCGAGAAAGGAATCTCCTCTCAAAAGCCCTCAGTATTTTCCATCTAGTCCTCCGCCTCACTCCCCTATTGGACATGGACATATTCCAAGTGCTGTTGTTCTTCCGAATGCTACCCATGACTACCGTGCTTCCTTCTCAAATCCAGATTTCCACAGATCGGAAAGGAAAATGCAGAATATTGATCAGCCTGCATGTGGAAAATCAAGCAAAAAAGACCACAGACGATCTGTGGATGCAAGGAATACCCTGAATGACCTTCTGAAACATTTAAATGAAACAAACAGCAATCCAAAAGCTATACTTGGAGAAGTCCCCATGCCCCACCAAAGCCTGCCACTGGACCCGATGACAGAGATGCCACCTAAAATTCCTAGTAGAGAGGCTTCTCTTTATTCTCCCTCTTCCACTCTTCCAAGGAACAGCCCGACTAAACGGGTTGATGTGCCCAGTACTCCAACAACACCAACAATACCAATGAACACATTAGAAAGACAGAGGGGCTATCACAGAAATTCTTCACAAAGGCACTCAATGTCTGGTCTGCCTAAAAACATTAACTCACCAAACAGTGTGGTATTGTCAAGACAACCTAGTGTGAACAGAGGGGGATATATTACTCCCAACCCCCCATCTAGATTGGACTCGCATGCAACACCAATTGGTGTTCATTCTCAACCCTCCTTATCCAGACAGAGCAGCTACACAGGGCATGGCTCACTTCCACGTACTGGAATCAAGAGGACACCCTCCATAAAACCAGATGTTCCTCCAAAACCCAATGGGTTTGTTCCTCAGACTACTCCAATGAGACCAGTAAACAAATACAGCTACTAAAGTTTCTGTTCACATTGCAAAAGACCCAGGTGTGGTTGCATCCTACCGAGAGTTGTTACTGATGTTGTAGGAAGGTAAGACTGTATGGAAAGGTGGAAAAGCAAGTGGCCAAAGAAGCTACTTCCAACAGCCTCCTCTTTTTTTTTTTTGCAAACTATGCCAGGAGGACAGCAAGTTTTCTGTTTCAGTACGAGGACAAGAGGTTGTCGTGACTTGTGTTGCACGCAAGTCTGGAGCCGAGGAAAAACACAAGTGCATGGAGGGACTTAATTGTTCGTTTTATGCCAATTTTGGCATTCTAAATTACCATGCAAGAATACTTGAATGGGTTCCATTATTCACTGCCACTGAGCATTGTCTTCCCATTTAAATGTGAACTCTTTTTTTTGGGGAAAAAAAAAAAAAGTATGCATTTGTCAGACCGCTTGGCCAAAATATCAGAAACTATAATATTTCCATGATGTTTTGAATTACAAGCAAATGTGCTTTGACACTGAAAAATGCATTAATGGACAACTTGTAGCAAAGAAGTTTCATTTGTGGCAAAAAGTCTGTCGCAAACCTAATGCTAACCCTGTGTACAGTTTATAAATGTACGCAATATGATGCACTTACAACATTTGTGCAGTGAGAATATTTAGAAGGTGCACACTGATCCTAAATCAATCCATTAGTACCACATTTTATATAGATAACAACTTGGGCCAATCTATGTCTCATTACCATTCAGGGAGAACTTACTAGGACTTGTGTTTTAACTCCCTGGACATTTCTAAAGTACATTTGTTTTGCTGCTATTGTTTTTATATATATATATATATATATATATATATATAAAATATATAATATATATATATATAAAAAATGCGTGTGTGCACTTAGTACCTAGCTGTGGTTCTCCATTGTACAAACATTTTACTACTCCAAGACTGTCAAGAAGACACTGTGAAGCAGAGTTCCTAGTCTTAATGGCCAAGGGCTTTTAGTATAGAATTAGGCACTGCCTTTGTGAGGGCAAGGCAGCGCAGTGTGTACATGCACAAGCCTTTCACCATTTGAGGCCTGGGTTAGCCTCAATGGACATTACAAAACCACCACATCATTTGTCAAATGACAGCCTCTTCAGCTAGTGCCATTGTCCCTCACATTTTACTAGCTAGAAAGAAATAGCCCACTGCCTTTGTACTAAAATCATATATATGTTGAAAATGTAAGTGCTTCTTTTCTTTGCTCTCAAAACAATCAGTGTCTAGCAGCTACCCATTAGGTATTAGAGTAGTGCAATCGTTTAAAAAAATAAATAAATAAATAACAAGGTGTCCCCAAGAGTCATGCAGGTAATGACCATGTTCTGTAAATATATTTTTGTGAGTTTACCTGAATCTGTGCATTGTGTGCCTTATTCGACGATCACTACCATAACTGCTGAACATTCGTCTTCTTGAGCATTCATATTTGTGTGCCAGGTATACATTTTTCTAAAAAAATAATAATAATAAAACACTACCCAAAAAAAGTATATCCACAAATAAAGCAACGTTAGATAGAAACATTCCATTTTACAATGATAATGGGTCAATCTATCGTAGCTATCAAAAGATTAATTACATTTCCTTTTTACAGAATGAATTTTAAAAAAGATCACCTTTTTGCTTTCAGCTCTTGCACAGTTGAAGTATAATTCAGTGAATGTAAAACACTAATTACAGGGAGTAGTATGTTAAACTGAGTGCTTAAGACGGACACAAACTACATGAAACTAAGATGTTACCTTCTTTGTTTTGTAGGTTTCTGTAAAACTAAATACAACCATCTAATTAGATTTTGTCAAAGGGGCCTCTTGGTCACCCAATTACAGAACGCATGTGTTTTAATACATGGATAAACAAGGCTGGGAAAGTACATTGAAAACATTCAGTTAAATAGAATGATTGGATGCACATGCACGGAGGGCTTATTCAGTGTTTCCAAATAGTAAAAAAAAAAAAAAAATTATCTAATTAAACCTTAAGGGTTCTAAGATTGCAAATACGTTTGCCTGTATGTGCCCAAAGTTCAACTGTGTTTACAAGACATTTTCTGTTATTTATTGAAGAAAAAAAAAACATTCATCAAGTCGCAGTTGTTAGTACTGTACTTCCTTGAGTACTAAGTTACGTACAAAGTGAAAGCTGCACTGTACTTGTGTACTCTGTTGAAAGGTTTGTAATGTTGAACTGCCTTGTATATTGCAATGTGAATTCAAACAGTCTTTATGTTGCAATTTGACTATTCAAGCCTATTCATTAAGATGCTTTGTGTGCGAAGAATAAACCCAAGCTGTCAACTTTTGTTTTTAGTACAGTGCAAATTCAGAGCTGACATTCAGTTGTTTGTGTATGTCCTGTGGAGTACTTTAACATGTGTAGAGATCTTGTAAACTTGTACTGTGAATGTGTAAATAATTACTTTTTTTTTTTTTTTAACACAGCATGTAAAGTAAAAAATAAAATATTACAGTGCAGAACATAACATTTAATTGTTTGAATAGATGCATATTTAAAAACTACTGTATAATGCTTAAAGTTTTTAAGGCAGCAGGGGGAGGGAGTTTGGGGGTCATGAACAAAAGCATATCATCTAAGATACTATGATTAGAATCTACTGTTGACAGTGTGTCAATTAAGTGATTATCACCCTGGAGATATCTAGAGCAATTATATTCTTCTTAAAACTGCTCCCAGGGGGTATGAACTAGCAGCTTGAAAATAAGCATTGAAGGACAATTCTGCATTTACCAAAGTAATATAATAGAAAGGCTTTCTTTTAGCATCAACATTTTTTCCTGGTTTGTCTGCTAATAAACATGGCTGTTTACAACCACTTAAGCAGAACAGAATCCTCATCAGTGCCAGCACAGCAGTCATCTTAAACTATACAATTCTGTTGAGAAAAGCATAAAGCTGGACTATATTACATTGGGGGTTATTGCTATTTATTTATTTTTAAACAGTGAATTTAAATACTCCCTGTCCTTTTAAACCTGCAGACCAATTACGGATCAAAAATCACCCCGGGGAGAAAATGCAAGCAGTTAGAATATATTTTGCTGTTTAGATGATTAAAAATAGACCATATGATGTTTACTACTTTTCTGTTGCCAAGTTCTGTTTCCTCCATGCGGTTTAGTACATTAAGCTCGGAACGTTAGAATCATTTCAAAACTGCAATCCAGAGGAAAACAACACACACTTCAGATGTGGTAAAGTTCCTAAAGCTGTTTGTAACACGTAGTCAGAACATAGAACATCTGGCAAAGTCATTATGGACTGAAATTGCAAAGCACTTCTATAATACACAGCCAGATCTTGATAAGATCTGGTCATTGGACCAGGGAGCAAAAAGCTTTTATCCAACATGCAGTGTACAGTATCATGACAAGATGTCATTACTTTCACATGCTGGGAGCCTTATAAGCTGCAATTTGCCCCAAAGCATGAAAATATGAGCATGTTGTTAGACTATAAATCAAGTTTTAAAAAATAAATTGAGTTACCTTCAGGACACTTCAGTAGGTTGTCAGTGGTTTGCCAATAAATGCTTCTGCATGTTCATACCAGCATTTCAGATGGTGGCCTAACTGATATTTTACAGAGCAAATATTAGTTCCAGAAGGGTGGGTAGTTGCTATTTTCATAACTTAACATTTTTTTTTAACTTTGGTTTATGCCAGCGTACTACCCTTATAAGAAATATTGGTAATTGTAGAGTGTGGTTTTTTTTTAAGCTTATTTTTGTATTGTTTTTCTGCCAATTTCATAAAAATAATAAGACATCCAAGGCAGCAGCTTTTAAAGTCAATTTTTGTTGTATAGAGTAAATGAGGGGCAAATCAAAACAAAAAAAGATATCCTTAAACCAAAGGTGAAGAACCACTGCCTTAATTAAATAAAAACAAATTCAAACCTCCATATTTACCCTTTTTATTGCCTGAAAAAAAAAAATTCCAAAAATGTTTTTTCCTCCTCCTAAAAGTGAATCGAACCGGCCCATTATGCAATACCTTCAGCCACAATTACCTCTTTCTGCACCAAGTACCTTAAATAAGTAAAATTATTTTAGCTGCATACCAAAGACATTTGGGTCTGCTGTGTTGAGTAGTGTCGTCTTCCTAGACTGCACAAGCAGATCCCTGTTTTTAAGGATAGCAATGAAAATGAAGAAGTGTACCAGTGAAATAGTGCATCAAAGCAATGTCCTGTCACCATCACTGGATAAAGCTGTTGATTTTCACGCTCGGTTTATCCTTGACACCAATGCTGGGTTTCTCTGAACTCATACTTCAACGGTGTCCTTAAGAAACAACCCAGACAGCTGTGTTAGACCCTACAGCCTAATCAAAACTTGTGTTGGAAAAAATGCCCTGTTCACAGATTCTAACAATCAATTGCACCAGAGCATTATTTGTAACCCTGGCCTGTAGAGGTAATTTGCACTACTGGTTTGTGCCAATTAATCCATTGTTTCTTTCTGTTAGGGTAAATAGATCCTTAATATTGGGACAATGCAGAGCCTGGTGTCTTGCTTCATGCCTGATTTAACATGCATATGCAGACAAAGAATTTCAGCTCCTATATTTCCCTAAATATTACAGCACAGAGCAAGTACTTTGTGACCTACGCTATATTTGTTGGCATTAAAGAATGAACACTCTAATTGCTACAGAGACTGTTGTCCTTTGACCTAGATCCTTGAGGCTCAAAGGCCCAAGTCATGAACCATTTATATGAACTCACATTTTTTAAAATTATTCATTTGAGAATCATGTTGCAGGAAACTCCCCTTTCAACCCAAGCGAGTTGTGTTTTGTTAAGGATGTTCAATAAACCTTTCAATTTTACAGCTGTTCCAATGAAAGTAGGGTTTTATAAGGTTAACAGCAGTGTTAATACCAAGTAAAATAAAACTTACAAAATTGTAGCTAATACTATATTTTTTTATAAAAGCACTCCCAAGTGAGTCCTGGCGTTGACAGACAGCCTCAGCACTTAGTGGATTTCTCCGCGACAGCTGTTGTTTTTTTTGTTTTTTTTTTTACAATCACTGTCCATCATACTTCAGATAAGGTTTTCTCTTATATACTTATGAAGCAATAGGCCTGTAACCAAAAAAAAAAATTTAAAAAAAAAAATCATGGAAGGCTGAATGTGAATTCTTTACATTTACCTCTCCCCTACCCTCTTGCACCTTATTCAATTCTTTTCCTGACAAAAGGGGACTCATTAAACCTAGAAAAGACTTTTAAAAGCCCCCTCATTAGACTTTGTTATAACTTTCAATGACTGTCACAACTTAAAATCAAGCTGTCATTTCATCTCCTCATAAGACCATCTGACTGCTTGCTTCCTTTACAGGGCTAATGAATAACAGAACAAAACCCATGAGTGACTGCCCATCCTGGACAGAACTTTCTCGTTCAATGGATTACTAGTTTAACTTTTTGCATAGTGATGTCTTGGATAGCCTTGGATGTCTAATGGAAATCTCTGGGAATAGCAAGATTACTCCAATATGTTCAACAGCAAATGTTGGGTAAAGGACTGGAGCTGCTCCAATTATTCACAGTTGTCTGAATCCAAACTCCTTTTAGTTCCCTGTTTATGCAATTACACATTTAATTATACGTTTACATCTACTTCATGCACCCTTATAATGATGTAATCTATTAATGTTAGATACTACGCTTCTAAATGTCATATCACTGCTTGCAATTCTTTTTTTATCATCACTGAGCTTAACAGCAAGAAATGTTGCATTACTAACTTGTAGTAAAAAATACAGATGTTAACAGCGGCCATTATAAGAATACAAGGTTAAAAAATAAATAAATAAATAGTTCATCTAGATTGTGCACAGATCCAAGAAGTAAACAAAAACATTTTTACTGTGAGAAAAAAAAAAAAAACACATAAAAATACTTACTCCAAAAATCTAGATCAGAAGGTGTATAACTCAAAAAAAACACAACACACTAAATGTTAGCTTACAGATCCCCAATAACATCAGCAATAGGGAAGACTCTCCCTCCAGACGTTAGTCAAGTCTCTGTCTTTATCTCCAACAGCAATATCTAACTAGTTTTTATCTATGTCTGGTCCCCTTTTAATAGATCAACATGGCTTTTTGTCTCTGAAAGATCCCTCAGGCCTGTTTTTCCAATGAAGGACAGTGGGTGTTTGTCATCTTCTCTTCAGCTTTTACAGATTCACTGCAAATGGCTCTTCATTTACTTTGGCAATTTGGTTTCAAAATCACACATTCAAATGGACTTTTCTGAAGCTTTCATCATGCTGCCTCCACATACCAAATGCTCAGCATTCCTCTGTCGAAGGGACAGATCACCACAGATGAAGCAAGAGTACTGAGCGGAGCCCCTTTCCCTCCAAGCAATGCTCAATCTTTAGGATCTCTAAAACATAAGCAGTTGGATCGTAAAGTGACAACAGTGATGCCTCTATACATGCATCCCCATTCCTTAGGGGCCCCCAAGCATGCCCAGTCCATGCATACATTGCAGGCATTTTTTCTACGTTAGTGGACCCCACTAGAAGGCTCACCGACCATCCAGCAGGTACAGTAATTTCAAATATATTTATAAATACCATCTACAATTTAAATCCTCAATTGAAGCCCTCTACTGTGCACACAACGGGCACAGATGGCTTGGGAGGCCTGGATTTCATTTGATTCAGGTAGTGTTTCCATGGTAACTTTCCGGAGATTAAAGAATAGCAATAATACTCATAACAACATATAAAAGTCCTTTCTGAAACAATTATTGGGATTACCAGGATAACTAAATTAGAGAAGCATGACATACTAAATACTTGTATTTTATTGTACCCCCTTTCATAATTAACTTGTTTCAGTTCCACTTGGATGCAAGAAGATGACAGTATTAGTGTTACAGAGCCCAAATGCCAGCATGTGACCTTGGGTATCATTAACTTTATGATAGGGCTCTATATACACTTCTTTGGTTGTGCACAGAAGACACTGCAAAAACTATTTGAAACAAAACCCAATGTGATTGAGCTGTTATTTGAAAATGTAATTTCCAAAGGATTAGCACACTTCAGGCTGAAGAGATGGTCTGTTCGCATGGATAAGCAAGCTGCACGCATGACTTTGATTTCTGTTTAATCACACAAAATTGGTTATTTGCTGCTGCATCAATGTCAAACCATAGAAACACACTAACACAATTATAAAGTTTCAGGAAGGGTAGATGGCTTCAAATTGGAAGATAAAGAACCAATCCAATATGTGAACCTTTCATTTCAATTCATTAGGGATAGATGCATCCTTGCCCAGTAGGAAATGAACACTAAAACATTTTTATGATCAAGCTTTTAAACATGGGGGAAAATAAATAAATAAATCAAATGCCAATTAAGAGAAAGAAATCTGACTAAAATCTCATCACAACTTTTGTAATGCAAATATGTGTAACCATTCTATTGATACACTGAATGTGGATTGACCACATATATCGAAACCATTACTTTATTCTTAAATGCTGTGGGGCTAGTATATCAAAACTATAATTCTTGTATCCAATAAGCCACCTCTAGTTCTAATACCACTAAAGAAATGATTACATCATCAGAAAAGTAAATCAAAACTGCTTTTTTCACATTGATTGCTCTTAAATCTCTTTTATGCCCCTGGATTGCTTACACATCATTTCCCATAAAAGGTGCTGTGGTTACCGGTGTGTGAACTAAGAAGGAACACGCACACAGTCATAAGGTTGATTCATTGCTTAATAGTAGTCCCACGCTTTCCTGTGCACTCACTTCTTCTCCAAAGGGAAACTCCAGATAAACAAAAACAGGAGGGATGTTAATGTGAAAACTACACTTCTTGTTTTATGTGTGAGCAATACATTATAGAGGCTTGGGTTCCTCACCTGAAGCCCCTCCCAATGACTAAAGAAAAGCTCTATTAGTCAGTTCCTGGTAATTATCTTTTCCCAACCTCTAAGCTTGACTGGCTGCTTTTACTTTATTGCAGGTACCCCTCAAGACCTGTCTAGCCATAGGCAGGCAGATGAGATAAATTAGAACACTCATCGCACTGAAGCAGCAGCTGTCTGAACCACAACACAAGCCTGTATAGTACTGAAAAAACTGGTTAATATAGCAACTATATCATCAGTGAATATCACAGGTGTACTGGTGATGTCCAGAGAACATCATATTTAGCAGTTGTTGTTTACTGGCATTTTATCTTTGTTACCTAAACAGTGCAAGTGCCCAAGGCTGTGTCAATCTACAGTTTTATGCCTTTTAAAACCTATATTTTAAGTGTCTGGTCAACACATGTACTTCCCCAATGCTGCAATGTTGTTAAAGTTTAATAAAGTTTTTTAGAAGCTATAGTGCAAAATTTTATATTTTTGTAATATACATTCCCTGCCATGGCTGTAAAAAAAACAAATATTTTATATAGTTTCATGAAGAAGTACATAACCATGACGTACATGGGCATATGCACATTACAGTAAAAGCTCAAATGTAAGATACATAGGACTTATTTCCACACAAGACCACAGAATGTTACTTCACAATAATCTATGCAATACAATCCAATTTGACTTAATCAAACATTCACAGGTTGCTGCCCAGTTTTCTTTATTTCAATACTTTTACTTTGTAATGAAGACTTACTTGAGAAAGAACGATTTCTTTTCTCTGCTCCGTCATTAAGAAACCACTCTATACCAAGGAGAGGAGATTATTTCATTATCTGCATTTATTCACTCAACCCAATCCTTCTGTTGCAAAAATTAACCTTCAAAATTGTACAGGGCAAATGAAAGTATTCTTAAACAATTGTAACTAGACATGACACAAACCTTGTCTTGTCTGTATTAACATTTAGAGAACATAACATGCAAAGGTTAAAATATACTGTATAAAAGCATTCCTGGAAACAGAAAAGGTATCAAACACGAACCCCTCAACCTTTTCCGTTTTGTTTTTTTTTGTTCTTAAAATGCCTGCCCCCTACTTTATAAATCTTGTTACAGTACACATCAGCATTGCACTGCAGACATTTGCATAAATATGCACGGCAAGCTTTGTTTGCAATAACATAATGACATGTTTAAAACCAGCCACTGAACTTTGCCAGTCTACAGTGTGGGGGGTAGAGGGCAGATTGAGATAGAGCCGATTAAAGCAGGGACTGAACGGAGCTCATTCACTGTGGAAGCCACGGGGATAGCTCTGGATTCACAGCCCATTGTCTTCAAGGACTCAAATTCTCAGGAACAATTAGCTGCATTATATATCTGCTGTATTATATTGTCTGTAGAAAAATAATGAATACACTTATTACTGGATTGTATGCAGAGTAACACATAATGTATAGAAACTCGCCATTTTCAGCACTTGCCATGAAGTTTGAAACCATTTTGTACACTGTATAGCCAGGTCACTAAATTCACAGATGAGATCGTCTCCTGCACTTTCGCACTTTGTCTTGCTCATTACAATCTGCAAAATACAATCCGGTCCGTATCACCCGAGGCCTATATTTGTCATGTGAGCAGTTCCATTGAAGCCTTCGTATTTGCATTTGGACTCAAAATAAACAGGCATTTATATAAAAAAAAAACAACCTGAAGGCTTAATCCAGATAATACTTTACTTGCATTTTGTCAGTTTACAATTAACACTAAATGAAAACAATTGTTTGCATAGGACTTTAATCAAGTAATGTATTACTAAAAGCTTATGAATATGTATTTCTTCTTTTACATTTCAATTCATCAGTAAAAGCATAGAAAAATCCAACTAGGCAAACAACATTTTACTGGGAGTTTTAATGATGTTCCAGTGGCAAAGTCATTACCCTGGCAGTCTAATTTTACAGTTTTTTGTTGCACTTTCAAATTGTGGTCTCTGCTAGTGGCGCTACACACACACACACACACATTTTGTTTTACATTGCATTATAACCCTGTCCCTGGCTAATTTCTTATCATCAGGTACAATAACTCTTACTTTAACTAACCAAAAGGGTATGGCAGTACAGTATGAACAGCTAACTGTTCTGGTTTCAACAGTTACTATTTTATACTGTACAGTTTCATAGTATATAGCTCTGAGAATCTGACCCCTGCCATCGCATATGCATTTTTTAATTTTTTTTTTAATCATTATACTGCAGCTGTGCTGCCTCCCAGGACACCATATTTCTTAGTAAAATAAGTTTACATGTTAAAAAAAAAAGTTTAAATGCAACAACTGTAATCTCAATGGGAAATATTGGTTTCCTTATCAACATTCTATGTGCATCTGTAAATTCTAAAAATAATTTTTCCCTGTAAGAGAAGCAGAACATATTGCCATCAAACCATCAGATATACAGAACACTTTAAATCATTTGCTCTCTATGAATAAAACACCACATTTGTGATACAGGATCTGGTAAATGACATTTCTGAATAGCTAGCACTGTTATAATCCATTGAGAATTACTGTTGGGTAATACTGGTATTTGTCATTGTAGAAACAGATTCCTTTTGCAAAAACTGAACAGAAAAACAAGACACTGGCCAGCTAAGAGCTCAACACAATCATGTTATAGCGTGTCGACCTTATGTATTAGAAGGTCATGAATTTCAATACCAGTTATTTGATCATAGCAGGATGGAGTTCGACTTTAGCCCAGTGATGTGGATACACAGCAGGCGATGCTTTCCTTAGTGTGGGTGATGGTGAATCCATGCCAGCCAAAGGAGAACAGACGAATATAAATCACAGATAAGCAGCGATGACGGATCAGGGAAAGCCCATGGCTTCTCCAGCCATACAGAGCTAAGAATTCAAGCAAGAATCTCCTTGTGAAGATGAGGAGATTACTGGGGGTGAAATCAATCTGCTACACGTATTTCTAGACCCTCTTTCAATTCACAACATTACATTTAACCTATTACCACTCTTGTAAACTACTGGCAGGTTTTCATAAGATCAGTCCCATTGACGCCCAACTGTGTGGTTTGCTTTCCAGAGGCATCTGCAGTTATCATTATGACTTGCTAGCTGGTGATTTTAAAAGCCTCGGTGAAGGACAGCAGTTTTCAGTGTACATTTCTGACGACTACAAACTTTCCACCCACAACCTCCTTTTGTTATTGCCTCAGTTGATTTGCTATGGTTCCCATGAGTGACACTGGATTTCGTTGAGGTGTAAATAAATCTTAGTTTGATTGGTAGTAGGAGTCCATTCTCTTTGTGCACAGCACTTCTTATATTCCACAGCTGCAAATACCAGAGCACAAGCAGAAAGCTTTGGGGCCTCAGGGTAGATGGCAATTTTTTTTTTACATTGCACGCGATCAGACAGACACAATCTTCTTTGTTTATAGTAGAGAGGGAAACCTGACACTCTGCACTGTTTACCCGTTCTAAGAATCATGCCTCAAACTAGGATGATACTCCAGCATGTTGACTTTTGTTTTTGTACTGAAGAATCTGTAATCTAAAGTTATAGCTGAAAGTTACTCATGCAAAAGCATGCCCCCGCCCCCATGCTTTTGATGTATTCCAACATGCTTTTGATGTATTCCATGACTAACAATATAAATCATTTGTTGTTTACAACAAAAACAAACAAAAAAAAATGTGCACAGCACACTGTTGGTGGAACTGGAATACCATCCTTTCCAGAACTGTGGTTGAAGAATTTACTGACAGTTTATGTGTCTGAAATGTGCCAACAGTGGACTGGGAGAGAAATAAATAAATAAAGAAATCTTCTAATGATTACTTACATGCTGCAGGAAACTGCTCTGTAGGGTACAATTATTTAACATGGAGGAGGCAGCACAAGCCAGAAAAATAGAGCAATAAATGGATCATCTACATGTTCCTAGTATTTAATTTCTTACGTGTTTAATATCCTAAAATGCGTGCGCCGTATGATCCTCTGTTTTTTCATCTGACCATTACTTGCCCTGCTTATTTTGCTGAGAAGACGAAGGCAGATTGTGGTGCACTACACCGGGAAGCCTATCAGAGTTGCACAGGCTTTGCTGCACAATGCTTCACATGTTTCCCCACCTCACTTCCCCAATCAACCTTTAGTAGTATTTTCAGTGTTTTTTTTTTTTTTTTTTTTTTTTTTGCTGGAATAGTAAGTAATCATGGCAAATAATTTAGCCAGAAACTTTACAGAATCATAAATTCAAAGGACGGTAGATCAAGATGTTTAGTGGACAACTGACCCGGGGGTTGCATAGATTTACTAAAACATTTAAGAACTCTGTTACAGTGATGCTTAAATAGGTGATAAATACATGGATTCATTGTTAAACTGCTTTGCCATACAGGCATGCCATAGATTGGTGGTTATATCTGGTAAAAAGAGGTGATATGATCTGTATCTCATAGTGGAGGTGGATAATTGCATAGGGGCATTTGCAAAAAGAATACAGTAACCTTTGGAGTAAGATGTATTGATTGGTTGAGGAGGGACATCAAGATTTATAATGAAAATAGTAATGCATTTACTGGGGATAACCCTAACCCCGCTGGGATTCCATTGTCAGTCAGCATCCATCTAAAACTAACCACAAAGACTTGCCGACCCTTGCTGCCTTCTCATTTCTAACGCTGCTCTGTGTAGAAGCTTCAGAATCATTACATTAGGTCACAGAGGTCTAGTCTGACCTACCAGATCTGATCTCTGTAAAAGGTCAATCACTTAAGATGTCAATAAAGACAAAAAGCACCAGATAAATATTTCTGTGGACACACACACACACACACACACATCCGGAATATCAAGGGTAACAAAAGATTTCATTGGTAGACAATCATTATCCAAATTGAAGAAAACAATTAAAATAAAACTTAAAATTCTGCTAGTAAGTGAGAACAGCATATCAATCAATCAATCTTTATTTATATAGTGTCTTTCATAGTGGACCATCACAAAGCACTTTACAAGATGCAGTAACAAGAAAATCCATAATACTTTAAATACAGAGAAATGCACAATACATGAGATAGTAAAAAAAAAACACTATGCATAATACATGATAGTAGCATAATACATGAAATAGTAGCAACAACACAGCAGCTAATAGCAGATCAGGCTTAAAGGGCATGGAAAGCAAGAGAGAACAAGTGGGTCTTGAGAGTTGATTTAAAGCGAGCGACAGTGGGAGCATCACAGACCAAAGCTGGGAGAGAGTTCCAAAGAGTCGGAGCCATGAAGCTGAACGAGCGTTCTCCAACTGTGGTGCACTTTTGCTTGGGGATAACAAGCAGGCCAAAGTCAGAGGACCTCAGCTTGTGGGCAGGGACATAGCGGGTCAGCAGGTTGAGGAGGTACTCGGGACCTGTGTGATGAAGGGCATTGTAGGTAAGCAGGAGAGTTTTTAAAATAATCCTGAACTTGACAGGTAACCAGTGCAGCTGGGCAAGACGGGGGGTGATGTGATCACGTTTTTTACATTTGGTAAGGATCCTGGCAGCGGCATTATGAACTAAGTGTAGTCGGTTTAAGGTGCGTGCCGGGAGACCACCATATAGAGAGTTGCAGTAGTCGAGTCGAGAGGAGACAAATGCATGACAAAGTATCTCCGCATCCGGGAGGGAAAGGTAGGGACGGATTTTGGAGATGTTTCGAAGATGGTAGAAGGAAGATTTGACCACGGATGAGATGTGGGCATCAAAGGAGAGGTTGCTGTGAAGAAGTAAACCAAGGCTTCGTACTGTGGGGGAAGGCAACAGCAGACAGTTTCCGAGGTTCAGGGCAGCTATATTTAGATTCTAAAGTTGAGTTTTAGATCCTACTAGAAGGAGTTCAGATTTGCTAGTGTTCAGCTGAAGAAAACTGGCAGTCATCCAGACCTTGATCTCTTGAATGCAAGCCGAGAGCCGGACCATGGCAGAGGGGCTACCCGGGTCGAGTTTTAAGTAGAGCTGGGTGTCGTCAGCATAGGAGTGAAACATAAGGCTGTGACCCAAGGGAAGCACGTAGATATTGAAGAGAAGAACAGAACAGGGCCCAAGAACAGATCCTTGGGAGACACCACAAGTGACTGGATTTGTAACAGCACTGCGTCCAGCATAGAAAACAGACTACATGAGTCCGGAAAGGTAAGAGGACATCCAGGAGAGACAGGTTCCAGAGATACCAGTATACTTCTGAAGGCGGTCAAAAAGAATGCCATGATCTATGGTGTCAAGGAGGACAAGCACAGAGGGAGCACGAGCATCAGCATTGAGCAGGAGATCATTCACAATCCACACTAGAGCAGTTTCAGTACTGTGATGCGACCAGAAACCAGACTAGAGATTCAAGCAGATTGTTGTCCGTGAGATATTTCATCAGCTGACTGGCTACAGCCCTTTCGAGAGTTAAGAGAAAAGGGAGATTGGAGATGGGACGGAAATTAGGTAAGTCAGCCGGGTCAAGGGAGGGTTTTTGGAGTACCGGCGTAACTCGGGCAAGCTTAAGGCAGCAGGAACTGAGCAAGAGTGCAGGGACAGGTTGAGAGTGTGCATAATGGAGGGATCAAGATCAGAAGCACAGAGACAGAGAAGGTTAGTCGGCCAGAGGTCCAGGGGGCTTGTGGCAGTAGTTGATTTCAACAGTAAGCCGTAAACATCAGTAATGAAGAGAGGAGAGAAGGAGGAGAGGGCAGGAGGGGCAACCGGAGGAGCGTCAAGGTGGTCAAGTAATAAACTGGGTTTGTGGTGGTACAGCATAGAGTAGATGTTGTCGATTTTGTTCCAAAAGAAAGAGGAGAAATCATGACAGGTAAGAGAGGAGGATGGATGGGAGTTGGATCTGTCAGTGGCTGGATGTAGAATTTGGTCAAAGAGAACATTGGGTTTATCCAATAGTTATGATTTCGGAGAAGTATTTCACCCTGGCCGCGGCAAGTGCACGCCTTAAACAAATTGGGTGAAATTCTCAAAGCTTCTATTTGTTACAAAGTGTTATTAACACAATGCGAGACTACTTAAAATCCCTTCAAATGAAATGTGTGTGTTGCTTTTTCTTGCTTGGTTACTTTACAGGGTAGATTTTTACTTTAAGAATAAATTGTGATAATGACTATTTAGAATAGAAAGCTTTTAGAAACAGTCCTATTGTGGTCAAATAACAGAGTAGGCTTTTTTGTACAGAATAAAACCCAAAGCTTAGGAGAACTATAGTACTGGTAAACTAAAAAACAAGACATTTGGCGAAAAAGGTTTTGACATTTAGTTATTGTGTATACATTATTATTATACATGATATTTCCTCTGCGGGGAGCTTAAACTTTGTTTTTATAACCCCAAGGAGATTGCAGATTAGTTTGGCATTCATTGACCTGCTTACTAGGAGATGCAGACTAGCCTTTATTACCGCGTTTTGTTTTTTTCCCCCAGCATTTGAAATTAATTACAAGAAATAAGCAACAAGTGTAACATTGATTGTAAGCTGCGCTGAGCAAACCCTTTTTTCATACAATATTGACATTCACAACAGCAAAATGTCTGCCATGTAGGGCAATTTCCCCTATAACTTAAAAGTAATTAAACATCGATTTTTTTTCTCAAAGCATTCATTTTAAGGAAAAGAGGCAGGCCACCTTTAACACATTACTGTATCCAGCATCAGAAAATGAGCCAGTACCATCAGCCAAGCAGCTTCTAGCTCTAGCGGGCTTCTATGAAACAGTAGGTGCCTGCTGGAAGGTCACAGCATCGGCTGTAAATGAAACTTAAAATCAATCCGTGCAAGTACCGGCTTTTTCATTTAGACAGCGAACACTAAAAGACAATTGGTCATTATTCAGTACCCCACAACTGCCGAATCAGCCAATCACAGCCCGTCAGCTCAGCTGGAGCTCAGCATCTTTCAACAACAACGTGAGACAGGGACAGTTCAGCAATATTGCTGCATTCAGATATCTGGCACGGTTTTTTTTCCCCCTTCTATGTATGTATGTGATCTTTTATGAACATTTTTGGGACAATTTTCCTAAAGTTTTTCTCAGCAGGAGGGTACCTAGCGAATCATTACAAGTTGAAAGTAAATCTTGGTTAAGTGTTTTTAAAGAAAACAGTGAGAAACTGGTTTTCTAACAGCGTTCGTGCACTCTCGATGAAAGCTCTACTGTGCGGTAGTCGACCGCAACTTTCGTTAAGGCCCTTGCCTTCGGCTCAGAACACAATTCCAGTCATGGTCTACACCACACTGCAGTCTTCATCGACGGGCACTCGTGCTTAAATAGAGAGAAAGATAACTTACGTTTAATCTAAAAATTCCAAAACGGTACCCATTTACAGAAGATTCCGTTTCCTGCACATACTTCATACTAAGAGTTATGGATCTCATTTCATAATATGTTTGATATTTTGCACCACCCATTATTAAAACTGGTTTGTATCCAACATTCATTTTAGACAAACAGCAAACTCAGTTTTTTTAACCACTTCAAAATGCCCAGTAAACAGCAGCATTGTAATCATTCTTTTGTGGAATTTTTTTAAATGCCTATATAGAGACAAATCTGATGTATGTTTGACATCCAGAATGTATCACCACAACCTTGCAAACAGTGTAAGACGGAAATGCAATATCAAACAATACATTCATGACAGATATTAAAAGCGTGCAGTTTATTCTTTTGACAGCATATCATTTCATATCAATTTTCTTATGTATTAAAACACAGCACAGTATAAACATTATTGCTAAATCCTAAACTTTAAAATTGGTTATTTAAATGAAAATGCTCTTGCCTTGCCCATCGCATGGGTTCTTGATTATGCAGGTGACTAAAAAAAAATCATCCTACATACTTAATGACCTTGATGACTAAGTAGAAACTATCAACTCTAAACTGCCTTTGTACTTGCCCCACCACAAACATATTTTAAGACGATATTTCCAAATGACAAAACTCTAATGATTTTATTGCTTCTATAAATATGAGTCTGATATACAAGGTACAGGTCCAGCTCATACAAAGCTTTACTCGAAATCTATCTTCACAAAAAAACAAAAAAACAATAAAACCTTGTTTTGTAATGAAAGGGAGGCTTGTACTTTCAAGTAATGTCTGTTATCAGTTGTATAAAATCACATAGCTGTATGTTCTGGCTGCAATGTAAGTTGTTCACTCATAGGTTGTGAAAAATCATAATGGACTTTACTAACAATCTTTGAAGAGAAGGAAAGGCTTAAACATAAAAGGATGTATTTTTGCAGCTATCTGTACCATCAATACATTTTAAAATCACTTTCGATGTTTATCAAAATTGATTTTCAATCAAAATAGGCTCCGATTACAGTACATTTGCCTAATTATGTGAAGGATAACACTAAAGCTGGCAGATTTCATTAGGATGATACTGAAAGGCACTCTCCAGGCTCTTTTTTCTAGGGCTTTCACAGTAAAAGGTATCATTTTGGTGAAATGGCCAAGCCAATACAGGACAAGAACATTATCCACAGAAGACAAGGACGTGACCAAGTTCCTAAGATCACACCTGTAATATGTAGCACAAGTTGCTGTAACTTTGGGGTGTAGTGCAGGGGCAGGAGCTAAAGCCCATTTTCCCTTCTTGCTTTTCGTTCCTCCTTCCTCATTCCTCCTCTATGCCACGTCACCTCTACAACTGTTCTCCCTCTGGGGGAGAATGAAACTCACTTCCCAACCTTGAAGGCCCTGGGACCTCAGACTCCTCAACTAGGACGATTCTCGTTGATATATAGAGGGGGGGCGGGGGGACATGTAATATGTAAGATATAAAATCCAACTACTATCAGATGAAGTCGTCATGCTTTTTAAAGAAAAAAATTGCTGATTTTATGGTCCATTCTGGGGAACATATTTGTTGCATGTTTCCACGGCAACGTCCCTGAAGAGATGGTAATATTGAAGAATGGTCATGTATCCCCAGAGAAGGCCCTTCACAGTATTCAAGCTATTATAGCAGGTGTTTGCAATTTCTGGTCCAACTTCACCATTACCTCTTTGTTATCGAACTGCTTTCTAATTTGTTGTCCAATCACAGTAAATATTTTGGCTGGGGGCTGTTTTAATGACAGAAACAGCGATCTTAATAACACACATAAAACTTTCTGTTGTGTATAGTGATGATAAAAAAATAAAATAAAAAAAGAAGTTCAGGTGGACAGTAAATCACCGCTAGGGTAAAAACACCAGCAAGGGCTGTTCAATAGGTCTGCTGTTGTTGAGATCAGATCTCCTATGACAAGGCATTTCTGAAAAATAACTGAAGGCATGCTTTCTCTTTTGTGTTATGTGTAATCTTATTTATTATATTTATATTACTAAAAACACTCATTGCTGTTTCCCTACCAGTGCTGGTTACTAATCTTTTAACAAACCACAAGACAAAGTTTTTATATAAAAAAAAAAAACAGAGGCAAATCTTATACTGTACTGCGGTTTCGTTTTTAAGCATTAGTTTTGTCGTCAGAATGAAACCGGATCAAAGGTCCTACTTCAAATTATATTTCTGCTATTGACACAGTACTGTGATACCTGATTACCTGTTTAGTTTAAAAAAAGATTCTAAATCCGTCATACTGAACAATGAAGAGGAATACCACGGAGGAACAACAGTCCTTTATGAATAATGCCTAAAACAAGAAGCCGTTTTAAGAGGACACAATTAAAACCATGTGGCAGGAATAGCGTAATGCCTGGAATCTTGTGTTTAATCAGTTTTATTCATCACTCTACGAGGAGTTTCTCGAAACATGACTTGAGCATTCCTCATCATTTGTGGCATAAAACTGAAACACAAAAATGATGGTGCTGGCAATTCAAAATACCTCTTGCCAGAATGCGCATAGAGCACTTGTGCATCATTCTGATTACCTGTCCTATGTTCAATTCACGTCTCTCGGTTTGTTCATTGAACTGCACTCACAGATACCCTGTTGTGCTGGAGGCCTGTTGATGCTCCATTATTCTGCACTCGCAAATCACATGGCCTTAAGTTGTCACTCCTTAACAAGCAGCTTTCTTAGAGGAAGTGTGAAAAAACTGGACCAACTCCTGTTCATTACTCTTAACCAAACAGGCTGCTGCCAATTAATGAATGGTTTGGCAGCCAGCATTCATAGGGGAGTTTGCAGAACAGCTTAAACCCCCGGACTGCTAGCAGGAGTCAACGAGTAGCTGGAAATGGAAAAATAAAAACATGCAAAAAAACTACTGGAGTGTTAAAGAAGTGTAATCTCCCACCAGGAAACAATGACTCGTTTTCTAACACATTTAAAACATGTTCTTCTCAAATAGAATATTTTCTATTAAAATAGACCCAATTCTACTCTTATGTGGGGGTATAAGGTCTTCAAAGCACACCTCCAGTGGAAGAATATCAATGTGGGTCAATAAATCAATACAAGCAAAATGCTCAAACAAATGCTAATGTGTAGACAGTCGGGAATCACTATTTTCCTATTCTAGTGCCCCCCTACAGTGAAACAACATCAACCAAAAGAGCAAAAAGGTAGTTGGGATAAACCATTACGACCCACTCACTGCAATAGCCACAGGAATCACATTAAGGGGGCCAGGTGTGACTGAGAAAGCTGGCTTTAATGTATTAAATTGCGTACAGATGGCTGTGTCACATTGGCTTTTCCATTAAACAGACTCCAGAAAGGATTTAGCTAAAAGAAAGTACCTTTGAGGGACAAAGGTTGTTTTAATCATTATATTTAAGCGAAAATTTCTCATTTCACATAATCAATTCTTAAAGCAATGGAGCATGAAATATAATACTCTCGTAAAGCACTCCGCCTCTTCTTTAGGCTCCGCTTTGCATGAAAATTAAAACTTTTCACTTAAAACCATTTATTAAAAAAAAAACACGGATGCAATTTGTTAATTGTTTTCCCATGGTTCACGTCTCACATAGTTATCTGGCACAGCTGGGCTTGTATTGTTGCCTTACGATTCTCAGGCAGGTCTCATCGAGAAAAAAGCTCAAGGAGCTGTTGTAGGCTAATCCGATCCTGGCTTTCCATTACGGGGCCCCCCTTCTTGAACTCTAAACAAAGAACAAGCTCTTAGGGCTCTGTCTGCTTCAGGTTAGAACAGTGCCAGGATAATTGCTGTAGGAAAATATTTATTTAGTCTCAGCTTAAAAACTGCTATCCTTCAATACCATTTAAAAAATAAAAATAATCTTTTTTTTGGTAGAAGTTAACTGTAGTACTTGTTTTACACAAGTACTTCAGTCATGTATAGATTAAAGTAACTAAGTAAATAAATAAACCACAATTTCTTGCTAATCTGGCAAGGCTCATTTCACAGAAATGCATATGCTTTGCACCTTCTGTGTGTTTTTACACACATACACACATTTTTAGTTCCTTCACAATGCACATTTAGCTAGGAAATCCCCAAGTTTATTTTTTTCTGTCACTACACTTTTTCCTCCTGTTTCAATTCAAGCTTCCACTAACAAATCATTTTCCTGCTTATTTGGTTTTGCCTCCTTCCCAGTTCTGCCCTGACCGGCTGGCCCCCTTACTGCAGTGTTTCGCTCACATGTATTCTGGAAGCTTTTTTGCCCTACAGCGGCTTCACACTGATATCTGGGAAAAAAATATTTTACTGATAAAAACAGTGTCCTAGGCTTTACCTCAAGCAAATACATTTACTACGCAGTATATCACATTACCTGAATATATATATGAAATAAAATCAATACCAAAGTCTTCCAGTGCTGCAAAATGGACCTTTGAATCGAAAAAAAGTGAACACCAGACTGTGGAACGGGGCAATGGGAATCTAAATCCAGGCCCTCAATTCAATTCTGTGAAAGGCATAGCTGTGTCTTAAAGACAACAATCAAAAGTAGTACATTGCTGCCATCTGCTGGTGAAGGTAGAATATTTTTCCAATTAGCCAGATGCAGTATAACAGGTGTATGTGGTGATTAAGGGTAGAAGAGTCATGGGTTTCATTATTTGTATCTTGTTTTATTCGACTGCATAGTTGGGCGTTATCCACTTTTTTTAAATGAAACCCTAAATCAGAATCAGGAATCTCCCCCAAGACACTTAAATGCAGAATACAAATGAAAACAGGCCTTAATAAAACATATACAACCCAAAACCCTATGTTTTTTGTGTTTGTTTTAATATTAACCATGTTACTTTATATTAACCATATTTTGTTAGAAGATAACAAATAAATAACTATTCTGCATTACCTACAGAGGTCGTCTTACAAATCAAAGTTATGTATTTTTCCTATAGAATCAATGTTACTTCAATGCTTCCCAGCCAATTATAAAGCACAATGCCACAACAAAAAAATAAAACAGATACAAGCATCAAATTATTATGTTCTAGGATGTTCTATCAATCTTTAATTCCGGAATTGTTATTTTTCAAACCAGCACTGAGTCAAAAAAGGCCTTATTGAAACATGCTTTCATTTCAAAGAACTGTACAAAAGCACAGCAGTTCTGTCCCAGTATGATACCCTTAACATAATAATAGGCTTTAGGTACATTGTAAAGGGGATGCCAGCATGTTAGTTAAACCATTTGTACCGTTTATAAAACACCGTCGTTTTTAATAACAAAAAATAAGCATGGTAATGCAATACGCACACACAATTGCTGCTCAGCCACTAACAATACAAATAGTTTAGTCATGTATCTGAGTGTAGCTCAGTGGGACAGAGCAAGAGATTCTGTCTACTCTTGTTAGAATTCTGCAATCCAGTGGTTTTTCCACCATTTACTTCTGAGACTGCAGAATTCCACCAGGATGTGTAGCTGTTACAGTCTTTTCCTGGGCAAGGTTGTTAATCACGTTCTCTCTCCAAACCCCACAGTTATCTAAGGCTGTATCAGCAGAACAGTAAAAAGACCTTCCCTACCCTAATAAGAACCTTTCTTATCGATTCAACTACTAAGAAGTGGTCCTACAAGCATTCCACCTAATTCTGAAAAATAATACACTTGCTTATTTACTGTTATATTTAATAATAATAAAAAATATTGGATCAACAGTTATACCTATTACTTTTGTATTTTTTTATGTCATTATTAATACCGGTAATAACAATAAAAACCACTAAATTGGCAACATATGGTAAAACACGAGATAAAGCGTTTCTTTAAATGTTAACTGGTATACATCGATTAAACACAAGAGGTCACTGCAACAAAGCCAAATTGGGGACAACTTTATTTAGAAACTCAACAGGAATTCCACAAAATGTGTGTGTTTAAGGTTGTCACTTCATAATTCCCTGTTGAAAATATCAGCTTTTTAATATGATTTTAAAAAAAAAAAAAACACCATGGGGGGGGGGGGAGGCATGTCCCGCAGTTATACCTTTTTGAAGTACACTAACGGGATTGTAAAAAGGCATGTCCCGCAGTTATACCTATTTGAAGTACACTAACGGGATTGTAAAAAGGGTATTTTTTGTTTGGAGTGCCAGTGTACATAGGTAAAAACATACAGGAAGTAAAACTACAATAAACACAGACAAACACACCATAATAGTATAACATTTACATACCTGAGTGACGCTAACTTAACAAGCAGCTTTCACGTTTCACAAATGGAGCCTTGCATGTGGTGTTTGGTGTTTATTTTAAACAATGGATCCTACCAGTCCAATACATTAAGGTGCCTGTATATGACTTTATATAGTTGTTCGTGCTTAATGAACGAGTTTCTAATCACAGAAATAAATGGTTTGGTTAATTTAAACTGATGCAATTACTTTGTTGTACTTACCTGTGCAATGCTGGTGGTGCAGCCCCTGTATAGCACGTGTTAAATGTTTCACAATATCACTATCAAAACCCGTTATCAAAACAGGCAATTCATACATAAATAAATAAATACATACATAAATAGTACATTAATCACGTAGAACAAACGTGCAAATTACCAGAGGCACACCAAGCCGAAAGTTTTAACAGTAGCCATTTAGGCTATATAAAATTAAACAGAAAACTTAAAAACACATAAACAAACACCTAGCCGTTAATACAATCTAAAATTAAAACAAAACCAACTAAAAAGTTTTAACCGCTTTACAGAAGTTTAAAAAGCATGCATAAATGCCAAAACTCACCTAGCTGCGTGACGTGAATAAAGTTTATTGAGACTTCTGTTTTGCTGATTGAGAATGTCCATAAAGATTTAACGGGTCTAGCTTGCAAAAATGATACAGTAACTAATTAATGAGCAATAAATTAGCACACACATTGCTGTGTCTACATCTGCAAACTATTTAAAGTTCTAAAGAGGACATGAACATGCCCCAACATGATACTGGGTATCAGTGCACCGACGACCAATTACAAGGGACTAAACAGCTGTCACATCACCCCAGCGTTGTGAATGTGTCTCGAGGAAGACACGGCGTGGATGCTGTATCTAACGTGCTCATTCAAACAGCGTAATTATGTATTGATCATAAACTCGGCAGTGATCATTTAGTTAGGTTAACACATTGACATTAGCTGTTTATGTCGGAGCTTGGTGTAATTGTGAACTGTAGCAATAGCCTTGGATTACTAATACAATTAGCACTTTCAGACACGTTTATTGACCTTTTCATCCAGTAGAAAGTTGGCAGTAAAATGCACAAAATGCTACATTATGGAAACATGTAGTGAAGGCATAAGCTGCAGCATTAACATGTGGCTTATAAAACCATAGCCTGTGCCAGGTTATATAGGCTATAACAAGTGTACACAGTTAATACCAAAGGTAGATCACAATAACTCACATCAACAGAAAATAGAATAGACTCTTATAACAAATGTCATTTTACAGAAGTTGTTCTTCCTTCCCCAAGCCTGTTCTTCTTTCCCATACTGTACTAGCGACTGTATTGAACAACAGCCTGATTGGTTACCTAATTGGCCCCTGGCACAGAGCTCATTAACTGGGAATGCTTCCATCTCGTGATCCCTGCTCGTCCGAGTAAAGCCAGCTCTGATCATGTTTTGTGAACACAGTCTATCCTGAAGTATAAGAAAGACGAACTACCTTTCCTCATATTATCAAGACCTGCTCTAGAGTGGGGAGAAAGACGCACATTTCTAGATTTTTGAAAACAACAATGGTTACATCTACATTTCTGGAAAGGAGGAAGAAAAGAAGAGAAATTGTGTTTTACATTACTGGGCTATTCCTCGTTCTCTACGGCACGGTTCACCTCATTTACAGAGTTTCTGCATCCTCTGTTTCCGCAAGTGGAGCAAGAGTTCGACGGGATGTAGGTCAGTTTAATTTACAAGTTTTGTCTCAGTTAAACCGACAACCGCAAATGTTGTGCCCACTTTGAAATAACGAGGTAGTGATAAAGCGAGAAGTGATTGCGCCAGTGAACGTGTTAATGCAATTAAAATGCGTATTAAACGGATACAGCCCGGATCAAAGGCTGCTTTTAAGAACAACAACTGCACTTTGATAGTCTAGATAGTGGTTGTTTTGTGCAGTATTATTCATGGTTTTATAAGCAGTGGGTGGTAAGGGCACCGTTGTGATTTACATACGGGAAAAACGCAGGACACTTTTTTATTAAAAAATACTTCTAATGTTTTATCAATTGTTCAGTTACAAAATGTTGTAATTGTATCGGCTGTGTATCTTTTTTTTTTGCAGAGAATGAAACTCGCTGCGTGCCTCCCCCATCTTCAGAGTTTCCAGAAGCGTTTTTCACACCGCAAGAAAGAAAGGATGGGGGCATTGTTATTTATTTCATGATCATCTTTTACATGCTATTAGCAGTCGCTATTGTTTGTGAAGACTACTTCTTACCTTCCTTGGAAATGATCAGTGAACGTAAGTTAACGCATGAACTCTATATATTCAATGTTTTTAAGTGCCATAACGAACTAATGTCATGTACCTTGCTTTGTTATGCTGGTGGTGATCATGCAGTAGCTTAAATACTTTGACACTGTTGCACAGTGCACTTATGTAAAATAACAGTACCAAGCTTCGTTGTTTTAATAGCTTGTATCGTGATTTACACAACAGTACTTGTTTTACAGGTCTTGGTCTGTCCCAGGATGTTGCTGGAGCAACTTTCATGGCCGCTGGTAGCTCAGCCCCAGAACTGGTCACCACATTTCTAGGTGCTGTGATATAAAAAAGAAACATTTCAATCACCTTACTCTAATTATCATTTTTAAAAGCAACACTTTATTTTGTTACCTTTTTATTTGTTTCTAGGTGTATTTGTTACAAAGGGAGACATTGGTGTCAGTACTATAGTTGGATCAGCAGTTTACAATTTACTAGCTATTTGTGCTGCATGTGGATTATTATCATCTGTGGTATGTACAATGCTAATGAATATATGCTCTGTTTTACACATTGTATTGGTTAAAAACAAAGGGTGTGCCTTGGTTTGATCTTTCATATACTTTAAATGTATATAACAATAGGATTGTTGAGTAAGGAGGTTTACAGCTACTGTATGTACTGTTACAGTACTGGAATTAACAGTTAAGTAGCTAGAGCTTTATTTGGGTTTAATAATACTGTTAAGAGTTATAAAATTCCAGAAATGTGGTTGATCTCTTCAAGAATTTAAAAGTCAAACACGTGAAAGTTGTGTTAAAATATAATGGTTGAATAATAAATAATAATAATAATAGCTTTGCTCAATTTAATGTAAATATATACAGTGTAATTTGTATTACCTTTTACAGGTGTCAAGGCTAACGTGTTGGCCATTGTTCAGAGACTGTGTGGCATACGCGATAAGTGTATCAGCAATTATTGCAATTATCTCTGACAGCAAAATATACTGGTAAGAACACGTATTTAGGTATGTATTCTTTCAAATACAACTACATTTCTACGTCTAAGTGCTTTTTGATATTATGTAAAACAAATGAACACAAGATCCATACTGTAAAGCCATGCAGAGGTTCTGTTGAAAGGCTCTCCTGAATGCTTACACATGTAACATCTGGAGAACAATAGCAGCTTCTCATGGACGCTCACTCGTGCACGATGAGAATGTCACAATGCTGGTCATGCTGATATACTGGGCTAATAAAGGTCAGATGGTGTGCTATACACATTATTTAGTGACCTACTGTGTGCTTGACTTTTGTGAATGGTAACTATTATATATACATGATGTTTGCATGGATAATTGTTATTTATTAAATATACAAGAAGCAAGTGTTCCGATTCACTCTTTTGTAAAATGTCCTGTTTCTTATCAATGTTATGATGCTACCTGCATAGATTTTCAGGTTTCATTGTTTGCCTTAAAACTTAAAGGCATGTCATTAAAAAAAAAAAAAAAAAAAAAAAAAAAAAAAGTGGATCGAAACTTCACAAATGGCATGTTACATTTTTTGTTGTCTTTTGCAAAGGTATGAAGCTGCTTCTCTGTTGCTGATTTATGGGGTGTACATTGTGGTTCTGTGCTTTGACATCCATATCAACCAGTACATGTTAAAGAAGTTTAGTCCATGCTGTCATTGCCTGACTCAAGCAATGGAGCATAGTAGTGAACAGCAGCCATTAGTTGGATGGAAGGAAGACAGTGGATTGTTGTTGCACAGGCATTCCAGAACTGACAGTGGGATCTTTCAGGAAGACTCGGGTTACTCGCAGCTTTCACTTAGTTTACACGGACTAAATGAAATATCTGGTGGTAAGAGAACATTCTGTAGTCAATTTTTTTTTACAGTGTTAATATTCATGTTTTTGAATGTGTGCCACAGGCAAAATGAACCGTTTGTGGTATATTGAAAGGATGTGAGGTAGTGGGTACTCTTTGCATTTCCTAATAGGTCATCCAAGTGTCTTTATGATACCTGAAGCAGACCTGAAGAGAATTCTGTGGGTACTTTCCCTACCCGTCACATTATTACTGTTCTTAACCACTCCCGACTGTCGAAGGCAGTTCTGGAAAAGATGGTTCTTGATCACCTTCTTCATGGCTGCAGTGTGGATTTCTGCATTCACATATATCCTGGTCTGGATGGTCACAGTAGTAGGTATGATTCGTTATTTATTTTTTTACTTTTAAGCACAGTATTTGGAGTTATTGCATTAAGAACCACTCCAAATGACTGGAAACTTAATGAAAAGCTAAGAGGGCAGTAAAAACATTCTTTTTAGATTTAGACTCAGCTATAATAAATACTTGCATTCATTTTTCAATACAACTGCAGAATCACATGTTCTCGTAAGATTTGAAATTCCTCTATTTTGTCCTAAGGGATTAGTGTATCCCCTTGTCTGAAGTCAGACGTGACTCTCAGCCAGTGGAGGAGTAAGGGCTGCTTTGCCCTGTGGGATACTCTGAGAAATCATGTGATGTCAACTGACATTGTAGAGCATAAGAGGATTATTATCCTACCACTAGTTACTCACATGCTAGAACTAGCCAATGTTTTCATGTTTGGCTGAACTATCCAGGTATAACAAAATACATTGCAGATAGCAAGTGAAAACCCATTAAGTGAAATTAGCTCAACACATTTCACGCTGTTAACCAGTATCTACATTTTTACAAAAACTTGTATCCATGTGATGGTGTTATAAAACAAGCCTTCCTAGTATGCTTCTTTTTTTATCTAGTACTTTAGAGGGGAAAAGCAAGCTAGTTGCAGAATTAAATAGATAGACCTAATAGAGTTAAGTTAGTGGCAAGTTTTTTAGTAGAAATCCTCAAAGTTAACATGGCTGCCAAAAAGAGGTTGCAATGGTGAATAGTATTTAGAGCTGATCAATAAAGGGTTACTGTGTAACTTAACCAGACATGTTCGCTTGCAGAATCCATCTTTGAGTTAGAACTGTCTCTTCAGTATGCAATAGGTTTTTAAAACTATACCCATTGAAATCAGCCCATTTTCAGTAACAGATATAACTGCTGTTATTTACGACTTGTAAAACCTACTGTATTTGAACAGAATTGTAACATTACCTAATTCTACTGTAGGAGAAACCTTGGGGGTCCCAGACACTGTGATGGGCCTCACCCTTTTGGCAGCAGGAACAAGCATTCCTGACACTGTGGCAAGTGTACTGGTCGCTAGAGAAGGTATTACATTTTTATTGATGCATTATATTTGTATAGAAAGAAATGTGTCATTGTGTAGCACCAAAACCATTTTCAGTTCTGTCATTTTAGAAGTATTGGAAAAATCATTAGATTTGGAAACCTATGTGTCAAAGTGAACCAACAACCTATACCATTATTATAATATTTTGTTTTGTGTAGATTTAGTTTCTGTACATTAAAAGCTATATCTTTTGTTTGTCTTTCAGGAAAGGGAGATATGGCAATGTCTAATATTGTTGGATCCAATGTATTTGATATGCTTTGTCTTGGTTTACCATGGTTCATTAAGACAGTATTTGTGGACACAACTTCACCTGTGGAAGTAAACAGCACAGGTTTGTTGTACACAGCTTCCGCCCTTCTCCTGTCCATTGTATTTATATTCCTGGCTGTACATCTGAACAGGTGGAAATTAGATAAGAAGCTTGGTACTGTATGCTTGTTTTTCTACATTCTCTTTGCAACATTATCTGTTTTGTATGAACTTGGAATTATTGGAAGCAATCCAATAAGAGCATGCAATGACTGAATCACTCTCTTCTACAGCAAATGTATTTTCATTAAGAGAGATGTAAACCATTAAAAGGGTAAAATACAATTTCATGTCCTACCATGTTTCCTTACATGACTGATGTGTGGAAAGATGCAACGCGCCATGTTATTTACATAGTATTTTACTTAATAAAACACTGCAATAAATTTTTTTTTTTTTTTTTTTTTTTTTTAAAAACCACCATTTATTCATTCAATTAAACTGCCACAAAACAAAAAAAATCTAAGGGTTTTAACAAGTCACAGACAGCCCTATACGTTCATCCAGTTTTAAAAGCTGGTGAGCACTGAGACATTTCTTATGGTACAACAGAGAAGACTTGCAGGAAATGCATTAAGAAAAAAAAAAGACAGCATCTCTAAATGTTTATGCGTTTCGATCCATCCGAACATCTACTTCTCTTCCGTTGATCCTTGTGCCATTCATAATTCTACAAGCATTTTCTGCACTTTCTGGCGAATCAAAACGAACCGTACCACAACCTTTAGATCTTCCATTCTCCATTTTAATTTCTGCAAACATAACTTGACCTGTGAAGTACAGACAACAAAAAGTAATAACCCTCTTTCGAATCAACTGAGTAGGTGCGAGAAATCAAATTCACCACCACCAAAACCTTCATAAAGAATCTGTAAAATTGCAATCTCAGACATAGATGAAATTAAGTCTTAAAAAGCTTACCACAATGGATGAAATTTTCCTTCAACTTCTGCCAGGTAAGATCAAATGGAAGCTGAAAAAGAACATCTGTTACTATAACCCTTCTAAGAAATACATAATGCTCAAATATATGTGCAGGTCTTTTACTTACATTTCTGACAAAAATCTGGCAACCCTTGGTACCAGATCCTCTGTCTGACTTTCCTCCTCCCATAGGGCCAGATCCAAAACCACCGAAGCCGCGATTCATATCCATACCACCACCACCACCACCACCCATTCGATCATAACTGGAGCTCATGCGGTCCATTCCCATTCCAACTCCCATGCTGTTCATTCCACTACCTAAAAGCAAAAACACGTGCATTACACATTTCCTTGTATTGTAAATGCTTTAATTCAAGAAAAAGACTTTCTGGTTTCTCACACATATTATATTGCATGGCAATATAATATCACTTTCCCAAAGTCATAATGCCTCTACGTACATATAAAAATGTGAGTGCTTTATTATTTCAATGCAGGTATATGTTAAGGGTTTTATAAAGACTAATCTACATTACACAAAAGGGAAGAAAAAAAAAAAAAGATGTGAGAAAGCAAAAAAGCGTATTAACATTAAAAATGGGAAAAATGAAGGGATACCTAATCCATGTCCCATTAGACTCATGCCAGCACTACCCATTCCACCTCCAAATCCTCCCATTCCTCCTCCTGATGAAGAAAATGAACTAACAGTCAATTCAGGGTAGATAATTAAAATACTCCCCAAAACCTATAATTTTGATGGATCAGATAAAAAACAAAATGTTTAGGTGTGCTAGCACCAATTAATACATACATATAATTTAATAATCAAAACAAGAAAGCTAGCAACAATCTATGAGAAAACAACTTGATGCTGAAATGTATGTCAAATGAAAATAATGTTGGTGTGAATCAATGAGGAGTTTTAATACCAACATTTTCTTACCCATTGCTCCAAAAGAATCTCCGTACCCTCGGTTCATTGGCAAATCACTTCTGCTGAAGTCTCTATCCATGCCACTTATTCCTGAACGATGCATATCTGAAAGACAAAATTATTTATATAAAAAATAATAATAATAATAATAATAATAATAATAATAATAATAACAACAAAATCTTTAACAGGGATACATCTTACCTCCCATGCCACTGCCCATTCTGCCACTCATTCCTCCCATACCACTGCCCAGTCCACCCATACCAGTGCCCAGGTTTCCTCTATAATCATCCATTCCTGTAAACACACAGTAATTGTTATTCAACCACTAGCTCTACAGATACTTCTAGTCGAAACATGCAGGGTACTTTCTTGTTCAATAAAGTAGCAATAGCATGATTTTATCAAACAAAAGCCCTGGAACTTACCCCCCATCCTTCCAATAGGCGCCAAGTCCCTGCCTCCATAGCCTCCCATGTTGCTTATCCCGTCCATTCCACCGCCATATCCACCACTGCCACTAACTCCTACAAAAGGCAGGATTTCATACTTAGATGTGTGGAATACAAATGATCAAATAAAAATACTTAAATAAATGCAACTTGAATATAAACAATGGTAACCCACCTGTTCCCATCCTGCTCATACCACCAAAACCAGGTCTATCCATTCCACTCATAGCTTTAAACATAGAAATTAAAAAAAAATAATAATGAAAAAGATTGAATTAGCACACAATAATTACCTTGATAAATAAGCGCTAGGAAGCAGTAAAATCTGTCATGAACTACAAAACAAGTAAACAACCTGATTCATCAGAAGACAAACATTTATTCCCCAAATCATCCTCTATGGTGACCAGTATAAAAGTTATAAAGAATAGCCCCAACATATGTGAAAACTTCATATTTGATATGTTCTTACAGATCATTCATCTAATTCAAATAGAGTATCTCAAAGCACTGGGTCAAAGTCACATGACTAATACAGAAGTGGTTATGTTTGCAAAATGAAATATGAAAGTGTGGCAGCATTTATATTAGCATATACCAGCACCTGCTATATGAAAACCATTTCAAGTCTGTAAATACATTTGTATTCCAATGTATTCTAATTTCGAATATACCTACCTCCAGGGCCCATATTTCCCATTCCTCCTCCTCCTCCTCCACTTCCTCCACTCAATCTGTTTGCATTAATTGGTTGACCTCCAGGTCCAAGACCCAATCCAATACCACTGAGCCCACCTAAGACAGCATTATTATTTTATTTGTACTTCATTTACATCAACAAAAAACCATCACCCCACAACTATCATGGGAAGAAGGACCGCGCAAAGCATATACCATTATAGCAAAAGACAATGCCCCCTTGATTACTGACCACAAAATACAGGTATGTTTCCCGAACTCCCCCACACTTACTCTCAAGAGTATAGTTTTTAAGAATGTTTTTAACAAATAAAACTATATTACTGGTAAATTGTGCTGATGCTCTGACAAAGGTCTGACGACCGAAAAGTAAGCTCTTTTCTATTTTTATTTATTTTAAACAATAAAGTGAGATTTTGCATAATGCAGCGTGCAGGATTTTTCTATTACTTCTGTTGTGCTGAAAGATAACAGCCAAGCTAAATCAAAGGAAGGCAATAATACTTACGAGGCAACTGAGGCGTCTTTTCTATTGGACGGAAGTCATCATGAGGAATAGACTTGTCATCCTAAAATCCAGAATTAAATGTGAAGGTTAAAGTTAGTAACCCCAGGCGTATAACTTTCTGGGATCAGTATTTAGTAATCTCACACTGCCTGCATACATGATTTCAGGACATTCTAAAGTACTTGGCACTGTGTTAATTTATTGTGAAATAGAGAAGAAAGGGTTTAATGGTTTTAAAAATGTGTCTGAAGATGGAAAATAAGTAAGGGAAAAGCAAAAGGGGTATACAAGGTATGATGTAAGGAACAAAAAAATAAGAATCGAAGTAGTATTAAGATTAGGGAAAAATGTATGAAAGTAACCATTTATTGAAATGTAATATTGTTGTACTATGTATGTTGTTCAAAGAGGTGAAGGGTTTAGAGTACTGTCATAGAACCTGAAAAAAGTGCGATATCTTAAGGTTTTTAAGTTATATAAAAAAAATAAAACTTACCATTTTTACATGCATAGGCCTATCAAATAAAAACTGTCCATTTAACATTGCTGAAATCATAACATTAAGGAAAAACAAATTAAACAATAACTTCATTGTACAACGACATAATCTCATTTCTATATCCGTATGAAAGAGAAAAGGTGTACTCTGATTAGGAGCTAGTCTCAATCATTGTTACTTCAAATAATGTTATTCATACACACTAATTTCTTCTGAATTCTACAAAAGAAAAGAAAGGATACAGATGGCCTGCACTGCTTCTAGGGCTTGATCAAATGTAACAGTTCCCATGCCGCGACTTTTGCCCTCCTTGTCTTCTTTGACATCTGCTCTTTTAACTGTTCCAGCCATGCTAAACACCTCCTTAAGCTTTTTCCATCCAACTTTGAAATCGAGCTTTAAAAAATAAAGAATATTTTAGTTTGATTAGTGACAAATATCACCCACCAAGTAATTCACCAAGACCTTCACTACTCAAAAGTATGGAAACAAATGGTTTAAAGAATGACTGGGAGTGGGCCAGTGCTCCCTAAATATCTTGCTATCCCTTGGTATTACCTCCAACAAATGGGTTTCTGCAATGGGTTGCTCAAAAGACTGTTTCTACAATAAACACTGCAGAAATGTATTGGGGGTAAAATGAAGAACACATCTCTCATCCAGACATTCTTCATGTTATTTCAGTGTACCAGACAGTTAGCTCATTAAAATATTTTGCCTATTTTTGAAGAGGGGACTATTACTGATTTGAGGATACCAAGATATCTGGAAAGCAAGGGGTGTGTGAGGGGTACAAAATCGGCAATAAATGCCCCACTGCCAGTCATCCCACATACAAGTTGGAAATACAGGTAGTTATTCCAAACATAAGAGATAAATGCTTAAGTTAAACGATATGAGAGGTTGAACGCATTTGCTTACATTGGCAACAAACACTGTTGTTCCAAGCCTTCCATCTTGTAATCCATTGATAATTTCAGGAGGAATATTTGGATTATTAGCAATAGAAGGTGGCAGGTTCATTACACCAGGTCCCCCATCTTGCCCACGTCCACCTGGGAACATTCCAGTTCGCTGTAGCATCCTACGAGCATGCTCGCCATCAGGATCCTGCAAAATTCAGTGCAGATCAGAGTCCAGTACTGTTAGATTTGTATTGAATTCAGCCATAGGGATCTTTTCTACAGCTCAGAAGTATTTAATATTCTGTTTAGCTGTTAAGCTACTTGCTTGTAAGTTTTTGACAGCTCAAGATGACATATTCTTGTACAACAGGACTAGAAAAGCCTCAGAAATAATGATTTGTGTAGCCAATGGAAAAAAAACACATCTGTAGTAGTAACGCAAGATCTGTGTAAACAATTTAAAATCTATGCAATATGTACTCTTGATTTATTCTATTTTCAAACAATAAGACAATTTCCGTACCTCTTTGATGTTGAGTGGTCTTCCACTGAGATCATATTTGTTCATAACATCTATTGCCTTCTTTACAAACTCTTCATCTTTGAACTCTACAACACTAAACAGGCAATATTTATTTTAGATACATACAATAAACATATTTTGACATTAAAAACTCCAAGAAACCCTAAACACTATCAACAGACTATTAGTTTAGTTAAATAATAAACACAGAAACAATTAGAAGTATATTCAAACTTACCCACAACCCTGCAGCATTATGGTGTGTTCACAAGGGTACAGAAAGAAAGAAAAAGAGAAAGTCATTTTTGTAAGCGTGAACTAACCATGTTTCTCCAAATTTGAACAGAAAATGTACCCAATTTGGAAATTTCTACAAACCATTTGAAGAACTTAGTGTACCACCCACTTTATTCTGATGTGTAGCAAACCCAGTTCATAATTCTTTCCTACATGACAAACTGTTTAACAGAGCTTTTAAACATCTTGTTCAACAGTCTTAAAAGTGCTCTCTTTTCCCTTATATTTGTGGGACATTCTGGACATTTACTTTTTTTTTTCTTTTATGGACTAACAAGATGTAAACATTTCTCAAACAGTTATATAACCAAGGCAATTGTTAGCATTAAACCCTAATTCTTGCACACTAGGCCTTACAATGGATGGCTAAAACAATGTACATGTATCAATGGAGGAGTGTGAACCATGGTTACCTTACCTCTTATTAGCATTATTATCATTGGTCACTATTCATCAAATGAATAGTTGCTGTTATTTTATTTGTTTTTTATGCAGATGTGTGAAAGACAACACTATAGTTGCTGCTGCTTATAATGGTATCTAATCACTTCAGGTGTTGTAGTTCAAACTTACAACATTGATCTAGTGCAATCAGACCATAAGATCTAATTCAGGTATCACAAATGTTTAATGTGGTATTTGAGATATTTGCATATGCAAAATGTGAAATAAGTGAAGAATCTACAGAATGTTAGTTTAACAGATGACCAGTAATAATGTCAATAACACAAAGCATATTTTAAAGCACTGGTTAACACTCCTTTAAAAAGTATAAATATTCTCATAAAACTTTCAAATGTTACTAAGAATAATAAAAAATAAAAATAATAGTAATAAAACACACACACACACACACACAGAATGCTTAATCACACACTTCCTATATCTGACATTCAAAATGATTTTTTGCTTTTAAGAACGTACACAAGTCCAACTTTTAAAAATCTAAAAGCATGACAAGATTTGTAAATTAAAAAAGTTTGTCTTATTTAAACTATGAAACAAGTTCTGACAAATTAAAACATCCATTGGAAAAATGTAACTGTAGAAGCCAACTGAACCACTAATTGAAAACTGCAACAACAAAGACTTGAATGTGCTTAATGGAAAAAACGAAATGCTTTCTATGTTGGCAAGGTTTTCTAGAATCCAATTATACAGCATCAACCAGCCAGCCCTGCTGACAAAAGCTCACAAAATACAGCCAACTATAACAGTCCCAATACCTTACCAGTGTATAAAGCAATTCACAAAATAACATGTTATACAAATAAAACCAGAAGTGTCATTACCTTGTACAGAACACGTGATAAAATGAAAACTGCCGAGGACATTAAACCCTCCAGCAGCATGTTGTCCATATCACTTACCCTTGACTTTCCTTCAGCATCCTTAAAGAGTTCCACGTATGTAACCTCACCAACTACATGAGACATACAAAGGGAAAATACCAAAAAACAATGCATTTAAAAACACCAGACTTCACTTCACTGTTGCCCTTGGCACAACTCTACAGAGAGAAAAGCCTACATTATTCACCAACAATCAATCCAGACCAACATACCACCTGACAGTAACCATGACATTCGGTTTATTTTCTGGGAAATTTATCAGCCATGGACTCTGAATATGGAAGAAAAACAGCTATATTCAGCCTTAAACATAAAAACATTTCTCTCAATGTGTCCAGCATGATATAGTTGGTGAACAAGTTACCACAGTTAAACTGCTCATTAGCTTTTAAGACACATTTTAACCCTTAACTGTTTTAAAGGTGACCTTTCACCATAAACAGTTTGCAGAAAGCTCCTTTTAAAATGACCAAATATTAGTGTAGTGCCCAGCAAGGCACACAATTCATAATTTATTTTCAGTGAAGTACATCTGTCACCTTACAACAGATACAACAAGATTTGATCAAATTACCAATTGATGCTGTTCATGTTCTGTATTGATGTTCAGTGAACATTTAGGGGTTACATTGTTATGAACCTGTCAGTACTGTAGACAAAAACCAATTTACAAAATAAACTCCAAAACACACTTAACAAAAGTACATATGCAAAAAGAAAATTAAATCCATATAATACAACCATTTTTCCCTACAGTCTAAGGTATGTACATCAACAATCACACCCCTAATAGAAAAAGTTACTAAATGAATTTCCCTAAAGAACACAATTATCCTCTGATGATCTTCTAAACACTAGCAATTTAAATACCCTCAAAATCTTTTTATTTTACTAATCCTTTGCACAAATGAATTTATTGTGAACATCAAATTTCACCTTGTTTCTTTTGAACCACTGCACTGTTCACATTTTGAACCAGGAGTAATACCAACAGAAACACCTTTAGTTAAGTGATGGACAAATACCACCTGTAGTAAGTCCCCAAAGTCCATAAATCTTTGGTTCTTTGGCCTTGGAAAGTTACCTTTCTCTCTCATAAGATCTTTAATGGCTTGCCATTTCATGTCATATGGGATATTGCTAATAAACACTCTGTTTCGAGGAGACCCCTTCTTGTCTCCAGAGCCTGCATTCTTGTCTTTGGAATAGGGTTGAAATCTGCTTTTCTTGTTCAGATTTGATTTTTCTTTCAGTGTCGACTGCTCCTTGGGGGTTTCCTCGCTCTCAGTAGTTCTGGGGAAAAAAGAAAAAAAAAAAAACATTTAGGCCATCTCTCTACACATATAGTATACACACACACACACTGTACAAATTACAGCCTTGCAGCCCATTCCCTGAACTGCAAAGAAAAAAAAAACGGACTTTATCCTGACATAGCACTGTGGGGGTTTTGTTTACAAAGCCTCATCCATAAACACTGCACAGAGGTCCTTGACCTACATTTGTACTGAACCAGTTCCTCTTGATCTGTCTTGTTCGGCGAGCACGTCAAATGTCGTAATAAATACATTAACCTAGACATATGCTTTATCTTCTATTTAAATATACATGAAGCGTAAAAAATACAGCTCCCGACACAAAACCCTAACCAAAACCACTGGATTAACCGGCTATGTAAAGAAAGCCACTCAAATTTAGATTATTCTGATATAAACATTGTGATATTAATGATATAAATGTCAAAATACAACCCGGGTCACAGCGTGCACTAGCATTACGGTACCCAATGTTACTTGAGAAAATACCAAACAATAATTTCGTCTCCTCCAGAAGTTTCGCATTGTATCAATGGCAAAGTTTTAAAAGAACAGACCATTGTATATTCATTACTAATAGTAATCACATACTATAGGCCTAAACTATCTCCTTAGAATCCACCTGAAATGCCCCCCATCACCCACTTGCTCGTAAATAAGTGCTATAAGAAAGAAGAGAAAGTTACGTTTTAACGCCATTGGTGTTGTTTTCCGGTTCCTCGTCGTTTTTTATCTCGGTTACGGTTATTTGTGTTTCTTCTTCTTGCTGTTCTTGTTGTTCGACTTCTACAATCGCAGCCATTGTCGTTTTTTTCTCTCCAGTTCTGCGCGTCTCTCTCCTTTTTCCTGCGCAGTTTGAATCGGCTTCCTAGGCTGAAATGGTTTTTATCGCGAGAGTTAGCGAGAACTTTCATAAACCAAACTCGAACAAGGCAAACAGATCTACGGATCTTTTTTCACGGAGGCGCCATTTGCGTAAGTCTGAGAGTTACGTCACCTGTCTTGACGTGTGGTTTTTAAACAAATTAAACAGCGTTGAATTTATCTTTTTTTCCCCCTTTGCATAGTTTTTTACTCTTTTATATTAAATGTTAGAAATGTATGCAAACTTTCATTGTAATAAACTACAAAATAGATTTAAGCATCATAACGTTATATTACCCTCCCTGGCTTCTGTCTTAATTTGTTTTTCCCATATTCCTCTCGTAGGGCACTTTCTACAACTGGTGTGTGTATGTTATTGCAAAAAAAAAAATAGGGGTAATATCAGTGCCAGTTTATTTAATCCACTTAAAAATAGACTGTTAAAATAGTAACAGTGGCTTTAAACAGGTTGTGTTTTTTATATTTGTTCTCGGACATTGTTTGTGCAAAATTGTTAATATCGTAAACTACCTGTTCTTTAAAATTCTGCATTAGACAGTGTATGTGTCAAAATACCACACACTGGTAGTGTTTATAGCCTATACCGATTTGGAGAACTTTATTGTAATTATTTAGTAAACCTTTGGAGTTGTAGGATATTTAAACTAGACTGTTGAGCAAAGATCTTTCAATAGAACATTTTTAGATGGGTCAAATCTGGAGAGGTGTTTTCATGGAGAAAATGCGTTCAGAGGTATGTGTTTTGTAGATCTCATTTCTTGAACAACCCTCAAAGATTTGCATAACTGTTTTATGTTGATTTAAAAAAGATATATATTTTTTAATTCCTAATTTTTTTAGAAGTAGGTCACATTTTCATTGTTAGGTCTATATTATTATTATTATTATTATTATTATTATTATTATTATTATTATTATTATTAAGACTAGTGCATTTACTATTTAATATCTGTTTTTTTTTTTTTTTTTCGAAACCTCCTCCCAGTAGATGGCACCTATTAGACACCCCACAGATATTTTCAAAATTTATAGGGGGCAAACCTACCCATTCAAACACATGCAGGTGACATTTATTAGTAATGTTACTGCAGCTCAAGATCTTAGAGTAACAGGTACAAATTACATCCTATTCGGAAAATACACAGACGTTTCCAAAGCACTTGTTCATAAGGTCATGATCACATGTCAACATGGAACCATAAGCTAAAAACAAATAACTAAATAATGGGGGCATATACAACAAAGCAACTGTACCAAATGTCATTACCAGGTGTGGATTTTAAGCAAGTACTCTGTGTAAAACTGACCTTGCTGCAGTGAATAGTAGATTACTGAATCCAAAGACTTCCAAAGGGGTTGCCTCTATCTACATGCAGTGTTTAATTATATACTACTCAACTAACACTATACAATTATGTCAAAATGAAGTCAAATGGACAAACTGCTGGGCTACTGAATAGAAACCAGTAGCACTTTGAATGATTAAATAATAATGATGCCTCAGCATGGGTCTAATTGGGCATCCTGCAGACTGAGCTTTTATGAACCTAATTCCTTACTGAGTCAATAGCTCACTTATAGCATTTCTGTAATGGTTCATTTGGAATGGCTCCAGCAAAATGTTATTTAATTTCTGAAGAAAGGCACGACGGTGTTGCTGGGCAGGGCTCTAAAGGACACTAGTGGTTCGCCAGTCCTTTTGTATTTTATTTACAAAATGAAACTGGAACTTCAGTGCGTTCGTAATACTGTTACCTAATTATAACACCATATCCTGCTCCTAATTTAAGGTAATGCAAATTTCACAACTTAAGTGTGGATAGAAGAAGGTTTGGTTTCTATCCCGCTGTTTAATATACAAAGTGACAAGCATTGCATTATGTGTATTTCCTGCTGGAGTGAAATTTATAGGAACAGCCTTGCCAGTTGCCAAAGTTAATTTATGTTAATGTACAGAGAGGATCTTTCCCAAATCATTAATTGCAGTACTAGTTTCGATTATTGGATATTGCATAGCCCTTTTAATAAAATGTCTTTTGTAGGTTCTTCTAATACAGTTTGTGTTGCATATTGTGGGTTTATTGTTATAGGCCAGTCAGGATGTGTTTATATCATACTGCAGCACAGTGCCCCCTAGGGCCATACTGGTGCATTGGTTCTGTCTAAGAGGGAAGGGATTTCTAATGAAACACAGACAGCACTCCATGCACTGCTACTCTGCAATTCTCAGCCTCAACCTTGATTACCTTCTGAGATTTTACAAGACTTTTAGAAGAGATTTTACAAGATTTTACAAGGGGGTATTTGTGTTAGCAAAAATATATGATACATGTATATCAGGCAGGGTAACATTTAAGGTATCCAGATCTGGTAAAGTGTTGTCTTTGCTGGGTGTAGTGTATGTCTGGATACTTGTCCTCTAGAGTCTGTCCCTGGATTCAGGTTTATATAAAATGGGATACATGCCAATCTGCCTAAATGCCAGTATGCTTTCAAATTCTGAACGCACAGCTGCTTATTGCTTAACTGGAGTAAACAAGGAATCTGAAACAGCTTTTGAACATGGGCTCAGCTGTTAAATGTACCTTTTAACATATTTTAGATGGAAGAGTATGTAATGTCTATTGGGTTTACGTGAAGTTCATAGTATTATGTGTACAGCAAAACTCAAACTGTTAACATGGCTTTCTTTGTAATGCACAAATAAATAAATAAATAAATATACCATTTTTCTATGACAGGTAATGTATCTATTTCAATGATAAAGTTCCCCATTTAATATATATATATATATATATATATATATATATATATATAGAGAGAGAGAGAGAGAGAGAGAGAGAGAGAGAGAGAGAGAGAGAGATAAGTGCAACTCCATCTAGTACTATACTGAACAAATATATGTCTAATGGTTCAAATCCCTGATGGAATGCTACCGACCCATAGTGCTGCACTGGCTTCATTCTCCCTCGGGAGATTAGTAGGAAAGTCAGTTAGGATACTTTCACCTTCTACACTTCAGCACTGAGGTGACATTTGAATAAGGCTTTCAAAACTGTTGAAAAAACAAGGGTAAAGTTGCATTAACAATTCAATTTCAATTTTGCATTAACATGACATCTCACTCTACTGTTTCATAAGCATTTAAATTACATAGCCGTAAGAAACAAAGCAAAGTAATGTTGACATTTGGAAATGTAACCTTTAGCACAATAAGTGGACTACTGCACAGCCTCAAGTTGTGAGCAAAAGAACCATGTTATTAATTATATTAACAATTATAGAATATGATTTAAAAAAATAACACTATTCTACACATTTGCCATTGTTTTTTTGTTATTGTTTATAATCAGTTATAATTCTTTAATCTTGTTTGTGTGTGTGTGTGTGTGTGTGTGTATATAAAATTATGGATTACAGAGAGGTTAACTCACTGGTTGACAGGAGTTTCTTAGGCTTTCAGATGGCAGCTTATTGATTGCAAGGGGCATCTGCTAATGAGCTTTTAACTAGAAATCACAATTCAGTATAAAAAGTGACTGATTGATGAAAACAACCAAATAAACAACATAAACTAGAAAAAAGCTGTAGTGCTAGTGCAGGGGTAAGTAAACACATTGGAGTGGCTGATTGTCAGCTTGCTGCTCACAGTTGATGAAAGGTGAGGGCTAGATAGAATGGCTGAATCATAATGAAGTTGAATGAGACAGGCTGTGAATCCAGAGCATCATTCGCTTGACTCTGGGATTTCTGACTTTGTGAACACAGCCAGCAAGCTGCGTCTCATCTCATTGCACGAAACACCCTTTTATCCTCCCCTGAGCACTGAAGCTCAGACTCTGAATGCCAAACTACCACAAGATTGGATCGGACAGATATTACACAACTGATGACAAGGCTATACAAGGATCAATTTAAGAGCTCATTCATTCTATTGCCTTGGAACTAATGTTTAGTGTGGTTTGCAACAAGTCTGTAGGAATTAAACCAAAATTAAGGTAAGCTGCATGCCATTTGTATCAATGAAACCAGCCATTTATATCAGATTATTTGTAAGCATTTGCTGTTACAAAAAAGCATGGCCATTTTTACATTTTCCAGTACCATTTCTAGCTTGCCATTTGCTTACAAGCAACAGGTACAGTACTTAAATCGCGTCATTTCTCATATCACATATTTGCAAAATCTTATTATTTTACTTTATTTGCATTAGCAGTCTAAAGGGGAGGAGGTTAAGATTGGAAGTTAACATTTGACTTCATTATGAGAGTTAAAGAATTACAATCACTTTTTAGAAAACATCTGTAAATGCAGTCTACACACAGATGCTACTGGTAAGTAATTTGCAGTAACAGTTTGTATTGCGTACTATAAGTAGTAGTTTGAAAGTTTTAACAGGGTTAAAACTTGATGAAATATAACACAAATTTAAAGCTAATCCATACATAAATGGTTTACCATGGCATGTCACAATTTGCACAGGCATTTCAGTTTAAAATTACATGTAACTCTTTATGTTACAAGAAACAGTCTAAAGATACTGTAAAACAAGATATATTTAATAGGTACAATTTGAAACAGGTAATTTGCAATTGTAAGCTACAGTACAGTATTATATATATATATCTATATATATATATATATATATATATATATATATATATATATATATATATATATATATATATACAGTGCCTTGCAAAAGTATTCAGACCCCTGACCAATTCTCTCATAATACTGAATTACAAATGGTACATTGAAATTTCGTTCTGTTTGATATTTTATTTTAAAACACTGAAACTCAAAATCAATTATTGTAAGGTGACATTGGTTTTATGTTGGGAAATATTTTTAAGAAAAATAAAAAACTGAAATATCTTGCTTGCATAAGTATTCAACCCCTGTGCTGTGGAAGCTTCCAGTTTACACCGATGAAAAAAATTGCCCTAACAAGGACACAATTACGTTACCATTGGCCTCCACCTGTGAACCATTAAAGTTGCTGTCACATTTTCTAGATAAAAACCCCACTGTTGAAGGATCATTGGTCAGGCTGTGAATCTGAAGGAAAATGACCAAAGAGCATTCTACAGAAGTTAGAGATAAAGTAATACAAATGCATAGATTAGGGAAAGGGTACAAAATAATATCCAAGTGTTTGGATATCCCAGTGAGCACAGTTGGATCAATAATCAGGAAGTGGAAGCTGCATCACACCACCCAGGCACTGCCAAGAAAAGGCCGTCCCTCAAAACTCAGCGCTCAAACAAGAAGGAGACTTGTGAAAGAAGCCACAGAGAGGCCAACAATCACTTTGAAGGAGCTACAGAGTTCAGTGGCTGGGAGTGGAGTAATGGTGCACCAGTCAACCATATCAAGAGCTCTGCATAACACTGGCCTGTATGGGAGGGTGGCAAGAAAGAAGCCGTTACTCAAGAAGTACCATCTGAAAGATCATCTGGAGTTTGCCAGAAAGCATGAGAGTGACCCAGCTGTGATGTGGAAAAAGGTTTTGTGGTCAGATGAGACCAAGATAGAGCTTTTTGGCCAAAACTCAAAGCGCTATGTGTGGCGCAAACCTAACACTGCCCATGCCTCAAGACACACCATCCCTACAGTGAAGTATGGTGGTGGCAGCATCATGCTGTGGGGATGCTTCTCATCAACAGGGACTGGGCATCTTGTTAAAATTGAAGGAAGAATGGATGGAGCAAAATACAGGGAAATACTGCAAGAGAACCTGCTTCAGTCCGCTAAAAAACTGAAGCTTTGGAGGAAATTCACCTTTCAGCAGGACAATGATCCCAAGCACAAGGCCAAAGCAACATTGGAGTGGCTCAAGAACAAAAAGGTGAATGTCCTACAGTGGCCCAGTCAAAGTCCTGATCTCAATCCCATTGAGAATCTGTGGCACTATTTGAAAATTGCGGTCCACAAGCGTCGTCCAACCAACCTGAACAACCTGGAGCAAATCTGCCAAGAAGAATGGGCCAAAATCACTCCGACACTGTGTGCAAAGCTGGTACATACTTACCCCAAAAGACTTAAAGCTGTTATTGTAGCGAAAGGTGGCTCTACCAAATATTAATGTGTGGGGGTTGAATACTTATGCAAGCAAGATATTTCAGTTTTTTATTTTTCTTAAAAATATTTCCCAACATAAAACCAATGTCACCTTACAATAATTGATTTTGAGTTTCAGTATTTTAAAATAAAATATCAAACAGAACGAAATTTCAATGTACCATTTGAAATTCAGTAATATGAGAGAATTGGTCAGGGGTCTGAATACTTTTGCAAGGCACTGTATATATATTAAAGTAATCCAGCCAACACTGGTATGGTTACTCCTAGAATTATCCAGGAAATTCTACTAGAGGTTATAATTAACTACATGATCAACAAGTATTAGCCTGTGTCTAACCTGAATTGTCTGAATATTTATTCTGGTCAGGACAGTGATGTAAATAAACAATGCTAATGGTTTGTTATCAAGTTTGTCCACCTAAATTTAGTAAACTGAAGTAAACATACCTAATTAGCAAATAGTAGGACAAATTAATTTCTTGTGACATTTTTTACATTTATCAGCAAGTAGAAATTGTAAAAACATTCTTACTTCTAAAACATAGAGTGAAGATGTCTTGCTTCATAAATGTCCACAATTACTTTTTGTTATACAGCAACAGCTTTGCTAATTGCCAGCTTTTGGTAAAACCTGCTCTCTTTTTTTGTTCTTTTTTTAGGTGAAGCAACAACATTACCCCACCCTAAGCATCATGAAGAGGCTTCACTCTCACTATGTGTAGCAGATACTTGAACTACTCCACGCCCATTATGAACAGCAATGAAATGACAGCTTCTTCGTTGACAATGGAGCAGAAGGCAGCCTTTGCATTTGTGGGGATGCTCTTCGTTTTCCTGGGACTCCTGATTGTCCGATGCTTTAAGATCTTGCTTGACCCCTACAGCAGCATGCCTTCATCGACATGGGCAGACGGGGTGGAAGGACTTGAGAAGGGGACATTTGAGTATGTCCTTACATAACACAATGGAAACAAACAAAACAACATTGCTGATTTACAGATCATGTTTCGGCCATTAGCTACAATAAAACACAATGCTGCAGGTTCATTAGGCTTTTAATGGACTGTGAGCTTACAACTGTATCACCATTTATCTATTTACTCACAAATCACTGGTAAGGCATACATATGCATCCCTTGTTACAGAAAACCAGGCACTATCATTCTAAGTATCTATTATGTAAAACTATCAGTACTAGTTACAGTATTTAATAGTATTCTCAGGAAAATGTTTGCTGTATTAAACAAAACAAAGAACAAAAACACAAATAATACTTAATACCTTATGGACATATGTTTATTGTGTATTGGTGTGAGGGTAAACTTAAAGGCTCAATATCTCGTATGAGTAAAAAAAAGCTTCAAACCAATGTTGAAATTATCATCTGTAGGTGTTTCCTGATATATATAAATATATATATATATATAGAGAGAGAGAGAGAGAGAGAGAGAGAGAGAGAGAGAGAGAGAATTACAGGAACATGCCTATTTGTCTCAAGTAAAATAGTGAAAAGTAGGTTTCAAGATGGGGAATAGGAATACGTGCTTATAGCTAAAACTACCTGTAAGGGATTTAAACAAACTGGACTGTCAACAAGGTTTACCTAAAAAAAAGGCTATCTTGTAACATTCATCATGATTGTGTGGCACTGCAGCTTTAACTGTTTAAAGTCTACAAAAATTGCAATCATTCTTAGAAGTGAATTCTCATCAGATTACAACTTTAATGATGACAAGTTTTTATTTGTTTTATTTTCACAGACCCCTCAATGCATGACCTTGAGAGTGGCTGCGGGTTGGGTGGGAAAGCACATTGTATTTAGATTTGGATTTCATTATGACTTGTAATATATTAGCAAACTACTTTGCAATTACCTACACTCTCCTATTTCAACAGACGATATTAGGAGCGTGTTGAAGATATATGTACTGTACTTTGCTACCGGTTTTGATGGGGCGGGGGGGGGGGGGGGGGGGGGGGGTGCCTTACTGTGAACCTGGGTTGGATGACGTGCCTTTATTATATGGTTACAAAATGTTTTCATAAGAATTGTATACCAGAAGTGTCTGGCATGTAATGGTGAAAATTATTTCTAGCTTTTCATGTATTACTTCAACAAGAAAGAACTATGTGGCTGTTGTACATTTGTATTAACTTTCGATATGTCCAATTAGATATGACTGATTTCTAAAATAAAGTACTCATCATATGCTTTATTCATGATTCAGAAAGTGCGTTTTTTTTTTCTTTTCCCAACGGTCACATTCAACTAGTCATAAAAAATTCAGTTAAATCAAATATCTTAATTATCAAAACTTAAAACTGGACCATACTAATCAATTTTATACATTTTTATTGATTTTTGTTTCCGTTAATTATAATGCGCAATGCTCTTCAGTGTTAACATTTACGAGTGGACTGTAAATCAGACTGATAACGTAAACTGCGCTGTAACGTCTGAGATGGCAGGCCATGCAATGTGTCTGGTACAGAAGTAGATTGCAGCGCATTCTTTGAGGCATTCCTCAGCCTGTCAATCATGTAATAACCAGCCTGTGTTGTTTAGTCAAGTTACACATTTTCAGTTGTCGTTTTAAAGCGTTTAATATTGATACGAAAATGTTTGCAGTTTCTTCGAGCAAAAACGTATACACCTGTACACCTGGTTTATATATTATTTAGTTTAATCCCGTTGATAAATACATTTGAAATTAAAAGATATTTAAAATATATTCGCCTACAAATAATTATTATATCAGAATCCGTTCAAAAACCTTTTAGAGGTCATATATATAGTGCAGTAAAACATTGCATTTTATAGTGTAATTAGTCAGTATGAATATACAATAATGACCTTAAAAGAAACTCATTAGAAATCTCCTCAGGCAGAAATTTCCGGTTATTTGTAGTATCATATTAACTTTTCAGAACACTCACAAACTCTTTGTACAGCACGATTTCACATAAGTACTGAGTGAACCATTAGGTCGGCTGGTTTTTTAAGCCAATGAGTCAAGAAAAGGACCTTGGGGTAAACAGGGCCTTCAGTTGGATTTGTGTATTTAAAAATACTAATGAACATGTTGGCAAATAAAGCAATACATTGTGGCCCAGGTTAACTAGCGCCCTAGGCAGAAATGAGGTGGCGCTCCCGAGAAAAAACGAAATAGCCTAATTATCTGCTGGGTGTTAAGGCAAATCACAGCGAACAGCTTTAAACTAAAATGCAGTCCATGTTTATATTAATAACTGTAATGTAATTTTCGTAGACGCATTTCAACCCCACCCTAGTATTTTCGAATTGCTACCCGACTTACTTTAAAACGAAACATCCTATGTACAAACGGCAATGCTATGGTTCTATTCAGATGTCTGGACGGACACAAGCAGAATAAATATTATCATCATATAGCATAAAATAGTAATAACAACAATAAAAAAAATAAAATAAAAACGATTAGTTCACTCATTGCTTTGCTTTTCTCTGAAACACTGAAAGCACACGTCCAGTGAGACATGCAAACTTACTGGGCATAAAAAAAAAAGTAAAATAAAATAATTACAGCTATATAAACTCCTGGTAACCCCGTTCTTTTTACTTTCGTAGGTGGTCTGCATCACCAGAGTCTGTAAATACATCAAGGACGTAATCCCCTAATACAAGGAATCCGGTTTTAGGAAATAAATAGGCTTAATAATGACGGACAGACATCTTCAAAGTCAAACAGAACAAAAGTAACAGCACGTAATGGAGATTTACAGCAGAGACTGGGATTTACTGATTGATTAAACTAGCTATATATCTAACACTATCGTAGGACAGTATTATTCATACATTGCTGTATGAGAGGCCGTTCAATTCTAAATTAGTGCTTGAATAGCTAAAACATATACAACGTTACATGCAACACGCTGCGGAATCCTTGAAGCAGAATGAATGTGCATACAAAAAACATGGTTAACTTAAGCACATAGTAAAATTGACTTAAGATATTGTAATATATATTATATGTAATACATACTAAATTAGATAAAGCCTATACTGAAATATGTACTACAATCGAATGGATATACCAATTAATGACATAAACAGAATGAATATACCATATGGCAGAATATATTTACAGTGCAATACATAGCAGAATGGATATAAAACATGACCAGAAAAGGTATATTAAAATGGATATAACATGTAGCACTGTGGATATAATATATAGCAAAATAGATATATCATATAAGAAAATGATTGAACATGAAGTAAAATGGCCATAACAGGTAGCACAGTCAGTGACTATAATACATAGCAAAATATATAGCGTCTACAATGAAATGGATCAATCAAATAGCAGAATTAATATAACACATTTTAAAATAGATCTTTTTAAAAAGTATACAAGTTTGAAAGCACTTTTTCTGTACAGGCAGAAAGGTAATAATTTCCGCCATTACTGTAATCTAACTTCAACCAGCAACCAGCTAAGTTCTTCTCCACTCTGACAGACATGCTGAAGCGACACATCAGGTGCTTGGTGACATGGCAAAACTGACATATCCAACAATGTGACACCTCTTGACAAAGCTGATAGACAAGGTGGTTTAACTTTGCTGTATGCCACATGTAGTTTGTTATACTTTCTACCCATCCCACTGTGTGCTGTACACAACGTGGTGTATGTTTTATTCTTTCAAGCACTCATTTTCAATTGAACTGCCCATTATAGTGCTGAATTATTGTGTTTTCTTTTGGTGCCCCCATTGTTTGTTGCCCTAGACAGCCACCTATGTCACTTACCCTGATCGTGGACCTAATTCAATTCACATTGGTCTGAAATTTACCAGTTCAATCAAATAAAATATCCAACCCACATTGCATGATTTTATTATCTTTGGTAATAAAAACTTTAAAACACAAAATAACATCCAATATCCATATAAACTAACCTGGTTCACTATATTAAACTAGTATCATATATACTGTATATTTGTATTATTTACATGGACTTACACAGTAATGATATTCTCAGAAGAGGTCATTTTGACTTTGTTAATCTTTAAACTGCAAGCCTGGTGTATCTATTAAATGCAGGTTGGTCATGCCCTTTCTATGAATTGTTAATTTTGGGTGTGCACCAATGGTATTTTCCAAAATCTCCTTATACAGCGGCCTCTGGATACTATAAAAGACAGTTGTTGAATAGCCTTGCCTCCCAATTCTACTTGTGTAGCACACACAAAAGAAAAAAAACACATTTTAAGGAGACGAATAGTGACCGAAGTCTAGGACAGGCTGGCACAGAACACGGTACCAAATCTTAAACAGGTATAGGATCAAGATAATGTCTTCTAGATAAACACTGCAGTAAGTTAGGAAGTGTCTGAAGTAGGCAAAGTTGTAATATATATAGATAGATATCGCATCTGTACATCAATCTAGAAAGAGAAATTTAAACACAAATTTAGTAATGGATGGAAATCATCAGAGTCCCACACGATTTCATGTTAACAGAGTGACCGACAACCATGACACAAATGCAGCTTTTCAAGAAACCAGTGATGCCCCTCCACATTATGAAGAAACTTCATTTGCAGATGGAAGAAGTGTGCACAGGATAAGTTTCAGACCTGATGAAAGAGCTGTATACAACAGCATCATTCACAATGAGGGTGGATTCCATCCTTATGACACCATTTCCAATCCCTATTATCTGCAAACATTTGGTCACAACACCATGGACCCAGTGCCCAGGATTGATTTCTACAGGAACACAGGCAGTGTCAGTGGAGACAAAATCACCAGGCCGACCCTGGAAGATCTTCATGAAGTATTCAAAAAAGTAAGTGCCTTATAAAAGTAATGTCATTTTAATTTCCACAAAATTAAGCAGAAATGCCACAATTAAGCAGAAATGCCACAATGCTGATATATAACAGTAATAGTCAATTGAAGTGCATGTAAACAACATACATAAATGCTGTTAAAGCAAACAGAAGAGGTACTGTGTTGCTTAAGAGAATGAGACCGGGGCCAGATTTATTAAGATACTTATAAAAATAAAAATAAAATTGTTAGTGCTACAGAACTTGTGACAAGCTACTTAGAAGGTTAATTGGTTTGAATCAATTTTATACTATAAACAATTGTATTTCCTTTCACAAAAGGGAGTTTAGGGCAAAATAAAAGACAATCTAAAAGTGCTACAAATATATATAAATGGGTGAAAATACAATAAATGTACTGCATATATCAATGCTAACCTTTGTCTAATCTGATAAATTCTAACAAAGTGATCTTCAACTGTAATTCATTTAATGGGTCATATTGGTCAATACTTACAGTCATGAGGACAGATCAATAGATAGACTCCATATTCACCGCTCTCCATGGTAATGTAGCTAACAAAAGAAACTCTTAGTAAATGAATAATTATCCCCTTAAGCATGGACATTGATTGCTTTTTATGGGACAATTTATGCTAATGTGGTGTGAAAACTCACATTAAATCAAAGGGCATGAGGTTCAAAGTGGTTTAGTTGAGTTTTCACATTAGTCTTCAATATTTGTCCAAAAAAAAAATCCTCATTAGAATTGAACTTCATTATATTATGTTCATACTTGAACAAACCTTCTTGAATCTATTATTCAATGTATTTCTGGTGAGACACAGTATACCTTCAAGACAGGGCTCAATCAGACTTCTGAATTAAAATAAAGACCCTTTAAACCGGTGGGGGTCTTTTTTATCCTTTTATTTTTTTTTTAAGAAAAGCTGCTTTTACCAAATACAAAATAAAGATCCGTCCGGCAACGCAGAATGTACTGAATTTAAAAATGTTGGCTTTTGACTTAGATTATAAACACAATAGGTTATTGAATACTCAAAAGTGTTGAATCACATTTGCTACACCAATAAGCATTACAGAGTTCATGATCCGAACAGCGACACATCTAAATGACACTACCCTTAAACTCATAACCCGGCTCAATCACAGGCCTTTTTCTACCATAATATTTAGTAATATTTGGCTTACTACTTATTGTACATCGTTTAAAAAGAGAAGTAGTTACTGCAAAAATCTGTCATACAAATCCCTTTTTATTACTCTAGAATGTCGCAGCTGCAGCCCCAGGTTGTCCAGATGGGGCAGCCAACAGGGATGGAGAGCCTGCTGATGAAGAAGCAGCAAAGAAGGAAGAAACCCAAGGAGGATTTGTGAAGTTCGGCTGGGTGAAGGGGGTGTTGGTGAGTAAAAATACACCTTGTGTGCTAAAAAAAATGAACTGAGCCTCAAAAACATTAAGAAAAGGTGAGCCTACCTCAAGAAGTGCATGAAGCCTGAGCAGGTGCATTCAATATGTACTAAAATCATCACTACAAGTTCTAGGAAGCAGAAGAAGATCTGTGTCAGTTTTGGGCAAACTGCCAGTGTATCAGAGTCAAGATTCAAGTGGAAAATATGGGAGTATCGTTAGCAGTGTCAGCATCATCAGCGGCCATATTAAAACTTTGTAATATAAATAGCTATAATCTAATCATGAGTTGAGGCTATTTCTAACAAGACAGCTAGGCTACCCTTTTCTTTTTTTTTTACTTGCCTACACATATTAATCAAATAACTATTGCAAGTTGAAACACTGATCTCTTGTCGTATACATTTAGTTCCACTGTATATTTTCCTAATTTATCCAATCTAGGTAAGATGTATGCTGAACATCTGGGGAGTGATGCTCTTTATTCGTCTCTCATGGATTTTCGGCCAAGCTGGTATAGGTAATTATTTTAATGTTTAAACAAAGTTACATTTGAATACATGTAAATGAATTGGTTAATGATGGTACCAATTCCAAATGTGATTTTATATTCATGGTACTATAAAATGAAATAACAAATGTATTATTTAAATATCATAATTTTGGAAATGTATTATTCAACCTATAAATACTGTAAGAATTGTTCTAAAAGGGTAGCCATAAAGGTGTCCCACACTTATGTAAACCCTGCTCCCTTAGATTTTGTTATCATGTTTGCAATGATTCTAATGGGTTTTTTTTGGGAAAGTAAGTGTTACATGGTTGTGACTGTGAGTTCTGGAGCTGCTCACATTGACTGCCATAGACATATCTAATGTAGGGTATATCAGCTAAAGTGTCTTATGTACGGCAGTATACTGCCAGCAAAAAATTAAAAAAAAGGAACAAAAATGTCTCTATGACACTGGCTCTAAGATCTGTAAAGACACTGGTGGTCTACATAAGAACATAAGAAAGTTTACAAACGAGAGGAGGCCATTCAGCCCATCTTGCTCATTTGGTTGTTAGTAGCTTATTGATCCCAGAATCTCATCAAGCAGCTTCTTGAAGGATCCCAGGGTGTCAGCTTCAACAACATTACTGGGGAGCTAGTTCCATACCCTCACAATTCTCTGTGTAATACTCTGTCTAGACTATGTTACATATATCTATGATTGCCAAGTATACCTGAATAGCAACTCCTGAACTCAGGTGAAAGAACCTCATTTTCAGACTTATGAAAAATAAAGCAACAGGATTTTAGTAATTACTAAATGTCAGAAAGCGATTGTTCGGTTGTTCGTGTAGGTAGATGTGACTCACCGACATGGGATCCAGCCAGACCCAAATAAAGCTGGGTATGTCCTGTTAATTATGAAATATTCTCAATGTTCTTCACTGGATACTTATAAAGTACTATGCAAAAAGTGACCCCTAAGCCGTTATTTAATGTTTCTTAACCTTGGAGGTTGGTTAAAGAGTAAGGTGCTGTTTAGTGGTATAATTACATTTTCTTGTGAACATTGTAGATTATTTATGCATGTGGCTTATTTGGCACAAACTCTGTTCCTGACAAAATAGCACTAAAAGATTTTTATGATGCATATCTAATCACTGTTTAGAGCCAGAGGGTGCAAGCTAGTATTGGAAGTTTCGGATTTCTCCACTGCAAAGTCTTTGCTCTAGGCTTCTGTGTACAATTAGTTCTCTAAACGGTCTATTTGGTGACCATTAATGACTTTGTTTTTAAAGTATAAGTACAATAATAGCTTATGGCATAGGCAAATTAACTCATTTAAGTGCTGTGAACTTGGGCAATGCGGCCAAAAGATTATTAACTATTTTTATATTACATATTTCAGCTCCAATGACTGTTCTCATAAAACCTAAAGTACAGTACAGTTGTAATGACTGTAAACGAGCTGCAGTTAAATTCCAAGTGAATTTCTTTCAGCCATTTTTATTTATTTATTTTTTTCTGAGGTTACAGGCTGTTGCACCAAAAACCCCTCATTATCATCCTGGTCCACAGCCATACACTGTGCTACTGCCCGTTTAATAGATACAGCTAGTAAAGCTTCCTATTTTAATTTTCTACAGGAGTAGCCTAAAAATATTCAATTTATAGTAAGGCTTACGAAGCTGTTGAGAAAGACAAAAAAAGGACGCCCCAAAATCATTAAGATGTAACTGTTTGTCTCTTACTTCATCACTGACAGGTCTTGGAGTTATTATTGTTCTTCTGGCTACCATGGTAACTTCAATTACAGGGTTGTCAACCTCAGCTATTTCCACTAATGGATGTGTCAGTGGAGGTAATATATTTAGCATGGATCCTTGCAATATTTGGAGGTCCTCTCCAAATTTTTGTTTTACTTTACAACAGTAAAGTGAGTATAAAGTCAAGCTTTCCCAAGGTATTAAAATCCAATAGAAGTGGAATAATGTACAGGTACGGTACTATACCAACTTTCTACTTTATTTCTTGTGAGTGCATTCCAACAGCAAAGCTGGGCTACCTTTCTGAAGAAAAAAAAAGAAAGGATTTTGAGGAATCAGGTCGTCACCTCTTTCTCAAACCAAAGGCATCAGTTCAAAGGCATCAGTTGGTATCTTTCCCAGGTTCCTTGGACTCCAGCAGGAGCACAGCAAGTCCCCACTATCAACAAGGAGAAATGATGTATTTCTTCCACAGCATGATGAGGGAGCATTTTACTTTAGAACAGGTATCCTAGTGACACGGAGGACACCAGGGCATGTCTGTGCACCTCATATTCCATGTATGAGGGGACTTTATCATTTGAAACACTTTTGATTTTTTCAGGTCTGGGAGTCATCGCCATTGGCTTAAGCGTGGTAGTCACTACCCTAACAGGTTTATCTATGTCTGCTATTTGCACCAATGGAGTTGTCAGAGGAGGTAATGTACTACATATGCATTTTCGAAGTGGGTATAAAAGTGACTCATCCAGTAAAAGCACAACCACTTGAAGTTCACCAAGTGGCCAGTCTTGGTTTGGGACCCACAAGGAGTGCCGCATTGGCCTTTACACTTGTGGGGTTAGAGGGTAAGAAAGTCAGCCAGTTGATGCCTATTGATCTTCAGTCCTCTAGATCGGTATGTAGGTCACAGCGGTCAGGCAAAATTCGAATAGAGCATTTTAACTTGAAACTTGAATCAAAGCATAATATACTGTCATTGATACTGCATGATTATACTACGTAATATCCTCAATGCTAGTAATAGATACAGTCGCCTGTCCATTTACTAAAGGAAAGCGCTTCATAGTTTTAGTAAATTGAAAAAGTTATCCTTAATGATTAATAAGATACAGTAATAATAAAATGTGGTGCTACAGAATTGTAATTATGATTTATTTATTTATTTTGAACTGCAAACAGTATATATCTTGACAGATTTGAAAAAGTAAAAATGGATTGTATTTGGTCTTTTTACAGGCGGTGCTTATTATCTCATATCCAGAAGTTTAGGACCAGAGTTTGGTGGGTCTATAGGTCTGATTTTTGCATTTGCAAATGCAGTGGCTGTAGCCATGTATGTCGTGGGGTTCGCTGAAACTGTTGTGGACCTTCTTAAAGTAAGTTTAAACATTGCTAAATGCATGGCTTATGTGTCTCGGCTTATAATTAGGAAAAATGAGTTGGGGTAAATAAAAAAAACATGGTACAGTAAATGGAGAGAACACAAAAGATACACATTTGGGATAGTGCCTTCATCAGTTTGTCAGAAAATATAAAGCAATATTTTATTTTTATCTAAAAAAAAAAATCAACATTATCATGAACATTATTTACTGCACACATGTTTCTTTTTTTTCCCCCAGAAATGCATTTTGATAGCAAATATATAATGCATTGGTTCCTATGCAATTACAGCTTATATTTTAAAGTTACCACTAAAAAATGTGGTCCTTTATTTAAACAATCAAGGACCTGATGAATCCTTCATAATGTATATTATTGTTATTTTGCAGGAGAGTGATGCATTGATGGTGGACGTGACAAATGATATCAGAATCGTTGGATGCATTACAGTGGTGTTGCTGCTTGGGATCTCTTTAGCTGGAATGGAATGGGAGGCAAAGGTACACTCCTCTTTCATTTGAAACTTTGGACCACTACAGAACTGGAACCATTTTCTTCTTTTGAAGTTACCTTGAAAGTCATTCAAATTTTAAGGATAATCTGTATTTTTCCCTCTTAGACAAACTCACAAACTAGGGCATGTGCAAAGAAAAATCCTTCACCGTTTGTCTGAATAAGGGATCAATTGAATAAACTTTGGACTGGGAAAAGGGGTTTAAGAAATTACTTTGACTTAGTTTTCTTTTAGTTTGACCTCAGCATTGAAAATTTGAAAGTTTGTTTTTTTTTTTCTTTGAGAAAATGTATGCTGTCTGTACAGCGCCTTAGGGATTATAACTCAATTACAGCTTGAGCTCATAATATTTCTTTATTTTAGTACAATATGCAAAATTATAATACACCAATCCACAAATGGTATGCATAATACCATACTTGTAAGAACTGTGTCAGTTCATATTAGGTTGCCTACACTCTGTGAAAACCTATTTAAAATGTGCCCATTTCTGAAACTTTTTGGATGGTACTGTATAAAAAAAAAAATAGTACAAAATGAATCATAAGCAGACATATTATTGGAACTCATTGAGAAGGTTGTCTGATCCAACAGGCTTACTATTCTTAAGTGACAGCTTCTTTTATCTTGGCCATTGCAATACCTGCACATATTTCTTCCAATAACTTCCATTACCAGTAATTGCCTAGGCCCCAGTCTAGATTTCCAAAAAGTCATTTTGGAAAGTCATTTTTTATTTCACTATAATAAGTTTGCTTGCCACACATTTTATTATCTGTATAAATACCTCTTATACATTTTCTTTGTCACCTTGACACAGTTTCTAAAGCCTCGGCAGAACTCTTGTTATCACCCTGATGGTGAGAGCTCTCTGTTTTTTTGCTTTTCCTACCTATCGTGCCCTTAATCTTCAAACTAATTTTATGTCTCAGAATGTTCTCATCCTCAATCTCTTGTTTCTTTGGTTCCTTGTTCTATAGCAAGGAAAGCAGCATTCCTGAGCTGTCTTTTCTTTTTTAATACCAGGCTCAGGTCCTTCTACTGGTAATTCTGCTAGTGGCTATTTTTAACTTCTTCGTTGGATCAGTCATCCCCACCAACGAAGAAAAGAAAGCCAGAGGATTTTATAATTATGACGGTTAGTACATATAATATTTGTTTCTATCAAGGGCACAATAGTGTTGTGACAGTACACATCAAGAAACACGCTCAGCATTTCAAAGCCCAAACAGTTAATGTTGTATGAGAATGCAGTGTGATACATATCTGAAAACATCCCTGAAAATGGGTGAAAAAATGTATAGATCACATAATGGAAATATGTTTAAATACCACATGAATTAGTACGATGTATGAAGTGTTAACAGTAATGCAAAAACGCATTCTGTAAACTACTGTATAATCCACAGGCAACGTGCATTGTCTGAGCACCTGGTCAGTCAAACTGCAGTCATTACATTGATAGGATGGTCTATTGAGTGTATAAGAGTGGGGTCTATTTTACTGATCAAAAGTTCAAAAAAGCAGTGGATTCTACACAACCCTAAAACTCATAACCGTGCTCTATTGTGGGCATTAAGATGTTCACTTCTGGACTTCACATCTGAAATAAGTGGATTTTTCCTGCAGGTGCTATATTTGCAGAAAACTTTGGACCCGACTTTAGAGATGGAGAAGGCTTCTTTTCTGTTTTTGCCATCTTCTTCCCAGCAGCTACAGGCATTCTTGCTGGAGCCAACATCTCTGGTGATCTAGAGGTAAGTTTATACAGCGCCTTATCTAGCTTTATAAAATACTGTACTCGATATCAAATAAACAAATTTAGCTTGAATAAAACATTTTCAGAAATTGTATAGAACATGCAATCACCAACTACATTTTGACCATCCACATTTCATAAGACAGAACTGGCTAGTTTTATAATATATCCTATAATCATAATATGTTCTTCCATTTCCAATTTTAACATTTATTTTTATTTTTTTACATTTAAGGATCCACAAGTCGCTATCCCCAAAGGAACAATGTTGGCTATTTTCATAACAACCATTACCTACCTTGCTGTTGGGATTTGCGTATGTAAGTATAAGTCTCTTTAGTGCCTAATCATTCAGAAAATGTTTTTAGAATATGTTTATGTCTGTTAAGTTTGTATAATACATGTATGATTACTATTGCATTCAAATAAAGTTTAAGGCAGATGGAAATTACTGGTGCATACCTCAAGTGCATCCTCATGGTCATTTTATATGCCTCATTACAGAAATTCCTCCTTGCTAAGACTTACCTTAGGGTTAATACATCTCTCATCCTTCTGCTTGGTCCTTATGTAGCTGCCACTGTTGTGCGAGATGCAACTGGCAGTCTTAATGACACCATCACCCCTGGGATGGCCTGTAATGGATCAGCAGCCTGTTCTCTGGGATACGACTTCTCATCTTGCAAGACTGAACATTGTGACTTTGGTCTAATGAACAACTTCCAGGTAAAAAAACAAACAAAAAAAAAACAGTATGAACAAAATAAGGTGGTTTACAAATGATTACACTTTATACTTTTACTATCATTTCAAAATTAGATCTTTGCTAAATATTTGAAACCTTTACTTACGCCTTTAAAGCATAAAGCAAGACCAGGCTAATACAGTGACCTTTTAAAGCCTATTAAGACCACATTCTGTCAGAGCTTTTCAATTTGGAGAGCCGAAGGTCTCTCTCTTATAAGACCACCTCTGATGTCCTTTTATTGAGTCACATGTGATGGTTGAAACAGAGAGACTCCGTTGTATGGAACTCTTATCAGCTTGGCTGAAGGAGCAGGTTCTTCTGCTGCCCTGGTAGAGTCCTAGTTTTGGAGGAAGATGGTCGTGAGTTCAGATATGAGACCCCTTGTGAAGAACTCCTACCCAGGTTGGCTGATGGAGCTGCTCCTTTAGCTCATCTGGTGAGTCCTATCTTTGAAGCCAGAGAGTAGTGAGTTTAAATACTGACCTTCTCTGTCTCCCTGCTCCTCTAGGTGATGAGCATGGTGTCTGGATTTGGTCCTCTTATAACTGCAGGGATTTTTTCCGCCACCCTGTCCTCAGCCTTGGCTTCACTCGTTAGTGCACCAAAGGTGTTTCAGGTCAGCCAAACTGCAATGCAAAAAAAAAGAAATAAATACATCTCAAGTTTGCAAGATTTAGCTGTGGTTCTGATTAGTTGCACTTTTTTTTACATGTAGGCTCTTTGTAAAGACAACATCTACAAGGCACTCCACTTCTTTGCTAAAGGGCACGGCAAGAACAACGAGCCTCTCAGAGGATATGTTCTGACCTTCATTATTGCTGTTGCATTTATTCTGATTGGTAAGTGTTTAGGTTTTCAAATGTACCTTTTAAATAGATATACTGACCCCATATCTGATCAAAGCTGTTTACTATAAATAGAAAAAATAGCGAGAAACAATAAGGACTCTGAAGAGCACAACAGCTGTGACAACTGTGACCAATAGGGCCCATAGAATTACTGATTCAAATACCAGCTAGAATAAAGTATTATTTTTTAACATTACATTTTACATTTCATATATTGAAATACATTTACTGTGGATATATTTAATCTTCATTAAAAAAATATATATATGTAATATGTTTTTTTTTCATTATTGTGTCTTTAGCTGAACTGAACACAATTGCACCCATCATCTCCAACTTTTTCTTGGCTTCATATGCCCTCATCAACTTCTCCTGCTTCCATGCTTCCTATGCCAAATCACCAGGTCAGTATTGTAATCTAAAAGATGTATATTCAGTATGTTAGAAAGAAAATATCCCATTTAAAAGTAGTTATCCTAAAGAATGCCAGGAGTGGAAAGTGGAAAGTGAAAATGGTGAGGGCGTGGGAATTGATTTCATTACAAAATATACATTTGTCTTGTTTTATTTATATAAAATCTTATTTTAAAATGATTTCAGAATTCCAGTGTTTGCATGACATGATCTACCACATGTCCCACAGGTTGGAGACCGGCTTATAAGTATTACAATATGTGGGTGTCGCTGTTTGGGGCCATGCTGTGCTGTGGTGTGATGTTTGTCATCAATTGGTGGGCAGCTTTGATCACCTATGCCATTGAGATCCTCCTCTATATTTATGTAACAGTCAAGAAGCCAGGTGAGATACTGTTTAGTTAGCATGCTGTAGTAAAAATATCATAACACTGAATCATTGAACGTTTTGTATAATATAATGTTCACAGTCCTTTACAATATATACAGTATTATACCACATTTTTCAAAAGGGCAGTAACAATATTAAGACCTGTTTTTGTTCACACGAGTAGACTGTAAAAAAAATATCATAATCAGTGACTAAGTTTAGAATTCATATTTAAATGTTTAAAATATATAAAGCCTGCACACTTGTGATCCCAAGTAGGCGGTAGATATGTGCATTAACCTTCATTATGCATGATAGATTGTTTTACTGTGTCAAGTTATGTTAACTGTGTACTTGTTTCTGATAGATGTGAACTGGGGGTCATCCTCCCAGGCTATTACTTTTGTTAATGCTCTGAATGACGCACTGGTTTTAACTGCGGTGGACGACCATGTGAAAAACTTCAGGTAGGAACTGCAACAAATCCAAAGAATACCTGGAGCTCATTTCACCTCAATGTACACCTTGATAGAAAAAGAATGTGTCTCAAAATTCTGCAGAGCTCTTTCTAGACCTTCTTATCTTGTAATGAATAGTGGCTCAGCATTTTAAGATGTTCGATAAAGAACCGCTGCTGCCCTTGTCAGGATGTATGGGTGATATATCTGAATGGCTGTGTTCTTCTAATATCTGGTCCATTTTGTTTTTCAGACCGCAGTGTATCGTGTTGACAGGAGATCCAAAGACTAGACCGGCTCTGCTTGATATTGCCCATTCATTCACCAAGAACTATGGGCTGTGCATCACCAGCAAAGTGTTTGTTGTAAGTGTCCTTTGCAAATCATCCTAAAAAAAAAAAAAAAAAAGATTATTCTGTAGTTATTGTCAATTTGTCAGACACACGTCTAGAAAATGCAACAGAAGTAAAACATTTTTAGTTAAATTAATAAACTCTTGTTATGTCTTTGCAAAGGTTCAAGAACATTCTTAATTTAGAAGTTTGAACCGGCTCCAAATGTACTTATTTGGTTGTTTCATATCTTTAGGACATTCTCATAAATCAAATTCTAAATAATAGGAGCTTTCAAAGCTTGATGTAAATGCTGAATTAATTGTTCCACAAGGACTGTTGAAATGTATCAATAAAAGGCTTTTCAATGTAATTTGAAAGTCAGTCCTGCAATGTACTGTGTAAGGAAACCTGGGGGTTTAAATTCAGATTAGCTGTTCAAGGTAAAAAACCTTAGAGGTGAATTTCTGATAGTTTCCAAACATGTATCCCTCATGTTTACATTTTCAATGTTGTTTTATCATTGCTTCGTCTGTTTGGGTATTTGCTTTTTTGTTTTTTTCACTGCCCTTTTGTTCTGCGCATTCGACTCTGGATTATAATTGTTTTGAAGCTAACTTTATACTCAGTATAGTGACAACTTTATGAGTACTAGTACAGTTACATAAATTATATGACCTACAGAAAAAGTTGTATTTTTTTATTAGCCACATCAGCAGACAAGTAAGTCAATGTACAGAATACTGCAAAGAGAATGTTGTGTGATAGAAGTTTGTGTGACAGAATGCTCCACTAATGCATTAATATTCATGTAAAGCCACTTTGCAGTAAACTATCGTAGCTAACCTATCCTTGTTGTTTACTAAAAACTGAAATAATAATTACTGGGACATTCTTTATGAAGGAAATAAGAAAACACATGTACACATTATTAAGTTGAACTATTAGCTATACTGTAATCTTCTACTGTAAGTTTATTTGTCACTTTTGTTTATCATAAACAGGGGCCACGAATACAGACGGTGAAAGAAATGAACAGCTCCATGGAAAAGAACCAGACCTGGCTGAACAGCAAAAAAAGGAAAGCTTTCTATGCAGCAGTGGCCTGTGATAACTTCCGTGAGGGAGTTAGGAGTCTTCTTCAAGTAGGTTGACATGGTTACAGAGTCTCAAATGAAATAGCAGTAAAGCTTTATATTCATGTTTATTCAAAGAATAGCATTAAAATGAATGGGTTTTTTTTCACAGACTCAAGCATTTTCTTCATTTTGGAGAGTGTTTGTAATTGTATTTCCTTTGTAATATTCTGAATCAACGCAGAGGCTGGAGAAAATATATGGTCACAAATGTATGCAATTATCTTTTCCTCTGCCTGTAAGGTAATCTGTTCTGTACAATGTGATATCAGAGGGGCTCAGCTTTTCTTTACTTCCCAGAATAATGTAATTCCAGTTTCACTGGTAGTTTCATGATTACATTTATATATATTTATATATCATTGTATGTTTTTGTTTATTAGGCTTCAGGTGTTGGTCGCATGAGGCCTAACACACTGGTGATTGGATTCAAAAAAGACTGGAGAGATTCCAGACCCAAGGATATAGAGAACTATGTTGGTGTTTTACAGTAAGTCCTTGTTTCTTTTGATTTTTTTTCAAGTGGGTGAGTTTGCCACAGTGTTGAATGAAATATTTGTTTTGTTTGTTTTTCAGCGATTCATTTGATTTTGAGTATGGAGTAGTGATGGTAAGGATCAGCCAAGGGTTTGACATCTCTCAGGTTCTGCAGGTGCAAGGTAGGTGCCCATCTGCAGTCAGATATAGTATGATATAATAAAGTTTGTCTGCATCTGAGAGAGACTCCTCGTTAAAAAAAAATGTCAGCAGCAAGTGCATATTTCAAATGTAGGTTGATGAAAGTATTCTCAATTAAAAGATTGTAATCCAGCAGTGTTATTAAATATATCAAATTTGTGCTGGTCTTCATTTGTTTTGAAAGCCTCAACATAGTGTGAGAATGTATCATCCTATTGCTATTTGTATTAATTATATGCAAATGAGGGAAGTGCTTTGTTGCTTTGTCTGGGTCATGAAGAGTTACCAACTAATTGTGGCTTCTTCAGTGTACAGTATATGGTGACATCAATTGTAAATGGTAATAACTGAAATAGCGTAACTAAATAAACTGCATAAATAATAATAATGAAATACATTTCTGCACTGTATACACCTGGTCTGAATTTTTATTACTGAGGGGATGTTAAAAGAATAACATAAAGAACAAGGAGCCGTGCTATGTTATGATGAAAAAAGAAATGTAACCACCCCACTTATTTTTATCATGAAAATTCCTTGAATGAAGATGCTTCCTGTTTAGACTGGAACACGTTTTGCCATGTTATACCACTGCCCTTTTACTCAGTTTAATCATGCATTTATACTCCATTTATATTTATTGCAGAAGAGCTGGAGAGGCTGGAGCTGGAGCGGCAGGCACTTGAGGCTGCCATTAAAGAGGAGGAATTTAAAGAGGGGAAGCATGGAATCCGTGGCCTGTTCAACAAAGCCAGCAAGTTTAAAATGTCTAAGCCAGATTCAAAAGGTACTTCAAACACAAACAGTACAACCCAGTGCTTGCGGCAGTTTTGTGGTATTGACTTCACTTAAATGGCTATTAAACTTATGATATGCAAGTGTTAGTTCTATGACCAGGGTTTGAAGCCACATTCTCCTATACAACAGGACAATGCAGCTAGAGATACTTACTCATTTACTGTATTCATCCTTCACATATGGTTTGTCCAGATGGAACAAACAGCAGTTGGTTTTGTCATTTGAATTCCCTTTGCAAAAGACTGACGGAATCAATGAGGTATGGCACTCAGCAGGTTGTCTGGTAATTGTTAAAAGAGTATTCTCTCAGGCTGCATTGCAGCTTTGTAAAAGATAGCATGCAGTAGTGTTGCCTGTGAGCCTTTTAGAACTCAAAAGGGTGTCTCAGGAGAGAGCTGTCTAGCTTCTCTTATCTTGGCTTGCTCATTGAAAGTCTAATACAAGAATACAGCAGGGAGACAGTTTTGTGGCCTTCAATTTCATGTCCAGACGCTGACGAACGATGAATGAAGCCAGTAATGAATTTATCTTTTTTGGAAGCAAATCTACATTTAGAAAAACTAAAACAAAATCACTTAACCTTTTTTTTTTAAATGGCACATTTAATTCAATGTTCTACATAATACTGTTTCTGCTATAGACAAATCATGTAGATTAACTTAATTTAAAGCAAATGGTCTGGCTTACTATGAAGCGTGTCCAATATATCCCTTATTGTACAATTAAAGTGCTTTAATTATTGATGGAGCTGGTCGAATGGATTGTTTAACTCGATTGGCTAAAATAATCAGACAGGAGGACACAACACTTAAAACACAATAGTTACGCCTAGTCCCACATAAAGAGAAATCCATGTGTATGTCAAGCTGAGTGAGATGCAGCATCTTGTTGGTGCAGCTTATTCCCTGTTTTACAGATGATTGTCTGTGGTACTTTGGGAACTTTTAGGGATCTATGAGGTACACTGCATTTACAGTGATCGAAAGATAGAACATGCCCAGTTCATCTTAACCAGACTCTCAGAAAATGACAAAGAGCTCCATTTCTCCTGAGCTAATCAATGGTAGCTTTCTCAGATATATATACTGGTATTGCTTCTGTGTTAAAAATATGTTCATTTGTGTATTAACGTTATGAAACCATAATCTATAGTAGCGCTTGTGATTGTCTGTATTGTTTTTATTAAAGACATAAGAGAGGACCCTATTTTAATTGTTTCAAATGCTGTCTGTATTTAGATCTGCTGCTGTTCAGATCAACTGAATAGAGCCCAATGTCTTTGTTTATCCTCCAGCTACATATGCTTATTACAACAATCCCTCGGCAACACCAGAACAGATTTGTTGTCTGTCTTTACTGTACATTTTCTTTTTTATATAGAGACCACCATGAACTCAGCTCAATCAATGCATGTGGGAGACATTAACCAAAGGCTTATGGAGGCAAGCACCCAGTTCAAAAAGAAGCAAGGCAAAGGCACCATTGATGTGTGGTGGCTGTTTGATGATGGTGGTAAGAGATGAACTATATCTTATAACAATCTTCTACCATGGATGCAGCATCCCTCAATGGGGCTGTGAACTATTTTATGATTCAGAAAGAATCGTATTCTGTAACCATTTTGTCAAAAAACAAATCCTTTGTGAAGTTAAGGATTTTGAAACGTGCAGTCTTTAGTAACTTTCACAAAACAGGTAGGAATCGTTTAAGATTCAATCTTGTATTAACAAACACTGGGTTTTGCTAACAAGAAGTTTTGAGACTTCTTAAACCGGTTAATCAACTCCAAACAGGTTACAATGCGTAAATGAAATCAGGATTCTCATTACCCATCTGTCTGTGACTTATAGGTCAATGGTATGAACTGGTAGTACTCATTCATTTGATAACTAGCTTTAAGATTAATTTCCTTTTTCAAATTTGCTGAGTTTTGGGAGCTCTGCTAAAGTGAATAGCTGAGTCGAGTATTCTCTTACACATAATTATCTTATTAGTTATGCACTTTATTGATTGCATGGTTATCTCTGTATCAACAATAAAGTACCTTCACAAGATTCATCATTGATAGTTTAACGCCTTTATGCCAAGACTTGCATTTGATTCCAGCAGAATAATTGTATAGGAGGAAAATTATGCTTTTAAATTGCCATAGAGCAAACATATATTTTCTAGTATAATACGACAGCATCCCCAGCTTGTATGCCACTCAGTAAGTACACTGTACAATACAAAAAGCCTTCTACAGACATCTGGGGTCGCAAGAGGATGTAACAGTAGTTTCTAAAAGGTCTGAATTACTGGACAGATAACAGTGTTCTGTATTCTCCGATAAAGGCAATTGTGCTGAAACATTAAATTGTCAGTGTGCTTGTAAAATAAAATCCTTTCTGTATAATATCTTCAATCAATCACATTTATACTCCTTTGCAAGGTTCATATATACAAGTGGGCTCCAGCACGTTGTCGACTCTTCCACAGCTAAATACTCCAGGAACATCCACACTCCCGAAAGCATCTACACATAAATCAAGTGTGATATCATCCCTAGTGAATGTCTGATGAGTGGCATACAGACTTATCAATATAAACTTGTAATATAACACATATTTATGTTTAGTTGTTATTATAAAAGACAGCAAACCAGTTGGCTATTGTAATTTGTTCTGCTATTTCAGGCTTGACATTGCTGATCCCTTACATCCTAACAACAAGAAAGAAGTGGAAAGACTGCAAGATTAGGGTCTTTATGGGTGGAAAGGCCAATCGTATTGATGAAGACAAGGCAGCGTACGCAACAAACATTTATTATTAGTATCATATTATCCTATCAGCTTTTGGTTACCAAACTTGTAAGGATTTGGTAAATCTGTTGCCACAGCATTATTGGAATTACATTGAGAAATCTTTATATGCTTGGTTCAGTTCGGGGTGGTTGGGAGTTTGACACTGACTAAATATTTCATTCTGCAATACTGTAAAATAATACCAGCAGGCCTGCTGTATGTTTCATTTTCATAACTTAATTTAGACTTGAATTAGCAAGGGGAAAGAGTTACTGACTAATGCAAAATATCCATTAAGTTGTGATGTATATTATTTTAATTAAAACTGAATAAAAATGTTCTGGTAGCTAGATAAATAAAAATGCTCTTAGCTGCTGGCTAACGTTTTTTTTTTTTTTTTTTTACAAAATGTAATTGTAGTTATGTTGTATTCGGTCACGCAGTTTCAAATATTTATTAATCCTTAAGACCACTGGAGCAGCCATAAGAGATAAGATGGAACAGGATTATGCTAAAATATGAATGTGTAATTGTTTGAAATATTTCTGAACAGTAAATACAGGCCAGTCAATATCAGAAGCTTCACATTTGAACTATTCTTGTCATTTTCTCCTAGAATGATTTCACTCCTGAGCAAATTCAGAATACAGTTTGTTGACCTTTATGTTGTTGGAGACATCAACACTAAACCAACTAAGGAGAGGTAAGAAACGAGTGAATTATTCTACGAACAAAAAAATCACATTCAAATGACAAAACAAAACTCAACCACACCTGCTGTAGAGCTCTACCTTGCATTCTACCTCCAATTAATTGCCTCATCTTGCATTCTAATATTTGTAAAATACATTACTGTTGACACTTTTTTGTAATAACTACCCTGTATACTGTTAAAGTTTAATTATACTGTTATTCTTTTAAACCTAAGTAAGTGATATATTAGCAGGTATACGTGGGCTACTTTATAGTTTACAGAAATGAATCAGATCTCCTGACTATATTTCTTATTTTCTACATAAAATATATGAACAATATTCCAAGACTGTGAGATTTGCTTACAATAACATAATTGTATATCATATTTGGGGATCTATAAATAGGCATGTATAAGACATTATCAAAAATGTGTTTTACAATATGAGATGTATAAACTGAAAATGCTACTTTTAGAAAGCTTCATATAGAAGGGTCCAATGGTGAACGACATCTAAAAGTATCCCCAGTTTACGATGATAAAAAATAAACCGTACATGTTTTAACTTAGAAGTTTCGCACCGCCTCAGTTATAAAATGTATTTGTACACCTTCGCTTTGCAGCTGGAAATTCTTTGAAGAAATGATTGAGCCCTATTGTCTCCATGAATGCTCCAAAGACCCTGCAACAGCTGACATGCTGAAGAAGGAAAGCCCTTGGAAAATCAAGGATGCAGAGCTGGAAATGTGCAAGGAAAAGGTAAACCATTGTCTAATGAATAACTATTTGTAAATGTAGTTTATCATAACCATTGCAACAATGCTTTTGTTTTTTTGGGGTTTTTTTTTTTCAATACAGAATTACCGGCAGGTTCGTCTCAATGAACTGCTCCAGGAGAACTCCAGAGCAGCTAACCTCATCATTATGTAAGTACAGGCACGGAGAAGGTTTATAAACTTCATGGTCAAAACGGAGAAGCAGACATTCAGTCAAAATAAATATTATAGGACCCAAAGGACTACATACCACTTTAGAGGTATATACAGCAAGAGGTGTAATTTTACATTATTTAATACTGTTCCTGAATGGATGTTTATTAAAGCATTTATAACAACAACATATTTGCTTTGTCTTGAACTCGCCATCAATCACGAGAGCTGGGCTCCCCTTCCATAGCCAAATTAAAGAAAGTTTATTCAACAACTTGCAACTTCTTTTATATATATATATAAAAAAAACTTTTTAAAGCTAAATAAAATACAGATTTTAAAAAGCATCCTTTATACTGCTTAAAAACAGGTCTCAACAGATGTTCAGTGCTCATGTGTTTTTCTTAATTCAATGTAAATGTATGTCATGTAAAGAAACTACGGGTCCTTTTTTCATGGCCTCTTTTAAAAAAGGGTAAGTAGGTTTAAAAGTCATTGTATTTATTTTTGAACTTTTCCAATACCTTTTTATGATGTTTACATACATAGCTCAGATATATCATTTTTATAAAGTCTCTCTGTATCAGAATCGACCTGTCATTATCTGTGTCTGTAGAAACCAATAGCCAGCTCATTATAAGAATTTTAAAAATATATATTAAAAAATCACACGATACAGTGACCTTTCAACTATGCTGGCCCCACATACCAGCCCAGACAACACCATGTGGATTCTGATATAGACAACACGTATTTAAATGCCATATTAGAGGAACAGTTAAGGTAATGAAAAGGTGGCTTAAATTTGAAGCTACTTAACCTTTAAACCTTGTTTTGATGAACTTCTAGGTTGGTATTGCTCACAGTGTATGTATATATGTAATAACTATGGTAACACATCATTTTCTTCTATTCCCAGGAGCTTGCCTATAGCAAGAAAGGGGTCTGTCTCTGATTACCTGTACATGGCCTGGCTGGAAATTCTTACGAAGAACCTGCCTCCCATCATGCTGGTCAGAGGCAACCACAAGAGTGTGCTGACATTCTATTCTTAACAAATGCACAACACATTTAGACACATTTTTAATGTTTAAAACAAAATCTAATCAGCTGTAATAATAAAAAGAATTCTGACAACAAAGTGAACAACTGGCATCTACTGCCATCTAGTGATAACCCTGTTTTATGCACTGTATTGAAAACTAAATTGTCAAAAAAAAAAAACTGGTGCTGCAAAGATTATTATTATTTGTTTATTTAGCAGACACCTTTATCCAAGGCGACTTACAAAGACTAAGGTATGTGAACTATGCATTAGCTGCAGAGTCTCTTACAACAATGTCTCACCTGAAAGACAAGGAGCACAAGGAGAGGAAGTGACTTGCTTGGGGTCACACAGTAAATCAGTGAGGCAGGATTTGAACCAGGGACCACCTGGTTACAAGCTATTTTCTTTAACCACTGGACCACACCTTATACCAACACACAATTGTATTGATCTTCTCTACACTTTTGTAATTTATCATATTAAAATTACTGAGGTGATGTTCCAAACAAACTCTTGAAATGTATTACTTGTTCAAATCCTATTATTATACATAGAGGCTAACTCCATAACTGGTGAGCAAAAAAAATGACTTTGTTCCATTTGAACTAATATTTTCTTCAAGCCTTTTTTTTATTCCTTGTAATATTCCTCCTCTAAACGTGTCCAGACATAACTTATAAAATCAATGTATATCAAAAATTGTCTTCAAATATGCCAAGCCATGTTGTGCAACTTTTCTTTCAATAATATTTCTGCAGTGTGATTTTTAAATACTTTAAATACTTTGTACCAAATATATATATATATATATATATATATATATATATATATATATATATATATATATATATATAAATCAGATTTTATTTTTTGTTTAACCCTTTCAGTCCTGAATTATTTATGCCGAGCTTAATAATAAACTCCTTTATTAAATATACATGAGAACAGGACAAAAAAAAACCAAACATGTACATATATTTATACAGTACCTCAAACTGGGACCTAGGAGTCCCGTGAGGTTCCAGCATGATTTCCCACCACAGCATATGTTAACACACAGCGCTAAGGTAAGACTGGACCTTGAGGTCCTGCCAGGACTGAAATGGTTAATTATTGCATTACATTGGATGGCATATGATGACTAGGATGCACTCTACCTTTTCAGATGCTTGCAATTATGTATGGGTAATAAACATTTCATATATTACATTTGCATGTCTTGTTTTGCTCAATTCTTAGTAGTTTGTTATTATTTTTATGTTCCATACTGCCCAGCCCTTGTACAGTTTACCTGGCTAAAGGATGTATTTATTCTGTTTGCATTTAAACTTCACTTGGTTATGCCACTATAGCTGTACAGATTCAAAATAGACCCATTTAAGTTTATTCTAGCTGCTTTATATACAAGTTGAAAAAAAAAAAAACACAAGTGATTAAAAAGCTTCCTGTATATTTTTTTTAACAAACTGCTGCAAGAACTTAGTTTAACAGTGCACAGCAGAAGGACACAGTAAGGGTAATAAGGGTATTTAGGGTTAGGGTATTTAGGGTTAGGGTTAGGGTATTTAGTTTGTGAGTCTGACTTATGTCTATAAAGAAAAAAAAAATGAATGTAGATGATTATTCCAGTATTACATTAAGCTTGCTAACTTTTCCTATAATCCACACTAAACATGTATTAATAAACCTATCAATGCTGCATCTTCCAAACTAAACGGGGATACTAGATCAGTAGCTTCAAGGCAGATCATAGACCTGTGAAAAAAGAAACTTGGTACGGACATTCATTGCCATAAATTATTGGTGACTTGTTGTCTTTTCCTTTTTAACCGGTCACTCAGACATTTTACCACACATTCTTATCTTAAGTTACAGCTTTAGTTAGCAACATATTGCATTTCATGCAGGCCATAGGTGGCATTACTTTAACATGAAATGATAATGTATTCTTTCAACAAAACACTATGTATTTTTAAAAATAAAGACACATATTATTTATAAAGATTTTCCTTGGAGCCAATTGGGTTTAAATTATTTGAATGTTATTATCTGCCATTATCTAAATTAAGGGATCTTTATCATTCGGATTCGACCATACAAAGAAATAGGGCGAGTACAGTTGTAAAGGGTTGGGCACAATCCAAATACTGAAACATGAAAGAAAATAAATGTTTTAATTGGAATTGATGATGATGATGTTGTACCGTATCTGGATGCTCCACTGGTACGTGATTCAGGTAGGTTTGGAGAATACCGACAAGTGATATTCATCTGAAAATTATTATATTAATTCAATTCAGCTTACTTGTGTCCACGTATGTATAATTGTATTTAAAATATACGACTTGCAAAAATAAGTGCATCTGGAATGTTATTAAAAGAAGTGCGTGTCTTATGCAATGTTATAAATGCAATACCGTTTTATTTATTTATTTATTTATTTATTTTTATGAAACTCAGTGCAGCCAGCATAGATTAATTGGGTCTGCACGTCTGATTTGACGGAAGGAAATCGTACAGCCATTTCAGTAGCACAACCCAAAGTGCATAACAAAATGGCTCTTCTCTGTAAACATCTTTACCTTTGTAGATATTTTCTCCTAAACTGTCGTATATTCAAATCTCCATTACTTCGGAGTAAAAGAATTCTACATCAATATTTTCCAACAATGAAAATGCCCAGAGGGAACGGGAAATGTAAAGGTAATGTAGAGATTAGATCATGACTGCATCAATTAAGCATGCACTGTAGACCACAATCACTAATTGTATGTAAATATGAATGGTTTGTGTTAGTTATAACACTATTATTTGTATGTATTATGCAGTCGGGTACGCAGTGTGACGTCGGAATACTGCTTTACTATGAAATTGAACTTCTAGAAACAAAACGTAAAAATGTGCATAGCACGCAGGCTCGCTCTCGTTTTCCTCTCGTGAGATGAGAAATTTTTTTTAAGTGCTTTATCTGTAGTCATGGAGACCGCTTTGTCAATTGATTCGTAAAATATATAAATTTAGACCTTATAAAGTACATTTAATTTTAGCTAGTTTCGTTTTATTAAGAGTGTTTTATATTTTATTTTGACAAAAACTGTTTGTTTTTATTTTTTTTAAAAAGGGGGCGAGGTGTATGTGGCGCGAAATATCAAGTTCAGTTGGTTTGGCGGGGTTCTAACTTTAGGGAGTGCAGCTTACACTAAGCCAGAATTAAATACTGGTAATTAATTTATCTGAATTAACGCTTAATTTCTGTTTAAAATGCCCTGCTCTCAAGTAACCGAAGTGAACGGCACCTCGCCTGCAAAAAGGCTGAAGGAAATGCATCCTGAGGGGAAAATGCTGCTGAAATTTGCCAAACTTTCTGAACATGCTACCTCTCCAACAAGGGGGTCTACAAAAGCGGCGGGCTATGATTTGTACAGGTTAGTGTATGGATACAGTAATATAAATTAACTTTTTGACATGTAGATTTATCTACCTGCAAGATGCCAGCTTGAAACGTGGCAAACCTGGCTACATTAGTACATTTTCATAAAAATTATTAACTTCTGTGTAATTGTCAAGTACTTTTATTGATTATTTAATTAAGGATGTATTACTTTTCTCGAGCTGAAATGCTGAGAGAAACAAAGGTTTCATACAAATGTGAATATTTGTACATTTTACCGTAGATATTATAACCCTCTTATTGATAAATTTTTCTTTTTAGTGCTTATGACTATACCATTCCCGCTATGGATAAGGCCATCGTGAAAACTGATATTCAGATAGCTCTGCCTTCGGGTTACTACGGAAGAGTAGGTGAGTAGAATTGAGCTTATCTTCTGCATACAATACTACACCTAGAGAATTATAAATGTGCCATTCTGCACATTTTCAAGTATTTGTATCCGTGCCCATGTAAAGTGTTGTGTACAGGCTTGAGTCTGCAGCCCTGTATTACTGCCCGCAAACATGATTCAAATTAATTGATGTCCATAATATTATTGAGTGGTATTTCCAGTAGGAAAGTAAGCCACTGATGCGCTGTAAATTGAGTTTTATTCCAGCTGTTTGTTTTGTTTCTTTACACACTGTATTACTTTTGCACAAAATTCATGCTTGTAGATCTGTATAAATTGCTCTTTGTGGATTATTCATTTAATTTGATATCTTTTTCTCTCTTAGCTCCAAGGTCTGGATTAGCAGCAAAATATTTTATTGACGTTGGAGGTACATTTTTTAATCATTTTATTTTGATATACACAGTGTCATTTTTAGAGAGAGAGAGAGAAACTTGCTACTCATTAATTCAGTCTCTCAATACCAAACTCAAAATTCCAAACATTTCAAGCTCCCCTCCTCCACATCCTGGGTTGCTCAACTCTCAAAGCAGAAATACCTCATTACCAGTATGTGTGGCTGCCATTAGAGCAATTTAATTTGCCTTGTGATTGGGGTGGGGGTTGTATATTTATCCTCCAAGGTCACACATGCCTGTAGTTAATGGTCTATAAAGGCTTGGTATCAGTTTTTTTGTGTATCGTATAGGCTCAGTTACTGTATTAACAGTATAGTTCTACAGAAATTCTTTATAGTAACATTTATTTGTCTTAATTGTACAGCTGGTGTTGTTGATGAAGATTACAGAGGGAATGTTGGTGTTGTGCTCTTCAACTTCAATAAAGACAGTTTTGAAGGTGAGTCATCAACCCCTAATATATAGAGTGATATTAATGGTATTTTAATCAATCTCTGAAACTTCTCAGGGATTAGGTTGAATCTAGTTTTAATGGCACACTTAGGTATGGTCCAAAACTATTGTTGAAATGTAAAATGGCAGGACCTGTTTTTTTTTTTCAGCTTCATAAACTGATTATATAGTTTATCTAATTTCTTTTTTTTTTCTCAGTTAAAAAGGGTGACAGAGTAGCACAACTAATATGTGAAAAGATTTGCTACCCAGAGCTTCAGGAACGTGAGGCAAGTTGTATTTATATATTTCAGTGTGTGCTGTGATGTGCAGATTAGGCCCTGTTTTAATTATTCTAACTTTCTTTTAGACCCTGGATGAGACTGAACGTGGAGCTGGTGGCTTTGGATCTACTGGAACAAATTAAAGTGGAAGTTGCTACATTTTGTTGTGTTGAAAAATGGTCCTGTTCTAAAGGGCTAATTTATTGCCTGTTTAATAATAATAAAAGTAAGCATTTGCATAAATGTATTGGTGTTTATTGTTATAGAAGGGAGTGTGTATACCCATGATTTATAATAAAACATGCTCCAGTCTAGAGTTATCATTCGGAATTTGTGTGTGTCTGTTTTTGTTGGACATCTAAATGTGTCCCAGTTTACTTTGGTACCTTTTACCCTACATGCTTTGTTCCTCTGGGTGACCATGCATGCATTCAATGGTGCCATTTATGTAATAATGGCACCCGTTTACCCATTTAACTATGATGAGTTGACAGAACATTGTGTCCTGCAACAAAATTGTCTACACTGCAAGAGCTTGTTAAACTGTAAGGCTTTGATTAGAGTTTAATTTTACTTTTGAATACTACATTCTTAGCACTGCAGGGTTTACATTAATTAAAATGTGTGCTTCTGTGTTGTGTGCAGTACTTGAAAGACTAGACTCTTCCGGATTGGAAATATGGTCAGAAACAGCTAATTGGCTTTTTTTTTTTTTAGTTATATATTATTCCAAATACAAACCTACTTCTAACATGGAAATTGTATTAAGTATGTACATTGGGAATGTACAGTACATGTCACCTGCTATCCTGGAAAAAGTAGCTAAATATGACATATCCACATTATGTATAAGTACATGTTCTAAGAATAGCCAAACCAAGTTACTTTTTATTCAGTTGAACAAAGTTATATTGTCCAATGTTGCATGTTTATTTTGTCATGTTAAGTTATTTTTGGAGACCAAGTGAAACATCTTCAGTATATTCACAATGAAAGTATATTTAGGAAGGTGTGGGTGTGCACTTTTCATATCGACCACAGTGTGGTGATAGAGGTTCATATTGCATTTAGTTTTGTGGTCAAATCACTTTGGAAGTGCTACTCTGACTAGGCTAGGGCAGGGGTTTTCAATCGCTGGTACGCATACCCCTGGGGATACTTCTAAGGGTCATAGGGCGTACGTAGGACGACTCAAATGCACAAATAACAATGAAATGTGTGTTTTTTTTGTTTTTTTTTAACAGTATTATATAGTATCTCTAAACCAATGTGCATAAATATTACATGTTTGTATAGCTCAAAGCGAACTGCAGATAAAATAAAACAAACAAAAAAACAACAGAATATATCACGTCCGTATTTACGCATGCGTGATTTCGATTGAGGGGACAGGATTTCCATTAGGATGGGTGAAGCAGGGGTCTGGCGATTGTGCCTAGGCTATGGAGAGCGTTTTGTGGTGCTTGTGAACTTTGCTGTTTTCAATGTCATTTAGTCATTTAACAGACGCTTTTATCCAAAGCGACTTACAGAGACTTTGAGGTGAACCTCCTGGTAATAAGCCCCTTTCTTTAACCACTGGACCATCAAGCCGCCTAATCAAGGAAGCGTAATCTTTCTGCATTTTTTTTTAGAAGTAGTGGTATAAATGCTCTGGTAAATATAATTATTAATTATAATACTCATACTTTGACGGTTTTTGTTTTATTTATTAGGCGCGGCTGCATTTTGGTAACAGCAGCAGCGTCTGGTTGAATTTGTTTTCGGTGTTTGATGAAATTGATACATTGTTTACTGGCAAAACAAAGGAAGAAAACACGAGTACAGAAAATGCAAAGCGACAGAAAGTTATACCGAATCCCTTTGGGTAATTTATATGTTGGATTTAATAATAACGTTTATCATTGTTAGTAGTTATTATTGTTTTATCTTGAGGTAAACATTTTAAATGCCACATAATTATGCGGAGATGGGAAGTAAACGTTAAAAAACATTTACAATGCACACTATTTTGTGTTATTTATACTAACTTTGCCGAATAGAAAGCGAATACTACTTTTTCCAAAGAGATTACTAAATACTCGTCTTTTAATTCTGTGCATCCAAATACTTGTAACTAAAAGTTTTAAGAATTAAGCCTACTGTTTGTCCTAAACCAGCAGTCACCCAAACTGTTGTGACATAAATTATTTATTACATAAACGGGGAGGAAAACAAATGTGTTAATCAGATTATTGTCCATTTGATTGCAACTGTTGTGCCATTCAGTAGAACGAAAATTGTAACGGGGTACTTGAGCTGAAACCTCCAGACAGAAGGGGTACAGTTTCAAAAAAAGGTTGAAAACCCCTGGGCTAGGCTACTGAACATTGCCAGAGCGTTCAAGACTAGAGCTGAGCCCAGGTTTTTATTTATTATTATTTTTTTTTAAATACAGCCTTTAGTCCATTTTGGCAAGTAATTAGAATTTGTAAGGTGCGCCATCAATAAAAATAAATCATCCCAAGAATTCAAAGCTGTGGTATATTACTTTAAATTCGGTATTGTTATTTAGCTTTAAAGTGGTCAAATCTCTAAAATCAAAGGTAAAATTTGTAAGGAGAAAAAATCAGGTGGGTGCTTCATGATGATATTAATTGATATAGCACTCCTGACTTCTATAAATGTGTGATCTTGAGTACATGAAAAAATGGCACTACTATAATTTACTGCTAAGTGCCCACAGTACGGTGATACAGTAGTCTGTCACATATCCGCCCTAACCATCTATCCGCCATGATCAATCTTGTCAGCAGCATTAGTTTATTATTGAACAGAGAAGGTTAGTTTAGAGATTGAAGATACTACCAAAGTTTTCTTACATAGTGTTATATGTACTCTGCACAACCATTGCTGGTAGTGTCACGTGAGCTGTTCAGTGTGTTGATATACAAATAAATCCTGTTCGCCTGCGGGGTGTATCATCTTCAACCTCCGTCTCGATCTCCTGCCTGTCACTAAGCAGCGAATGCACGCACCCACACGGCAGACGGCTACTCTGTCACAAGCATTAATACCCTGTATCTTTCTAAACAAGGGATTTAGGGGAGCTCCCTAATAAAAGCTGAATCTCAAAACAATAATTGTGTGAATATAGTAATTGTTACAGCTGTGTATAATGATATTTAAAACAGGGTTCATTCATCCAGCTTTTTACATATCTGCCCTTACTTTTGTCCCACCGCAGTTGGATATGCAATGGATTACTGTACTACTAATAAAACCAGAAGTGTTGCAGAATGGCTTTCATTTCCTTTACTATAATTATCTTTAAAGCAGTAGTTATGCTTTTAACATTTTCAATACATTAGCAATAAAAACTCTGAATGTTCATGAAAAGCTGACCAGGACATAATCAAATCTCTGACACCCTGACTACTGGTACCCAAACGTGCAATAATGTGGACTCGGAGTTAAACCCATGCTATTCAGAGCACACAAACTAATAAAACTTCATTTTATAGAATGCAGTTTTAATGCTGCATGAATCACTGGAACGCAGGGAGTTAGAAAGTGGGAGGTGAGGTTCTCTTGGAATAAGAGTGGCATTACTCATCAAAAATGAGTTGGAAGATTGGATACATTTGGTCATGTCCAAAGGCTTTGATGCCAGTCATTAAATGTATCTGAGAATAAATTTAAGAGGCTGTTGGCTCCAAGTACACTAGTACCTTGCATGTGTCCATCTATGTAGCTATTATATAACAAGTGCCTTGGAATTTACTTTTAATTAAAACAAACAAAAAAGAAGACAGTTAAATGTTATTTTCTCCCTGGGTTTGATTCAGCCCAATCAGTCATTTGGCAAGAGGTTGCTCTGCTACTCTGTCCATGGAAGACTTTAACAAATCCTAATGTATGAAAGTCAATGGCAAAGACAAACCACTTGTACATGTTAATTATTTGATAAATCCACTAAAATGTAACATCTAGGACAGATTTGATCTATGGTGCAGTTTCGCTGGGTCGACCCCACCCTGTTCTAAATAGTAGACAGGAATTCAGCTTAAAGTTTATTCCAAAACTCCAACCACATAGCTGGCACACAGGAGAGGAGCACCTACTAACCCATCATCACCACTTCCTGCAGAAACTGGTATTCTTTTGAAGGTTTCCAATCCACTTACCAGTACATCCAGACCCAACTTTCCAAGTTGGTACAGCTGTTAGTTTTATTTTACTGAGGTGCATTGACTAAATATTCCTTGAACTGCTGTCTTACTAAACTAATTTTGGGAAAGGGGAAAACTTACAGAGAATTTTAATTGTGCGTGTTGAACTTTATTGAAGGCATCTTTATATCAAATTTAAAACTGTCTGGCAAAATCCTGCTCATTTGTTTTCATTGTTTAATTTCATTAAACTGATAGAACTGCAGATAATGTTGTCTAAAGGATTGAGAACATGTCTTGTGATTTATTCTAAATCAGCCACAGACTGACCTGGGGCAAGTCACTTGATCTACTGTAGATTTGTATGAACTTCTGGTTTTAGTATGATGAGCACACACAAGAAAAAGCAAAGCTTCCCCACTTTGGAAAATACTGAATGCTACACAATGTAACTCAGTTTTCATGAATTTCTGGACAAATAATTGTTACCTTAAATGTAAGTTTGTTTTCTAATGCTTATATCAAATATATGGGTCTAACAATTATTTATTTGCCACAATAATAGCTGGTTGTGAAAGGCAGGAAAGTATTGAGAGGAACAACTTTTTTTTTCTTTGAATTGTATTTTTGCACAGTACTCAGTGGCCTAATGTTACAAATGCAGTTCTTCTTAAAAGGGAATTTTAAACTGCAGAATTAAAAAAAAAAAAAAAATGGGGGACATTTTTATCTGTTTTGCTCCAATATACACAGCCTATTCATCCCAATTTCTAGAGCCTAAACTGAACAGTCCAAGTGCAAAATAGCTTCAGAAATGGAGGCTGCGGACATCAATCGGTCAGTGAACAATTATTCTCATGTGAGATGAGCCGGTTGGTAAAATGATTAGGTAACAGAAGTAGCTGAGGAAGCTACGGATTTGGACCAAAAAGAAGATTCAGCCATGCTAGAGCTTAATGAATCTCAGTTAGAAGTTCAGCCTCATATATTAAGTCTTAACTCATAAAACAAAGTGTGATCACGTCTAAGTAAGTGATTTATCAGCCTTACTGCTGCCTGAACAAGCAGTTTGAATCTTTATCTGGCTGTTGGATTTTGGGCTTGTCAGAAAAACACATTTTGATGTGCAGTTTGATGTGAAACCCACACAATAAGTGTAATAGAGCAAAGTATGGAACTGATCATGGTGCAGTTCTTCGATGGCATGGTCATTTAACATAGAAGTAACTGCCCTACATATTGAAACATTTTCCTTAATACTGCAGGCATGGTTTAGATTAAACAGTGGCACACTATGCATTAAGCTTAATGTCTTTTACAATCACATTGAAAATACTGTACTGTTGTATGGGTTTAATATCAATGAATATAGCCCTAAAACAAGGTTATGTTTTAAATGAACCCATTTACCAGGGTGGCAAGTCAACACCATTTTTTTTTTCTTTTCTGAAAAGCAAAAACATTGATGTTAAAAAGGTTCATTTAGTAGTTTCCCACACGATAATAAATCTGATGATAAACAAGGACACCTTTTGAAACAAAAGAATTTCGAATTCTGACACACGCTGGAACATCCCAGCCCATTATTTTCTTTAGCAAAGATTTCCTGACTGAAGGAAACTGTTGCTGTTGGATTGGTTTCTGGCTTTCTCTTTACATGTGTCATGCTTCCCATGAGCTAATGAAAGCTTCTGAAGGTTGTTTTTTAAAAGTGAACATGTACAGAATACACTTGACATTTCACTCCCCCACCCCAATGCAGCATGAAAAATGTGTTTCCCACCAGGAGGATTTCCTAAGTTTAAAAGTAATGTGCAATAATTATTATGGGTAGGGCATAAGAAAACATGTTACCAATTACATAGAAACGGACTGGACTATGTATTTTATATACTGGATTGGATTTGACTTTGAATTCCAATATGTGCAGGAACTACTGTAGCACCACTCCCTGGTATTGTTAATGGAACTGGGACTGCTGTTGTCATTCTTGCTACCTGGCTCTAAATAAAGTTCTGTTTACGTTGAAAAAGCATAACTCCCATCTGGCAATAGTATCAAATACCAATGATTCATTAAGACAAAAAAAGAAAAAACAGACATTTTTACCTCTTCAGTTCGTTACATGGCAGACTTCTTGCTACAGGTAAATGTACTCGCTGTCAAAAGTCCTCCAAGCTTGAGTTTGTCCTGGGTTGCCCTCAAATGCATCTGTCTTCCATCTGTAGAATTGTTTTCCAGCTTCCTGGGCCTCGCATCAAAAGTATGGTCACCACCAATTAATCATAACTAGCATAGGAAGTACAATACAATGGCAATAGTTCAGAACAAGAGTGATACCTATAAAAAATATTTGGTCAGATACAAAGTCCATTTGTTCTGATAAAGTTTTTGGCCACAAATTCTGTGGAAAGTGGAGCTTGGAACCATTGGTGTATAAAGTATTAGATTAAACCAAAAACAGGTACCTTCGCGTTTCTTTAAACAAAAAAAAAAAAAGGATTAAAAAATAGTTTATAATCTGCAAAACAAAACCGCAGAACTCTATAGCAGCATAGGAAAGACAACTCCATTCAAAACCATTAAATGAATCCTGTGTATGTTCCTGTATTATTTTATAACAAGGAACTACTTTAATGTTTCTAGTTTAGTTATAGTAGGATTCTTTTTTCCAAGTTAAATATGGACCTAATGTACAACACTGTACATTTGAAATGAGTGGTGTAATACAAGCATATGCAGATTATTTTGTTAAATAGTCGATGTCAACAACTGGTTTGTAAGTTGAATTTACAGCTTTAAGAACACATTGTGACTTGATATCACATGGCATTCCAAAAAAGAACAGAATATTTATTCAATGCCAAACCTTATACAGACAAAAGACGTTCAAATTGAAGCCATGTGTATTAGAACAACAACTTTGCTGTCTTTGGCTGGGGCTGCTAATAACTAGCACAGATATTTAGGACGGCCTCACTGGTTTCATGTAAAGAGCAGGCTTACTGACACAATTATTTGTCTTTATTTACAGGAACGTCACGGGTGTCTGGTAATCAAGTATGCCTGATATTGACATTTGAAATCCCTTGAATGACTACATGTAAAGTGCAGTATGGTCGTTTGAAAGTAACCAACCTGTTACGTTATCTGTATGGAAAGTACAACCACCATCATAACAAAGTATGACCTGTTGAACCAGCCCTCATTGATCTTTTAATTTTATAGTAAAAGCATCATTTCCTGTGATTTGTTTTCTGTGCTTTTCTAGAGTTTAACTTTCTGTGTAGTTTGTTTACATTCCCCAAAGCCTACTTTAGCAGAGGAGACACAAGCTTCCTCCCCTTTTCAAACCTGCGTGCCATTGTCTTGTTCTGTGAGACAAATGGGATTAGTCCTACTTCTACATGGCAGTAGCAGGTTGTAAAACAACATTATCAAGCTCTGTTGTCCATCTGACACGTTTCAAAGTGACTACTGGTCTGTGGTACAATTTACTTTCTCTTTAAAAATTACAATATGCCCCGAATCACTAGTGCTCCAGTATTACTAGTCAAGAAAAATGATTAACTCAAGTAAGATTCTTCCCTATGACAGTGTTATGTTTGAGAATGGCACACTGTTGATCTGCCACACTTGACACTTGCAATACACCTTCTTCAAATACTTTTATGGTGAACAAAAAACAACTGAAGTGAACAGAGCAGATCAACCTGTTAAACCAAAAATATGATTTTATTGTGATATTACTGACACTAAACCCTCATTGATGTGTACTGTGCAGATGTTGTCTTTAATGTCACCTTGTTGACAGCACTGATTGTCATCTGACTGCTGAGAACCTTTGTGGCCCTATGCTGGCCTCAGTGCATAATTTGGAAGGAAGTCACATATTTTGCATCATCAGGATGGTGTATACAAGTAAAAGAAGTAGTTGGTCGTTATAAGCACCATTACAAAACCCTAACATATAGGGTTTTCAAAAAACTAAAAATCTAGCTTCCATGATTAAAAAAGTAGCATGATTACAGTATAGACACACTTAATTTACATGTATTATAGGTATAACTGAGACAACTTTGGTTGGTCTGCAAAGTAAATGAAATATTTAGACTGAATAGTAATTGCATTCTGGCTACCAGTTTGTAAGATATTACAGTGCATTCATAAATCTAGGATGTCAACGTAACTAGCACCACTTAATATAATAAATTGCTGCTCTAGTAGTAGGGAGTCGGAAAATTGGAGAAGCAAAGTTACAGAAAAGTCCTTCAAGGCAGAGCAAAATCGTATACTTCTGCTGAACTGATGAAATGCCTCAGCATTGGTGCCTAGCAATAATAAGTCCCAGTAAAGTGTTTTAAGATTCAACATATCATTATACAACACAACACCTGCATCTTCTTAAAGAGGCTGAGCTTTATTTATATAAAGCCTGAGAAAGTGGTTGATTTTGGCTAGGGTTTGCATGCCGTACCTCATATATATTTTTAATTTTTTTATTTTTTTTTTATTCAACACGTAGCAGTGCTTGCTCATACTTCAAAGTAATAGGAGATTGTATCCATGATATGTAGAATCTGCTTGGGAATCAACAGCAACAGCTGAGCCTTTTCTTTGGCATAAGCAATGTCATATTCTTCTTCACTTGCTGAGTTAATGAAGAATAATTTGGATTTTCATTTTAAGGATGTCACCAAGCTCACCAGTGAGGTAGTCTTTGTCATGTTTGTCCTCCAGATTGTCAAGTTCCTTCTTTTTATACAGCGGGACGCTGCTGATTTGTAACGAATAGGCTCCAGGTATGGGTTTCTTCTTGGTCAGGTGAAGATAGCTTATTCCTTCTTTCTGGTTGATTTTGAAGAAGCCGTCCTCGTTTCCAAAATCAATCAAGTATCGCACGTGGTTAGTCAGTGCGGTGAGCGCTGGTACCAGCTCCAGGATGTGGTCTTTTTTGTCCAGGTCAGTGATGTTCAAGCTGAAGACTAGAGGTTCTTCAATGTCCACACTGGCAAGGCTGATGCTCTCATTTTCATCCTGGAAATAGAAAATAGAATCTACTTAATATGCCTGTACACTTACACGTGTGGCCTTTTTTCTTTTACCCCCATTCAGACAACTCACTTACTAAATATCTTGACATTCAGTGTGATACTTGAAATTGACAGTCACTACTGCAGAAAAACATTCTCGGGTAAAATTAAGAAAAAAATACGCCACTTAGATGTTCTGCTTTGGCATGTTTTTGTTATGTCAGGCCCCAGTTCCCAAAGCTTGAAAGATTGGTTTTCAAATTGTGTTTGTATGAATAAAAAATTGATATTCTTCAAGATACAATTTGTTATTCTTATTGTATTCATAAAAACACAGTTTGACAAAACAAAACAAAAAAAAACCTCAAGTTAAGCTTTTTGAATAGGGTGTCCTTATGGTGGCTAGATTGGAACCCAGTCCCAGTGTAACATTGCAAAGAAAATCCCAGGACAGTTACCTGCGAGTCGTTCTGAGATTCAGCTTCTGTTCCATTGGTGCTTCTGCGTTTCCTGCCCTTCTTGGGATAGCCATTAATCTTGCATTCATAACAAGCTTCTGGTGAAAGTGAGTTGTCATCTGTATCTCCTCCCACTCCTTCTACTGCCAGTGCTTGGTCCCCATTTCCAAATCCGACTCCAGATACACAGTGCCTAAAAATATGTACAGATAGTTCTGATTCAAATTCACACATAACTCTTCAACGCAATACATTTTAAAGGCCTTTAGAGCAGTTCTAATGGACATCATATAGTTTTCCAGTGCTAATAAGTGAGCAGTCTTACCCTTGTCCTACTCTGTAATAGCCAGTTGGACAGGCACAGAGGTAACCACCGTCAGTGTTGGAGCATCCATAGCTGCAGGGACTCTGAGAGGAAGCACACTCATTGACATCATGGCATGCTCCGTGGAACTGTTCAAACTGGAATCCTGTGGGGCAGATACACCGGAAGCTTCCGAGCGTATTGTGGCAGGAGGCTCCACCGCAAACCTGAGAGCTGAGGCATTCGTTTTCATCTGTGGGCAACAAATACTACAGTTTTTTATTTTTATTTTGTTTTATGAATCCCGTGCATTTATAAGTCAAACTGTCAGTTACGGGTTGCTCAAGATTTTCAGTGTAACTTATCCTGTGTACAGATGTCATCCTGTGCACGGAACATAATAGAACCTAAGCCTCAGTCAACACACTCACAGTAGCTTGTTCCACCTACACAGTGTGCATTGTTTTAGTGAGTGAGTCACTACCTGAGAGAATCTTGAACCTATTAATTTATTAATTGATTACAAATTGTTATGAACAGGGATAGCTCATTTACAACATATCATTTAGAGGAGCACAGGGTTCAGAGACTGCTGGGAGATAGTTCCTGGGACCTATACTAACATTTAACCATCGATATTATTTGGTAATGTGTATTTGCAGTTCTAAAGTGTACATAAACCTTATACATGAAGGTCACTTCTGTTGACTTCTGTTGACAATATGGTGATCAAATAAGGTAATTTTTGTAAAGTTCTAAAGAAACCCAGCTGCTGTAGAATGTAATATAGTTGGTTTATTTTGCATTCATGTTATATAATGAATAGATTTTTGGCACACTGTGGTAAAAACACATAACAATCTCAAAACACTTTTAATTTTTGAACGTGTATCAAGCATCTATTCTCTAGACATTTTTTCTTTGAAGTCTTGTTTTGGTTTGTTATGTACTGTACTGGAATACTCTATGGGGAACATCTCTTTGATTCATGCGTTATGTGTCAGCACAGGCTGAGTATAAAACTTCAAACAAAAGGGGGGAAAATTAAGTCTCTTCATGTTACAAGTAAGGTTACACTTTTGACAACCGCTCACAATGCAGTCTTTCGGTTCCCATGCTTAAAAAATGGATTAAGACCAGGAATGGATATGTCTAGACTGCCTGTCGAGGACTGTATAAAATGTCAGAAGTTTTAGTAAAGGTTAGTGCAATTAAAAGCAGAATCCTCCCCTTTAGCAGGAAGTGCTGGGAGTTAAAACAGTTTTATATTCTGTTAAGTGCACGTTCCAGAGTTTGCCAGTCCAAATCCTTCAACTCATTGTTATTTTTAACAGTCACTGAATATTAACAAAGCTGTGGTCACAGCTCTAATAATATGCATGTTATAGGTGTTGGGACTTTTCTGGATACATTTACCCCCTTGTTAAATATCCTGAACCTGGGAACAATAAAACCTGCTCAACCGCTGATAAAGAACAGCATTTGCATGCCTCAGTGCATTCCTAAGATGAAGCTCAACTACAACCATGAAAGGCGAAAGTTTATTTTTTTATTTCAGATCCTGGAACAGCATGTATTGACCAAATCTGAGCAGCGTATTTCTTAAAATGATTCTGAAGAATGTATTAATTTCTACCTTATATTTTATAGCACCATAACACACACAGCTCTACCTCAAATACTTCCACTAGACGGTTCTACTGATAAAAAGCTACTTGCCCACACACTGGTTCCACTGGTAATGCTGAAGATACCCTTGAGGGCAGCTGCATCGGTACCCTCCAATCATATTCTGACAACCATGCTGGCATCGATGGTTCCCGTCACACTCGTCCATATCTAAAAGAGAAGCCATGGTTACAAGAAGAGGCTGGAGACATGGTTAAAAACGAATGGATTAAAAGCCAAAAACAACATTGCACTGAAATAGGCTCAAATAAAATATGTGACTATTTCTCAGTTATTACCAACCGCTGGTTCCTTCCAACTGAATTTTTTTTATTGTGTTATTCTTTTGGTTTACGTGTCCTGCAGTCCATGAACCACCATTCCCCGATACTTAATACCACATAAAACTGTCAAAAGGGCATTCAAATTGTGTACCTTTACAAGATATTTGCTTCCTAAAACTTTTAAAACACACGCCCACTAAACCAACAAAATCCTAAAAAAACCATTTAACTTACAGTCCTTAATAAAAGACACACAAACCCATTACATGGTAATGTTGTAATGAAGAGTGCTGTTAAAAATGTCCAACAATGCAAGTCTTTGGCCAATGCCCTGCTGAGCATTTACTGCGAGCAATAAAGTTCACATCGGTTACAAAGTTTCAGCTGTCATGTGGGTGATTTTGGCAGAAGATGTAATAAGACCAGCAGGATTAGGACTATTCCCTAGCGGTGTTAGCTGGATTCAGATGTTCTTTTTTTTTTTTTTTTTTGACATAACATAAGTAGTACGCTGAAAGCTTTCAGTCTGACCTGATGGCGATAACACCCTAGGAAAACAAATTCTCTCTTTTGATTTTTAAACCTAACAATATTGACAATTATTTTATTCAGCCTTGTTGAACCACTCTACTACTTGGGCAGCAGTGTGGAGTAGTGGTTAGGACTCTGGACTCTTGACCGGGGGGTTGTTGGTTCAATACCAGGTGGGGGACACTGCTGCTGTACCCTTGAGCAAGGTACTTTACCTAGATTGCTCCAGTAAAAACCCAGTTGTATAAATGGGTAATTGTATGTAAAATTAATGTGATCTCTTGTAACAATTGTAAGTCGCCCTGGGTAAGTCTGCTAATAAATAAATAATACTACAATTAGAGCAGCAAGTCAGCAAAGCCAATCAACTGGATGCGCCCCCAAAAGACATTTGTAAAGAACAGGATGAATGTATAGAAAGTGTATTGAAGCATAATGAAAGCAAGCTAACGCATTGGCAAACAATGCAAAGCACAGCTAAGCATGGCAAACCTTCTTATTATACATTATTCATTTTGCTAAACAGATTGACTTGTGAAGTATCTTATCACTCATACCGTCCATTAACCAGTTTGCAGCAAGAGATATCAATGACTGTCATTATTCAGCAAACATACTGGACACCCATTAGGCCTGTAGCTCTTTGGAACAATGGCAGAAAAAAAATGTGCTGGTGCAGTACAGGTTACTATCAAATCCTACTTCTTGAGGTTTAAAACACTGGACCATTAAGTAACACATCCTACTCTTGTCCAAAGCAAAAGGGGTGGGGAGACTTTATCCCCCCCTAGTGGGGGATTAGATGATGCATCTTTCCAAATAAAACACACTGCAGCATGCCGTACCTTCACAGTTCTGTCCATTTTGGTCCAGCAGATATCCACGCTGGCATTCACAGCTGAAGCTTCCTGGAGTATTCTGGCAGATTCCCTTTGCTCCGCACAGTCCAGCCTCCGACATGCATTCATTGTTATCTAGATAAATACAAAAATCCACACAAATAATCATATAAGTCTCCTATTATGACTAAGTGTGTGTTAAACTCAATAAGCTTCAATACTAAGTGTATTAATAACAAATCATACTGTACATACATACATACATACATGAACATATAAACAGTATTAACATTTTTAAAAACCATGACTTATTGTACGGTAGTCCATTTGTTTTAAATGATTCAGCAGAGGTAGGGTATAAGTAAAGACTCTGATCAGGTTACTGATTTGGGTGTTTTCCTGCCTTGATTTTGGCACTCTCACCTAAAACACACTTCTTTAGGTTGCAAATTCATTTTCCAAATGTCTGTGCAGTATAGTATATCAAATCTGCTATGTCTCCCAATGTGAAAAGGAGCCTTCCAACTCACTGCAGACATATTCACGCTGCAACCTGGCGCAAACATTTAATCTGGCAGTATATTTTACTGTTTAAACATCTGAAAATCAGATCCATTTCCCCTAATTAAATAATCCTGTGTTAAATTCTTCAGTGGAGACTAAACCACATTTTTGTGCTGATAAAAGGCTTCTTTCAAGCAAGCTATACAGAATGTATCTTCATTTTTGCAGGTTTGCATATTGCTCATTTTTTATCAAATATGATTCTTCTTGACAGTGTGCCCATTTTCAACAAATCAATTTTTCTCAAGTTTCTTATAACCCTACTATAACTAGTCAGTTCAAAGCAGAACATATTTAATCATAAAGATACTAAAGGAGCAGAGTCCCTTACTGGGATTTCCAGCAAATAAAAAAGTTACAAAATGAAAAAAAAAAAACTAATGATACTTAAAAGACCTGAAATTAAACACCCAGTGGTTTTCCTTTTGAATAAATTACTGTTTTACATTTTGAAAGATCTGAAAGTAAAAAGCTTAGGAAAATGCTTCCATTGCAGTAGCATGCATGAACCACACAGATAAGCAGCAGCTAACAACTGGTTGTAATCCTGCTGGCTGCATATTCTACATGCCCACTCTCAACTGGTATAAGCTTCCAGGCTGTCAAGGGAACAAACAAGCAGGATATTTAGAGAGCTATTTGAAGTTAATATTCAATTAAAAATAAAGCATGCACACACTACAAAGCCTTCTTCATACTTAATATGACCAGCTTTCTGCCTACATCTTACTATTAAAAGCCCTCAGTTATTCATTTGTTTACCTAATTTCAAGTGTTTAACAGTTAGGTCATGGGAGCTGTAGCACAACTTGGCAATGCTCTGTGTATCCATGGCAACAGACAGATCCATAACAAGGTTGCTATAACTACAAATGAGGCCAGCTAATTTGTGCCACTGTAGCATGTTGTGCAAATGTTCAGCTTTGATCGTTTTCCCTTATCTGAAAAGTTTTCAGGAGCCAGCGAATGCATGGTTGCTGTTAAAACAAGTTTTAATATAACAGTGTTTTAGGATTTTCCCTCAATGTCCTCTGTTTGAACTCACTCTACAGTGATTCTTGCAGGCAGGAGTATTCTTGCTACAGCCTGCTATTAAAAATACAGTGATCATCCCAGCATAGAAGTGAAGCATTATGCTTGTTTTCACTTAACAGTATCCCAAAGTGACACCCTGATAAAGACCCCGAGAAGTAACAGGTATTGGGTGCTTGGTTCCCATGCAGACCCAGCTGGAAACATATGAAGGCAACCCTTGGATTTCTGTGACTGTTTTTCCATCTGACATGTGCAAATTACCAAAAGTACAGCACAAGGGTGTCATATGGGTTAGGTTACAGTACATCAGCATGCATGACCCAGCCAGATGTACTATCTGAATGGGTTTTGTACTTACCGATGCATGCTGTGTGATGTTGTGTAAACCCAGGTGGGCATTTGCAAGTGAACCCCCCAATTGTGTTGACACACAGAAACTGACAATTGTGCTGTTTGGTTGAGCACTCGTCAAGGTCTGCAAAAAAAAAAAAAAAATCACAATTAGTGTATCAAATACAGCTGAAACACTTATCTTATTTAATTTGATCAACTTAAAACCTGACAGGGACAGCTGGACTTTAGAGCACTGGGGAATGCCCCTGGATTGCATTAAGCACTTATTTCTACTGGCAATCCAGGGATGATGACATCATTTAAGCAGATTTACCAGAGCTCTAAAATGCTCTACAAAATCCAGTTTTGGCAAGCAGGTTATACGTTGATTAAATCAACCATTTGGTTTCTTATAGTTCCATTTTTTATGTTTAATGAATACTGTTCTAATAAACCTCAAGGAGGGGAACCACCAAGCATTTTGCAATTCCCTCGTTTTTGGTCACCAGTAAGTTGCTGTGCTGGAAATTCCCACAAATTATTTCCCTGAAGCAAATTCAATTATTATTTTTTTCTCTTATCAGACACAGCAAGCTATAATCTTTGTGCAATAAACAAGTATCTGGCCAAAGGAAAAATAAAGTGAACGCCAAGTGTAGCCACTGAAGTACTGCATGCTTTCTGAAGAGCAGGATATCAGGCAAATAGCCCAGCAACCCTGCTGCCAAATGTAAACCTTGAAATTTAGGTCAACTTAAGCTGTCTAGAAAGGGACCTCTGTCTGCAGTGTGCATCTTTATTATTAACCAGACTGGCAAAGCCAGTTCACAAGCTAAGCCAGCTCATTTGTGTCCATAATGTTAAAACCACACAAGCCACACCTAATTGCTTGTTTAAAAAGGCAGTCAGTTACCTCTGCAACTCTTTTCATCTTCTTGGAGGATGTAGCCTCTTGGACAGGAGCACAGGTAGCTCCCTTCAATGTTTTTGCAGATGAAATTGCAAGGCTTTGGCGCTTGAACGCATTCGTCAAGATCTGCAATTTAGTCAAACGTTGTTTTACAGCATGGATATATAAAGAGTGACTACAGCTCATGATTTAGAGCGCATGTAATCCAATATAGATTTCATAATTCTTCAAATCTGTATTAAACCTGTATTTAAAAAAAACATAACCACGAAAGGATCCCGTTTATAGCGAGCTGTCTGAAAAAATACTTGTGTAGAAGAGAACATTTCCATATGATTATACTGGAACACTATAGCCCCTCGAATGTACTAATTGTGCCAGCTTTGAATAACCAGACTGACTAAATACTGGATATAAAAGGACAAGTATATACAATTGGCAGACACATATACAGTATTAATATGCAAAGCTCTACAGTGCAATAGATTAAACAGATGCTCTCGGCATACATTTTCATAATTTGTTTTTTTTTTTGGGCTGCAATTTACATCTAGCAGGCAACTGGCCCAGTATTTAACCAGTTAAAGATACCAGCCCCATTGTATGTATTAGGTGTATTAGGTCAGTAACTGACTCCCGCCCTGAAATTTGTTTCGAGCTGGGGGAGATTATTGTGCCCCTGGGATGCATTAACAGAACTAGATGTACACTACCAGTGATATACAATGGTAGCCTGTTTTTTAAATATGATGGTGAATTTAAGATGGTGCCCATTAGCTAGATACACGTGAAGGTTACAGTTTTGTGATCATGAGTTGTGGCTACAGTCTTTTAACCTTTAATGAACAATTGTTCATGATTCTAATGGATTTCTTTTACAAATACATTATGCTAACTGGTAGCTGAATGTTGCTTGGGTAATATTGTACTAGATCCTCTTGTTAACGCACTCCAGGATCTTAATTGGAGTTGCGTCAACATTGATGAGAAGGATACAACATTGATGAGAAGGGATGCAACAATGATGAGAAGGATATAACATTGATGAGAAGGACTGAATGCCTAGAGATGAGCAGCCTTCTCCTAACCAGCCCATTCAATTGAGGACTAAGTAGGAGCAGAAACACTGTCAATGTTAGAAAGTGCTGAGAACACGTGCACATATTCTGAGGACAAAAAATGGATCCCATTTTCTATAGATGATCCAGTACACATTGCACAGTATAGTCAGTACCCAGTACTGTAACTAAGCCAAGAGACTGAGCAAAAAAAGAGCAGTATTTTGAGCCAAGCTGGTTGGATTTCTATATAATAGTCTGGTCTGAACCCTGGAGATTGTAACAAGGCTGAAGAGAATAGTCATTATTTCTGCTGGCATTCTAAATGAATTGAGGCACTTACCCACACAGCCAGTCCCTGTTAAATCTGTAGTATATCCAGATTTGCACAAGCAGCTATAGGATCCCATGTTATTTATACACTGTCCGTTTTGACAAAGACCTCCTATGACACGGCATTCATCAATGTCTGGAAAAAAACACACGCAAAAAAAACAACACATCAGTTTTTAGATTATGCAACAAATCAAAATCGACAATGTTTTCTTCCTGAATTTGAAACACTGTCTGTATGAAAATGTTATAATTTAAGGATTTAAAGTAATAGGTAACACACTTGGGTGCAATTTGGCAAATTCACATTCAATTACTTTTCAATACTGAACTGGTAATGAAGTTTTGTGTTACCACACAGCTCGCTTCATGATTGACTTTTTACTCTCATCTTTACTTTGCACGGCATTGCATTTAACAGTAATTTAAATATTCACAACTGTACAGAATTATACTGTACTTTCACCTTCCTTTCAATAGGACCCCCTAGAGGTGGGGCTTACCTAAACCTAAAAACCTAAAGATCTTTTTCAATGTCTTTCTGTTCCTCGAAACGTTGAAACGCTTGTGTTTATTTAGTTTCTTTTAGTATTTCCTAATTTAACACGATCTAGTGTTTTATAGTTACAGATTTATTATTATTATTTTTTACATTTATTTAACTAGGACAGAACCCTTGAGATAAACATCTGATTTAAAAGGGATCCTGGTAAGAGAAGAAATAACATTATACAATCAATGGCAAAAAGAGACAAATCATTCAAACAGGACAAAAACACTTAAAACAATCATAAAAACAACCATACAAATTAAAACAATTCCAATTTACATGATCCTGGTCATAGTCAGTACTTAAAGGTATCGTAAAGAGGCCATTTTATGTTCGAAGGCAATGAATTCCAAAAATGAGATAATATCCAAAGGCACAATTTAGGGATTTTAAAAGTTGACACATCATTGTATCTTAGTGCATAGGTTGTGTTACAGGTCTCTTAACAGAGATGTAAGGTAACTTGGAGCATTTCCAGTGTACACCTTAAATAAATCATAACACCAAACATAACATGTGTACAGTTATCCTCAGTGGCTTCTTCACACCATAGAAAGAGTGGTATAGATGAACCCTTTTTCAAAAGAATTTGACTCATTTCAGAGTGTTTTATACTTATGGATGACCTACCTTTCCCATCAGTAGTGTACCCGGGCCCGAGCGGGCACATCTTTTTGAACTGTCCGGTACCAGGCAAGGGGCAGATCTCGCAGTTCGGACCCCAGCCACGCCCTCCGTCACAGCAGCACTCAGACTTGGTGACGGCGTTCTGGCTGCTAGACGTCATCTGGCAGAGACTCTGCAGGACCTCAGTGAAGCAAAACCCTTGCCGGTTGTCTGAAGAAAAGAAAATGAAAAAAACATGCGACTCTCTCTTCAAATATAGTATCTTCTTATATCCTATTTTTTTTCTAGAAAGGTCTTTTCAGCAGTTGAGTTCATTCACAAAGACACCATTTTGACCCTGTCCTGCTGTGTGACTTTAAACAATCTTTACCTCAGCATGTCATTCTCAGATAGTTTTACTTCTATTTCTCTCCAGGTTATTATTATTTTATTTGGTATTCAGACAATACATTTCTTTACACATACTGGAGTTCTATAGCATGAATCACATGAATCACATTTTACTATGGCAATCCGTAAGCCTTACCAATGCATTCAGTCTCAGAGGAGCTGGCACTAAACCCTTCATGGCATGAGCATCTGTAGCTGCCAACTGTGTTAATGCAGCGGCCGTTCTCACAGATGCCCGGTTTGGCTGTACATTCATTCTTATCTGTCCAAAAACACAAGAGATACAGTCAGACACAGTAATAAAGAGAAAGAAACCTAATGAGACTCCTGTGATAAATTAAAACACCTTTTCAATGCAAAACTGTTTTCAACATGACAGAATTGTAGTAATCTTGTCTGTTTTTATTACTCCTCACTTAACTGCATAGTTTTGCTAAATGAATTTGCAGCTGCAAACTATTTCAGAAACTTGCTTTATTTTTAATGCCCCACCCCCAAAACTAAAATATGGCAAAAGCCCACATTAGCTTTTATGAATATAACCCCCTGTGTTTTTTTATTTTCCATTTCATTATTTTTTCCATTGAAGACTCTTTACACTTTTTTTTGTAGTGCCAAAGACTTCTTGTCATGCTTTCCACTGCTAAAATAAAGGCTGTATTTTATAATAAACAAAAAAAAAAAAAAAAAAAAAAAAAAAGGCACATTACAAGACAACCGCTTTTTTTCTGGTCACATACCTGTAGGTATCTGTTTGCACCTGGCTGGTGACTGAAATCTTGTGAGACTTTCTACTAATTTAATAGGCGCTTCACAAATGCAGTCGTTTGCAGTAATCAAAATTGTTGTTGATAATGAATTACTATTCATGGCAATAAACACCCTTCTGCACACTTTTGAATGCCAAATTCACACTCACCAATGCAGCCGTCTCCATTCGGCCTGCGCACATACCCAGGTGGGCAGATACACATGTAGAGTCCTATCAGGTTCTTGCAGAGCATCCCTCTGGACTCACAGTCATCAATTCCATCTTCACACTCATTTTGGTCTTAGACAGAAAACATATATTGCAGTATTTATATGGAATGGACATTGATGCTGAATGACATACCTATTTAATGAGATTAAACTCGTTTGGGATATTGACAAATGTAAGGCACATATTAGACCACTCCATAATTAATGTATTTTTTCTTGGAACTTCTACACTTGTTAAACTGTGTTCTAGTACAACCGAAATACTCAGAGGGCAACTAAGTAGCCTGAGTGACATGATCAGGCATCAAACGTTTACTGCGCCCCAAATAATCCATTCTTGTAGCTGTGTGCTATTGCTCTTTGTCTTGTGCATAAAGTAGCTTTAGACAGTGTTTCAACATGCTACAGCACTACAGAATGCTAACCATTACATTTTATGGTCTGTGCCTCACCTAAACCCTCTCTCACATTTTGGAATAGACAGGTGCAGAACATTCCTAGATCTCACCTACAATGCTTCATTTTGCAAAATCTTATGACAGAAAGAGGACAGTTTCATGCACAACAGTACAGTATAATTCATCTACTTCTATACTAGGGGTGTAAAAAAACAGCCATGGCATAGCAATCACTGAATTCACCTTTACCAGTGCAGGATTAGCATTATCCTTTTTTTCTATCCTCACCTTTGCACATTCTTTTATCTTCTCTGAGAACATAGCCCGCAGGACATTTGCACTCATATGAGCCCACAATGTTCACACAGCGAAAAGCACAGAGCAGGCGATTCTGAGCACATTCGTTCACATCTACATGAAAATAAATCAAAAGTTATTGTTAGTTATTGTTATCAAAATAAAAAAATACCATCACAGAAAATATTTGGTACAAGTTAGAAGTGAATTACTTACATGCAGCAGTCCAGATAAACGGCATATCTGCTGTTTTTACGCATTAAAAAATAATACGCACTAAATTTAAATTTAATGTGTAAAAATGTGCATAGCAATTATGCTGCACAGCTTGTCTGTCTCCCCTAAAACTTCCACTAACAACCACATCTCCCAGAATACAATGTCTTCAGTTACTAGGAAACTACACAAACCAACCCAACAACATTATCCAATCTCTGGCTAGCCCTGTTGTCTTTGCAGCCAATCACAGTAAGACTAAGAACATTTTGAAGCTACACTGGTTGAAGTGTAAACACCCCAGTCCAGCTACAAATCCAACTGGAACCATCATCAGAGGCAACCGCTAAAGAAAGGTGCCTATAATATTAAACAAATTGTTACAGAACTTATGAATGCATTTCCTCATTTTATTTATCTGTATGGCTTAATATTGAAGTTTTAACATGTTCACTGAGTTTAAGAATTTAATGTTAAAATATAAGTAACGTAATTAATTTGCAGAGTCAGTGTGACACCTCGAAAAACATTTTGCTGCAAGTCGTAGCAGTAGCAAGCCTATTTGATGGTTGTGTCTCGTCAGCTAATCTTTGAGGTTGCAAACATGAAATTCTATTATAGTGTGAAACTAAACATTTATATGAGACATGATGTAAAGCGTGCTTTATTTTGACAAGAGATTTAAGCAGGTTTGTACCTTCACAGGACATCATGGGTCCAGGCTCAAAGCCCTCTTCACAGGCGCATTCGAAAGCTCCAATCACATTTGTGCATGTTCCATTGCCACAAGGATTACCCACAGAACACTCGTCAGTATCTGGTGCAAAAAGAAAACAACACAAGCAACCTTTGAAACCCCCTGTGAAATAATACAGCTATTTCTCTTGAGCTTTAGTCACTTGCAGATTTGTTTTTCAATGCCATATGACACCTATTGGCAAGCTTTCAGGGAGAAGTATTTTCTAGTAAACCCTCACCTTCACAATTTATTCCACTGTAATCCAGACTAAATCCAAACGGACATTCACACCGGAAGGAGCCATCTGTATTAATGCACTGCCCATTTTTGCAGATACCTGGGTCTGATGAGCACTCGTCCAAATCTGGTTTAAAAAAAAAAGAAAAGGTTTGAAATAAAATGAAATAAAAAGAATTGAAGAAAAATAACAATGAAAACAAGAGAAATGCATTTAAATGAACCCTTTCAGTCCTGGCGGAACCTTAAAGTCTTATCTTAGCACCGTATGTTAAAATATGTCGTGGGAAATCATGCTGGAACCTCACGTGCATATGTAAAAAAAGAAAATGGTCCTGTTCCGATGTATACTCCTTTTTGAATTATATAACTTAGTTATATAAAATAATTCAGGACTGAAAGGGTTAATGCCTACCAACTCGGGAGTCCCCATTGTCAACATCGTGGCCATACCCTCCTGGGCAGAGCAGAGCGAACGCCGCTACAAAGAAAAACAAAGCATACCGTTAAAGCACATCCTGCAGGTGGATTTCATATTTCAAATCCTTGCTCTTTTTTAAATCTTGTTTGCTTCCAGAGCAAAACACAGTTGCTATAGTTATTTGATGGCAGTGCCTGTTTTTTGTTTTTCTTTAACTCACGTTCATTCTGTTTAGGGCAGATTTCACACGGGCTGCCCCAGCCCTCCCCTGGCATGGCACTACAGCAACACGCTGACTTTGTGGTGTTCTTGGCTTTGGCAGCAAAACACTTCCCGTTCTCAAACTTAGTAAAACAGAAGTTTACTCTTATATCTGTAGAAGAATTGCAAACAATTATAATTAAAAATTACATTATACAGCTGTATTACCGTCATTTTATAATTACACAAATGTATGTGTGGGTCGCATGTTATATCGATAATGCACAGTATACTTGGGTTATAGTATTCTATGTAGTAGGCAGCAGGCACAATATTAATTTAAGTATTGCCTCTCAGTAGTAAATACTGATCCAGGTATAACAATAATCAGAAAAATAAGCACAGGACTCACCATTACATCTTCTCCCAGTTGATGACAATTGGAAGCCTTCTGGACACTTGCATATAAAACTACCTTGAGTATTTGAGCAAGTGCCGAATACACAGATATCCGGACTCTCTGCGCATTCGTCAATATCTACAAGAATGAAATGAGCTTGTTAGGTAAGACAAATAAACACAAACCTGCGTAATGGGAGACTATTTTACTGCACTCTTGCTTGGAAAGTATAGTGGATTCTCTGTCATTCACTTTAAAATTGGACACTGTACATTTTGGATAAGAACACTACAACACTCCCAATCACAGCAATGCAGACTTTAACTGTTGAAAAAAGTACCATTAAAAAAATTAAATACATGTTTATAATAATGTGTGCATCTTTCATCTAGGAAATTGTGAGACCTCTGAAGTGTTTGTTATGTTACTTAAGATAGGAAGCCACATCTTTGCAAAGTGTGACATACTGTACAGAAATAAGAGAGTAAATCCATCCCTGTCCCCAACAGGAAAAAAAAGTAGAGTGTATACCTTCACATCTCTCCTCTGTCAAGTAGTATCCAGGTGGGCAGATACATCTGTAGGTCCCGTCCAAATTCTGACAGGTTCCAGGACCGCAAGTACCAGGATTCACCACACACTCATTGATATCTGATATTAAAATTGATTAAAAAAACACGACTTCAAATTGACTTAAAGTCTCGGCGATCCAAAATGAGCGATATTTTTGTGATTCACATATTTGTGTTGAATCAGTGAAAACATTTTTGTAAACCCTTAAGCACTGAGCTGGTTATGCAAACCAGAAAATGATTTTCTTGGAGACAAAAGCATTCTGGGAAAACAGTGGCGCTTTAAAAATAAATAAAGTGATACTTAGGAGTACACATTGTACCAATTACCATATACCATTGTAGAGCACAGAACATAAAGGTCTACATTTAAAACATGAAAGGTATTTTATTATTTACAATACATCATTCTTACATCAGATACCTATACATACATAAACAACCATCAACACTTATCTTAACATAAAAATGTATCTTTACAAATGAACTAAATATATTGCATGTATCTTCTGATGCACAAGAGCGCCAAGTCTGATGCAGTAAACTCAGTTAGCAAGAAAAGGAATCCTTTTGAAAAAATAAACCATGGCACTTGCGTTTAGATAGGAATTTGTTTCTACAACTGAACTAAGAACAAATATTTTCAGTCCAAACACACTGAACTACCACTCCCTCCTCCTCCTCCTCCTCCAGTGTGCTGTTGCTGTTTGTCGATGATATGCTATCTATTACTGTTATTAAGAGGTGCTCTGTTCTTGTTATTACTCATAACAGCCCTTTAGCACTTACCAACACAGCTCCTGCCATCGGCGGTGAGTTCGTAGCCATCCTGGCACACACACACGAACGAGCCCACAGTGTTTATACAGTTGCCGTGCCTGCAGAGCCCCCTATTGGTTGAACACTCGTCCACATCTGAAAAACAAATGGCATGCACACTCTGTAGCCTGTTCCTATGGATAGACAATGATATGTTACATGTTGCCTTTCACCGTTGGCCCTGTTTGAATTTGAACAAGTATGTTACGTCACCGGAAAGTAAAAAACGTACGTGAACGGTTGCTATAATCAGGCCTTCATTAATCTGAGCTGTGATGTAACTTACCTATGCAGTCACTGTTGTGAGAAAGATCAAATCCAGGATAACACAGGCAGTTGTATGAGCCAACGGTATTTTTACATGTCCCATTGCCACACGGTTGCCGTTCGCATTCATCAACATCTGAAACACGCACAATGTCAGTTATTTTCTTCATATTAATCTTCATATTAAAATGTTTTCAAAGTAATATTCTTCACAACTTTTCTACTGGGCACTTATATATAAACCTCTTCTGCTAACATTCCTAGAACTACTATATGGCCATGAACGATCATACTGTAGTTTTATTACCTACCTATACACATAGTTTGATCTGCAGTTGCTTTAAATCCATTATTGCAGATGCAACGGAAGCTTCCAACAATGTCAATACACTGCCCATGACTACATGCATTGGGCAATTCCAGACACTCATTGCGATCTGCAGGAGGAAAACAGAACAACTTGAATACTCTTTTCATTCAACTGCATCTCAATCATTAACACAATGCTGTTTCTGATTTAGCAAACGGTGTGGAAAATGTAAGAATGGCTTTAAATATTTATCAGCTAGCTTCACTCATACGGCATATCCGTTTGCTGCATTGTGTTCCATTTTTATATGCAACAAAGAAATAACAGGAAGCAAAGCATACCCAGTATTAAAATGAAATCTTTTGGTCCATATTATAAGATTTTCCTGTCTGTACATGTGGTGTAGTTTTGATAAAGAGATTAAAACAAAAGGCTTGCTAACCCTGTACGTAATCAATCAAGTGGACTGTTTATTTTGTAATGTGCCTTTGTTTTTTAAATACATTTACACCTTTCCTCCTAATGCCCCACAAAACCATACAGGAGCTTTAATTGAACATAGTGTAAGTAACCGACAGTAGATTGCCTTCAGAATAGTACAATTCAAAGTGTAATATACTGTAGTAGATTCTTCTTTTATAACACTGCAAGCTTTATGTGTGTTACCATTACTAGACCTAACTGTAGCATGTATAAAAGATATATGTCATGTGGGTAATTGGGGGTATAGAAAAGCTGCATTACTGAACATACCAATACACTGCCCAGTAGAAGTGAACCTGTAGCCTGGTTTACATTCACAGCGATAGCTGCCTGCTGTGTTCAGACAGTCTGCGTTCTGTTGACAAACTGGTCCATTCTGACATTCATCAATGTCTGAAATAAATCAATAAATAGATATGATAGCATTTACAATACTAACTTTAATACAAGACATGCATTCAAATGAAAAGGTTTTCCAACCACAATGGAAACATGTATTATTAAACCAAAAACATGCAAAAAAACCCCACAAACAACAACAAATATAACGATTACAATGAAGAATTGGCAGTTGGTGAATTATTTTACCAGACACGCAAAGGGCATTGTCATTTCTCAAGAACAAGACGTACCTTCGCAGATCAGTAATTTGTCGTTGTACACAAAGCCCACCGGGCATTCACACCTGAAGCTGCCAATCATGTTGATGCAGACTCCATTCTCACATACTCCTGGGATATCCCTGCATTCATCAATGTCTGTGAAACAGCAAGGAACTTTTAATGATCTAAACTGAGTCAGATCCAATCGATTGTCATTTAAATAAGAGACATCAGTAACACACACAAAGATATCACAAATGCATTGCAGCTGACAGTATCATGCAAGGCCAGAATGTAACCTACATCCCCAGTATGTACAACAGAATCTGCTTATGCATAACTGAAAGAAATTGCAAGATACAACTGTAAGAATGTGACTTAGTGAAGTTGACTTGAATTGAAAAATAATGAATGCGACTTATTTTACATACAGGCAAACACAGTACATTTAAACAAACATGTTAAAATATATAACTGCTTACATGTTTATCTAGTATAAATCATTCAACTTACAGCTATACTGGCAAGATTAAAAGCCTTCTATTAAAAGCATTTTCAGCCTGGTGTAGGTCTTCCCAATTCTTGTATAAGTCTGTGTTTTTTTTATATCCTGTAAAACAGTAAAGGTCTTACCAACTGGCTGCCCTGTATAGATGTCAATTACAAATCCAGGTCTCTGGCTTCCACAGAGGATCGCAAACTCATCTGAGAATCAATTAAATCAATATTGGATTATGCATGTTTTCTAACCAATCAGACAGCAAAAACCTATACTGTATGTTTATTAGCCCATTAAACGTCAGAGTCAGAATCAGAAAGCTCTTTTTGAATAAACTTCTAGACATGATAGTAATAACAAGTATGGGTCACAGTGTTTATAGCTAAATAAAACAGGTTCTATGCTTCTTTCATAGAGAAACATTTTTAGCGCAGCTTTATTCAGCTCTATAACATATCACTTTTCTATATGTTTAATAGTGTCTGTATACTTACTGGTGCTCGGTATAGGGCACTGTTCACAAGGCTTGTTCCAGGCACGTCCAATATTATAGGAGCAGCAACACATCTTCTTGGTCATATTGAACGGTAGCTCACCATCGCAAGTCCCATTGTCAGAATGAAAATTCCTGTAGCACAGACTCCTCCTCATATCTGAGGTTTAGCAAGAAAATATATTATGAGGGTTCAGCTTACCAAACCACAAACATTTAAGGGATTATTAAAAAAAAAAGAAAGCTTTTTCTTATGCTTTTCAACTTTCTAAATTCATAGATATGGTACGTATCTTACATAACATAAAAGGCATATAAGCAGTTCTGGATAGCTTGTATTAGGCAGCACCATTGTAAAAACAGCTCCCCATGCCATAGATGTAAGCCATCAAAAGACTGTGGTAAGGAATGTCCAAACCAAGTTTCCTGACATCTGAATGAGCGCCTTTGTGAGTGAGTGCTAAAGACTGAATGAAAATCTTACCCATACAGTTGTTTCCACCATTGACCTGCATGTAGTCTGGAGGGCAAATACAGGTATAGTTTCCGACTGTATTGTAACATGTTCCTGGACCACAGATACCAGGTGTTTCACATTCGTTAACATCTGTAAAATATGGGAAAAACAAGTTTATACCATTACATAATTATTAAAAAGGTCATGTATTGGCAAACAGTGTAGATAGTATGTCATGTGAGTCTCAGTACATGCAGTGGGTTGCCTCTGCAGCTGTAAAATGTGATGTCTTAATGTAAGCAAAAATAAGTAATACTGTTACTTTAATCTACAGTACGTGGCAGGATTATGTCAACTAATTAAATACAAAATTAAATGCCAAATTCATATTTTTTTCCCCCCTAAAAGGGCTGTTGATATTTGTTTGCTTTGAAACAGGTGTGTGTAAATGACATCACTGGAAGCATGTTTCCAGTACACTTGGGAAGATTACCGAACACAAAATAGAAAACTCTTCTTTCTGATTTAATCCACATATGGCACTAGGCCATGCACGATTGCAAAAAAGAGTGCAAATATGCCAAATGCAGTCTAGGTATGTATTTTCAATGTCCTTGATATTCACAATAAACAAAAAACCTAAATAAAACCCCAAGGATGCCTATAGCTAACAGTTAGTAAATTAAGATTCATACCATCGCAGACTCGTGTTTCTACATTTAGGTAAAAGCCAGGGGGACATTCACATTGGAAACTTCCAAATGTGTTGATGCAATTTCCTCCTTGGCAAAGCCCCGGTAGCTCCTGACACTCATTGATATCTGCCACAGAGAACATGTGTTAGATTGAGGTCTTATATGAATACATTACAGCATGCTACATTATTGAGGAATCAATTATTGATACTTCCAGCTACATCTAAACGAGATATAGTTGGCTTGTAGAACTCATTTATAAGTGAAGCAGAAGGATGAGTAATGATCAATATACTGGGCAACCCTGAAAAAGAACATTGGCCCTTTTCCACTTGACTTATACAAATGTTTAACAATAAACACTTTGATCAGTGTGAAATATGGCATAGGGGAAGTGATGTCTACCTATAGTACCAACAGTGCATTAAGTACATACTAACATATCATTTTTTAGCAAACAAGTTTCAGTTTTATTTTTTCTGGGCCATCCTGTAATGAGAATTGGATATGTAATTTATACAAAAGACTTACCTTCAAGAATGACTGTGATGGGGTTGGGTCTGAAGCCTTCTCCACCCGGACATAATATTTTATAATGAGCTGTAAGGAATGTTGAATCCCATGTTACATGGCGTATTCACAAGCTGTTACCAGCATATTTATATTCTAGATATAACACGTGTATTAAAATGAAATACAGAAATGTGACAGACTTACAAGAGTTAATGGGCGGGCACTGCTCACAAGGGTTGCCCCAAGCTTGACCCAACGAACAGCAACAAGAAGCCTTTGAAACGCCGACACCGATCTCATTAGAACAGGACAGAACATCAGACCCGTCTCCACGTGGCTGGAATTCCAGGTAACAATTGCCAGAACGTGTATCTACCAAAAACAACATGCTAATAATAAGTAGATTACCACAGCACGCTATATGGATTTAATGGGCCGCTCTGGTAATTGCAATAGAAACTAGAAATTGTTCGGTTTAGAACATGTGTATTAGTTCATGCGTTTGTGATTCATTTATCCAGGACTACTCCCAGTATGAAATCACAACTCACTCCAACTCAGGCTGCTTTATTGTAACCTTGTATGTTACTGCTGCTGTTTAAACAAAAAAAAAAAAGCTTAATTATGCACTTATAAAACTATAACATCCCAATCCCAATATGTTTTGTAATGCTTTATATACTTTTTAAAAGCTCCATTGCTTTTTTTATGCAAGTTATAAAATCCAATACAGAAATAATATTGTTCGTCCCTTACTGGTTTTAACACGTTTGGCACAGACTTGTGTCGAACAACTGCTTGAATAGAATCCTGTTTAGAAGATGATTTCTTAATATGCATGGTGCCTCTAAATTACCGAGTGTCCTGAAAATGAAATGAGCAAATCTCACCCACGCAGCCAACCCGCGTAGGGTTGAGCTCAAAACCTGGAGGACAGTTGCAGCGGTAGCTGCCAGGGGTGTTAACACAAATTCCACTGATGCAAGTCGTCGGATCGGCGCACTCATTGACATCTGGAAAACAAAATGTGCAACACACCTATGAGAACGGGGGTCATCTGTATGAGTTCATGCACAGCTCCCAATTAAATAAGACTTCAAGACTTGAAATGTATTTGCTTACGATTGTAAGTCACCCTGGATAAGGGCGTCTGCTAAGAAATAAATAATAATAATAATAATTAAGAAAGGCTATTTCATCCTCACACGTGCGGAGAGGGCAAGGGGAGTGTGTGCCATAAAGCAGTGACTGTCAGCACTCATTGAGGGGCTGACTAATTTACAATGACATCATTACTGGGGTGGGTGGGGGTGATGTCACAGTTTCCAGTCTAGCACAAGCTGAGCTAAGTGTGGTCATTAATCTCAGGCAGGAGCTGCCATCAACAAAGAAAGAAAGACAGAATTCTTTGGAGCACTTAGTGCAAAGTGCCAACTGGGCAGGCTACGTTACTCAACAGTACCCGTAGATCACCGGCCTGAGCAAGCCCCTTCCAGTCAAATTCATTTACTTGAAGACTTTATCAAAGATGAAGGGGAGGGTCAACCACTTAACTACAAAGGCTTACTAGAATCAAACAATAACTAGAAATGGGGATTTGTGAAGAAAAACAAAGCAGCCACAGAGGAATAATATAATGGCATGGCATCTCTAATCAAATGGTTTAGAAACATGAAGTAAAAATGGGTGAAAAGTCTGTATAATTTAAACTTGCAGAGGTTTAAACAGTGTCAATGACAAGATCGTCAACACATTTAGCATGCAGTGTTTACATAACCTGTGCAAACATGAAACAACCTGAAAGGTTATTTGAGATACGAGTCACTGACAGTGTGGAGTGGCATGCTCTGTAAATTGACTGCCACAAAAGGATTCATTTTTCTTATGCGATCAGACTTCACCTAGAGAATCATAGATTACAGTTGTGTATAGACTATAAAGCCACTAGTGTTAGGGCTTTAACTCACATGACCACAATATGGCATCTAAATTAGGTCACAGGTCAAAGTGAACGGTGCCGTTAGATTTATCACTAGGAGTTTCCATAACATTAAACATGTAAAGCTGTCATTTCAAACTGTTCGAAGATTTTAGCAGTTCAAAAGGAGGTTGGTGGCTGACTTATAAAACATGTAAGTTCTCCTCATTTGGATGGTTAACAACACATAGCAAACTTCCTGTATTTACTGCATCACGTTTTGCTAATGATGGTATGCAGCACTTCTCCACCATCTGATACAGCATTTTTAGAAGGATGTCCCATTATCTTCCCATATACTCATGCATTATCAGTTGGATATAATGAAGGAACACTGTTTGCTTATAAACTATGAGTTTTTACCTGTACAGTTGCCACCAGTCCTGTCCAATTCATACCCTGTGTCACATTCACATCGAAACAGTCCTGGAATATTGTGACAGGTTCCATAGACACAGATATCAGGGAATGCACATTCATCAATATCTGTAGTAGAACACAGCATGTTAGTTTTATGATTACTGGCAAAATAAAAAAAAAACATACAAAGGCAATGGTGACAATAACCATTAGGTGGTCATTAACCCAGTGTCTGGAAATGCTGCATTGATTTCCACACAGGGATTGGGTGTGGGATGATAAAGTTAATGTTAAACTGTAAATAATATTTTCATCCATATTCAATAATATAAATAATGAGTCAACAAAATTAAATCCTAGAATGTGTATGAGTCTACAGGAACACCTTTTTATGATCTCTGGAGGTTAATGTGTTTACAGATATTAGAAGCATGAACTAAGCTTTTGGTTTCAACATTTCTGAGCCATATAAAATGGTTATTAGCTGTAGGAGAAATCTTGCAATCAAACAAGCTAGCAGTAAATATGTTACACCATTAACTTGATATGGGGTTCAGTCTTGAGTCACATGTGATTATTTAATGTGTGTTTTATCACAAAGATTGGATGAAGTAAATTACCTTGACATGCTTTTCCATCCACAGTTGGTGAAAAGCCCATGTCACAATCGCAACGGTATCCACCAGGAATATTCAGACAGTGGCCATTCTCACACAGATTGACATTATCTGCACACTCGTCACTATCTGTAACAGTGTGAATAATTATACCTCTTTACAAAACATACTCCTTCCAAACCAGGCATTATAAATACATCACAAGACATGTCACAATTGGAAGCTATTAGCAGCTATTACACTTATAATTCCTGTTAGATTTAACAGAAGCTGGCTCTGAAATATGAAAGTGTACCGTTAACTGTGATGCGTTTTATTCCACAGCAGGGTTTTGACGACTGCTTATTGAACAGGTTTTGCCTTTAAAAAATCAATGTGGTTTTGTCAATGATAATCTTACACAAAAGACAGTTGGTCATTTGTTATTCAGCTTTTTCGGCAATTCTGGATACTCCCTATAATTAATTGCCTTTTGCAGTATTTTTCTAGCCGATTTTCTGAAAACCCCATCTTTGTGGTTTTGTCTGAATCTCTTCGTTCCCATACAAATTTTATTTTATCAAACACGAATGTAATTTTAGGTTTCTTTGTACTCCAAACAGTGTACCAATCTTGTTTCAAAATGATGCACTATTGAAAATGTTAAGTAAATGCAGCTTTATGATTCTTCAAAAATATACTATTTAGCGATCCAACTGTGACTGATAAAGAAGTTTGCATCTTTGCATCTGATAAATAGTCTGCTTTGCTGTATCAACTTGTGATGATTTTGTGTAACCTTTATTATTAGATATAGTATATATCAAATGTAATTAAAAAAAAAAAAAAAAAAAAAAACATGCACCATGCCCATTATCATACACGACATGGAACTACAATTCACCTGTACAGAAGAAGCCATCTCCAGAGTAGCCCTCTTTACACTGACACCGGTAAGACCCCATGGTGTTTCTACATTCTGCATTAGCACTGCACATGTGAGTTCCATTAGAACACTCGTCCAGATCTGTAACAATGAACAGGTTCCAAGTTATTATCTTCAAACAGAGCCAAACGAATATGCATGCATGCTGGAAACTACATGCATTCTGGATAGGCTTAACACAATAAAAAGGTGTGGTTTAACTGTTATTTTGGGAAATGTTACAGGGTTTTGTAGAACTGTAGCAACAAATTGTCAGAATTCACAGGTAGTCTCATCATTTAAATGATAGATTCTGCTAGACCACGTCAGGCCTCATCCAACTATATATGTTGTAGTAGAATTTTAACACTAGAAAACCTAGTGAACACTTACCAACACATTTAATTCCATTGCCAATCCATCCTGGACCACAGCTGCATTTAAAGCTCCCTGCTGTATTAGTACAGGTAGCGTGTTTGTCGCAGTTGTGAGCCCCAATCTCACACTCGTTTATATCTGTAAAAAAAAAAAAAAAAAGTTGTGAATACACAGCATTAAATGACATCAAATACACACTTATACCAGATCTGTACAATATATTTATAGCGGACCTTATATTCCTATAACATGAGTCATTTGAATGTACAGTAAGCCATTCTACAAGTCTTCGATTCAGTTCAGTGGTGGTAAGAACACAGCACCATCAACATCAATGTATTTATAATACAGCCTTAATATCACACACAACTATAAAACACTTCAATAAAGTAACCTATCTCTTCAGTGATTGCCCAATTGTATTGGTTAAAAAAAAACAGGGGTTTAAGTGCTGTGCTTGACATATATCTGTGTCCTTCGAGGAACAGCGTTGCCTGTCAAACACGGCTCATATGCGGGTTACGGGGTTACTTCAGTTCATAAAGTGTGAGCAACAACCACGTGTTGTATAAAAGTCAAGCTGGTAAATGATATGTTTTACATGGAAACTCTCACTCTCTGTCTCATGCTGAGAGAGCAGAGCGGCCTTTATACAGTATCTATGGTTTGTTTGCTCTGTAATTACTGTCACCAAACCAGTACCTTTGTTAAAGGTTAAGCTAAAATGGCCTAACATATAAAATGCCAAAGCAAGAAAGTCATTTTAAGCCGTTATATTTCCCTGGGCAATATGTCAAGAAATCTCGCCATGGGACTCTATTACAGCTCATGTAATCGCTCAAGTATGCAATATATTTATTTCTTAACTGGGGCGGAGCAAAAAGATATGTTATACCCTGTACCGTTTACACTGGCCTGAAACAACTAAGAGCGAGCATTTAAACATTTTCATGCAGCAAATATTCCCATGCATGCCATGTCATCATAACAACATCTGGCAATGTAGGATCACTCTCTCACGACATTGGCCTAAAGCCTGCCACCCAACTTCAGTTGCACAGCCCTAACACCACACCCTTAGGGAAGCCAAATTTCAATGCAAAAGAGAACACCAACCTACCTATGTTGTACTACAGCATTGACTAGATATACTTGTCCACATTATTACATACAGAAAAGCCTTAAAATAAATATTATATTATTTTACTGGTCTTCCTTCTGCTTAAAATGCCTATTTTTTATCAGTATTCCTTTGAAATCTATATTTTGTGGTTGAGATCAAGTACATGATATTTCATTAAATAAACTTTGTGTATGTGTAGTGACTAATTTATATAACAGGCTTACAACCAAGCTGTCAGCATGAAAGCACTTGGGGAACATTCTGTACATTTTGGACAGATGGTTGTGTAATGTGCTTTCATTCCTCATTGAGATCATTCTCACCATGAGGTTTTCTATATGGTGAGGACACGTGTTAACAATCAAAAGGATATTGCCAGGTTGTGTCAAAGTGGTTAACAGTGTGCAGGTGCAGGAGTGCTGCGATGATCAATAAACAGACAGACAACGATAATCCAGGTGCAATGGTGGTTTATTTGTATAATCCAAAGTCTGATGACAGCTGCGTGTATTGCTCCGTTTTAATCCACGGGTTGGTCCCGATCTTAAACCCCCACATGTAACACAAAACACAAACACAAGTCCACAGTGAGTGCTATACTGCTTGTGGTACAGTTATTCGTGAACAATGGTGCAGTGATGTCTGGGTAAGTGCTGGTTAACGAGTGCAATCGCGGCTGCCACATCGTTTCCCTACCAGGTCGATGATTTAGTGTACCGCCCCCTTTCTAGGTGGCCGACTTCCATCAAACCCTGGGAATGAATTGTCTGGCCATCCAGTCCAGGGCACTCTGTTCCTTTTACACAATGCCCTCACAGGTCGGGAGAGAGATTTATCACCAAGAATCATTGTGTCTCTGTCACACAGGGCAATAGAAAAAGGTCTCACACTCGTATGAAGGATTTTATCACTATTTTTCACAGAGGTCAACTTGACATGACGGTCCTCCAAAATGCTGGCGTTATTCCCCATAGCAGTCAGGTATTGTTCCGAGTAAAGAACATACTGTACTGATAAGAGAGTAGGCCTCAGGTTACTCAACCAAAAGTCGAGAAAGTTGTTGAGTATGCACCCTAACAGCAGACATTTAGTTAATAAAGGAAATGTATTCTCCAGCTAAAGTAAATACATTGGTACAAAAAGTCAAGCGATGTGAGATAATATCATACTATGCAGGAAACTAAGACTGTTATAGATGTTCTTGGGGGGGGGGGGTGAAAAAAGTTAACTTTGGCTTAAAGCTTCGGGAAAGGTTAACAAGAGTTTAAGAAGGGTCGCATTCATGCAGACACGAAAGGCAGTATAGATGAGCAGTCCACGTTTTTATCCCCTGCATAATACGTTGTTTTGCTTTAACATGTGGGAAAACAAAGGGTGCTCTGTGTTTGATTACAGGATGCCTTCAAATATACATGTGATCGCTACTTCCTACTAACCTTTGAAGCAAAAACAAAACAACATAAAATCAAGGGGCTTGTGCCAAGAGTTTTCAAAAACCACAAATAAACAGCAAATGGAAACTGTTTCATGCAACAGTTAGGTTACAGAGTCCCACACTGTTTAGGTTCAGTAATGACAGACTTACAGATGCATCATCAAAACAGGCTAACATGGAACACATGATGAAAAATGGAACTGACAAGACAGGAATAAAAACCATTATTTAAGGATGTTTAACTTGCACTCTGGGTATAGAAGGTCATGGCATCATTCTCAAGCATAAGCTTACACAAGCTATATGTTGCCAAGAACGTCTTTATGTCTGACCACACTAATGGGTGGTATGTTCACTGTTAGGGTGTATTACTGTTGCACTATATAACCTACATTGGAAAGTGGGAACAAATATACCCACTGGTGTCCAAACAAACACTGCAGAAGAAGCCACAGTTATTTTGTCAGTGTTTTGGTTATTCATAAATCAATGAAATAATCTGAATACATAACAGCAGGCTTATGCTTGCAGAGCACAGGCCTATCTGACATTAGAATTAAAGTCATTATTAACTGACTGCCAGCAAGGATTAGTCCAAACTTGAATGAACATCTCTCCATTGTCAGGGCCTCGTTAGTGGATGCCATTTAAAATAAATATTTTCACATATGTTCACCAGCTTTTTTTTTTTTTTTTGATGGGCTGGTTTGAGCAAGTGTGATTAACTTTCATTCTGGGAACCTGATTGGCTGGTGTTATGCAATAACAGATCTTATAGCTGACTCCTGCTGGAAAGGAGCCTGGCACAGCCTGCAACAAATGATCACAATGAGGCTATGCAGGCACGTTAGCCCACAGCTGAAAATACTGTTGAGTCCCTGTGTTGCACATTAACGACCCACAACACTTTAAAGTAGATTTTATGTATAGAAATGGAGAAGATAAGTGCAGGCATATGGGTCATCATACATTTCAATTAAACCATGATGTTGAATTTGCAACACTTGGGGTTGTGACGAGACAGGGCCTTTTAAGTACCTGGAATTAATGGTGTTTAATGGTGTGCAAGAAAACCCCTAAGCTGTAAAATTGTTTGTTTGCTCTATGCCAGGAATTACTTTTATTACCATTTCGGTAGTCGTGGGCACTTTCAGTGTTTTTCTAAAGACTCCACAATAACATATTGAACCACACAGTACATTTGGGGAAATATATTGCACTTACAAAGTTGCCTCACAGTTCACAGTTCTGGTTTTGTCCCATTTATTAGTGCACTGTTCTCCAGCAGCGTACTTTTTAACAAGGGAAAAATGTTAAACATCTGTGTGGGATAGAAATGTGCAGAGAGCGGGGGGGGGCTTGTGATTCTCAAAACTAGTTAATGGTTTGGAATGATTTGTTTATTTATAAAATTGGAAACAAAATCGGCGATGACAAGAGAGTTCAGTTATGTAGACAAAACCTTAATAAAACCCAGAAGACACCATCTAGCCTGTTCTCATGAAATGTGTACCTTCAAATCCATTATTTTGCATAGCCTTTTATAGTAATGGCATTTAAACCACAAATCTTCCATAAACTAGGCAAGCATTGTTTGCCTGGCAGTTTTGAAGGTATGAGAGGATTTTCACTAGGAATGCCCTGTCCTTTATTACAAACCCACCAAGGCACAGTGCAACACTGTCTACATTGTTTACAAAATGACATTACCAGCACAGTAAAGAAAAACATCTGGAACATGTGGAAAGGCTGAAGTTAATAAACATGGTTGGTGATTAAATTAACGTGTTCAGGATCTTAGCACAGATCCTGCTACAGCCCAAGCGGTTTGTAAAACCGCTGGCCTATCTAGCTTGGCCTGTCCTACTGTTCCTAAGAACCTGACCCTTATTACTAATTAGATCAAATCAAATGGAATTCCCTTCCTTCTGAACCAAATCTGTTTTCCTTCTAGGTTTTTAAAAGTGTACTGAAAGACCTTTTCAAACTTCAGTGTCATTATTATTAACAACATCAATTGTTTACTGCTCTGCATCTATCCTGTTTGATGAAATCTCGAAATCCTTGCTGCTGATGTAGACCCTAAACTCTTCAGTGTATGGCAGGACAACCTAAAACAACAAAAAATAATCTACAAAAGCTGTGCTATTTCTGTAATGTTACATCGATCGGAATGTTGGATGACGTATTATAATCTTCAGAAACAAACGCGTTTACCACAAGGTTTACGCAAGATCCTGGTCTATATTTTTCACTACAAAAAGACCAAACAATGACCTGCATAGAAGAACTGAGCAAGAGAATTCAGAGGTGAAAATGAGAAGAAAGATGAAGACCAGATCAGTATTGTCTCTTTAATATGAAGTCACAAAGGAAGAAGTAAGAGGAAGGACACAACCTGGCACAGAAACACCTCTCTTGTGAAAGTAAGTGGATAACACCTCCTGTGAGTAAGTAGCTATGTATATTTCTAAATGCCTCTGGTTTGCCAGGGAAAAACACTGCCTAAATATATCACAGACTAAGAATTACCATGCTTTATTAAAATTAAAAGCATTCTAGAAAATGTGTTATTCATAAAGTGGTTAACGGACAGACTCAAAGTCTAAACAATCTAAAATTCATTAAGTATTTGCCGTGGTGTTAACCAAATATGGCTGAGCATTTTATTGAGGCATTAAAGCCAAGTCAATTTTGCCACCATAAAGAGCTTTCATTAGATTTCAATTATGATGTGGAATTAAGTGTTCAGTGTTCTCCATGGTGAAATGCAAATTACAATTAATCCTGTAAATGACACAGCTGGTTTTAATGCAAAACTTGTGCACAGCATTATTGAAAGGCACTTTAAAATTCCAACCCATACATGTTATTACATATATTATGTGATATTACTATCTGATTTCAAATTAACCTCTCACTTACTACACTTGCAAACACAATCTAGGGATACAATTGTTTAGAATGTGTAGTCATCAGCCAGATACCCAGCACAGTTGAAATCTATTATATTGGACCTTTAAGAATACATGGAAATTGTATCTCTTACAGATCATGTAAGTTAAAAAAGACCTCTACCTGTACAGCCAGTGGTTCCCTTCTTCACTGAATATCCCAGGTCACAGTGGCAAATGAATGAGCCTTTTGTGTTTTCACAGTTCCCACTAAGGCAGATATTTGGATTGAGGTCACACTCATCAACATCTAGAAAGCAAGAACGGAAAATATTTGCGGCTATACTTGATAAACTTCATTTATTTATTACAGTAAATGTATAATAATAATGGTAGCATTGACTCGTGCTAGAAATGTTAAGTGAAGCGCTCAACTGATTGTTAAAACGGGATTCAATTTGACATCAGTATCTCTGGTGTCATTTCTTCTTGATAGCCACACTGCATTTTGGATATACCTAAATAACATACCTTCATGACAATTAATGTCTAAAATTCACCCATGCATGAATGTATTTATATACGTTTTCATTTTGACCTGCTGAGTTATACAAATAGTGCCATCTATACACTATGAATTACCTAGGCATGTCTTCATATCCTCAGAGGACATAAACCCATCGTAACACAGACATCGATATTCGCCAGGGATGTTGGTGCACTGTCCCCCATCACAGATATCAGGATTGTCCTCACATTCATCAATGTCTAAAGGAAAGAAAGTACAGCATTAGGAAAACAGCCAGCATCGCTTTCACATAAGCAGCAACACATTTTTGAATTCTTTTCTAACATGGCAGCTTGCTTGTCCTGAACTCCAGTCATGTGTAAAACTGCATGACAGTACTGTAGGCACTGGGAACTGGAAGATAGTTATACAAGCTTCAACAAAAATTCACTTAGTAGCTATAACATCCATACATCTTACCCATTTTAGCAAACCTGTATTTTCATTGTAAAGGTTAAAGAAAGTTATCAGTTATTTTGCCTTGCCTTCCAGCAAATCTGTTACTGCTTGTGACAGGGTGACTGATGGTCTGACGTCAGGCAGAAGCAGGAAGGGAAAAATACTGATACCACCAGGCAAGTACTGCAGTTTAAAGTTGGCGTTTGCCGTTTTATTTAATAACAAAAATAAATAAAATATTTAAACCAAAAAAACACACTGTGCTCACCGAGCAAAATGAAAGGGTTAAACAAAACAAACTCAAGAACACAAAATAAATAACAAAACCGGAGGGGACTCCGTTCTAAACTAAAATAAACAAAACAATGTACAGGGCTGCTCGCCCTGCTACACTGCTTTACTTCCTTGGTCATTTCACCCAAGACATGTCTTCTAGGTCAAATCATGTTACTTGCTGACAGCATGTCAGCCAACAGGGGAAGCAGCTGATTGGTTATTGACAGGAAAGAAGCCATTGAAGGGGTGGGGACAATTTCACCCTCCAGGTAAAATGACCCAGGAAGTACAAGAAAGTCTAAAAACACGGTATGCAAAGCTTTCTTTAACCTAGTGTTGTACCAGTTATCATGCTTTAAAATGAAAATGTGTTTGCTGATCTGCATATTTGAGACCAATATAATTAGGGCTTCTGATTTCCTTTTTTAATCAATAAAACCTGATAAAACACCCCCTATACAAAGAAAATGAAATCGGTGTATATCCAATAAACACGGAAAAAACACTGGAAATGGTTACTCAATTCATGTTGACTTCATCCCTTTCCCTGTAAAAAAAATAAATACAACAACCCATAAAAAAGCTTTCCCAGTGCAGTTGGCCCGCCTTCCTGCTTGTATCTCCCATTGATTTGTTCTGAATACTTTAAACCCACCCCAACTACTAAGTGGCAGCAAATTCCTACATTTCTATTGGAAGATTATACACACTTGCGAGATTGAAAACAAGATTACAATCAGAAATGGTTCGATAGGGAGTATTTAAACGCTTGTGTAAAAAAATGCTTAAACACACGGAAACCACAGAAGAATATGCCCGTGACCATAAGGATTTTGTTGTGGAAGACAGCAAAGGAAAGAAGATACAATTGAAGTGTGCAAGTACTGTCGAGTTACTATACATATTGTGACAGAAAAAAAAGCCCAAGAGTGTTGTAAAGTAACCAAAAACAATAATTTCATAGAGTATATAAAAAGCAAAAGCCCAGAAAAAATAACAATTGACATAAAACTCAAAAACAGCTAAAAAAAAAAAAAAAGCCTAGAAAAATTAAATTAATAAAAAATGAAAAACAGAAGCCCTAAATATAATGAATGAATGGTCACAGTGGAGAACATTTATGGGACTATTTTGTCAGCTACAATTACTGTAACTAGACCAGAACTTTAAGTAAACACACACTGGTATGCTTTAAATATGTAACTGTGGATCTCAATCACTTTCATGTGGTACTGAGAAGTTTACTCTTACAGGGTTACATAAAAATGTTGGGGTCTGATGAGCCTGATTCTCCCAACAGAATCATAAAGACGAGCATTAAGAATCCCTGGAAGTATTCACATTCAGACTGCCCTTTTGTGTTTTCTCCAACCCTCAGATTCGCCCAGCCAGGAGAGTAGAATGGCACAGTGCCACCGGTCCCACTTCCTTATCTTTCAAGAATTGTTCGGCTTGCTGAATTCTATTCTCAAGAGAACAGGAAATCGTTCCCCTGCTCTCCCTCCCCTGGGTTTGGAGACAATCCATTTAATGGCTGGGTGTGCTAGCAGTTCTAATGCCTGATGTCTCCCCCGATGTAGGTGTTCTCCACCTGTGAGCTATAAGGAGGTGGTAGCAAGTCATGGAGGCCTAGCTTTTTAAAGGAGGCTGTAGCTTTACTGACAGCATTAGTATCAAGACTTCCCTTCAATATGTCTTAACCAGTGCAGGTACGTTGCCTTTGAGATAGAGCCTTCTGGCTTTAATATATAAAAATATTCCACACCTGTGCAGGTTCTTTGATCTGGCATCAGTGCATAGCCTGCTCTACAGCTGCACTCATAACTTCCTTCAGAGTTTGTACAAAAGGTTTCACATCCTCCGTTTTGTATGGTGCACTCATCAATATCTGCACAGAGGAAAATTTAAAAAAAAACACACAGTGAATAAGAACCACGACAAAAGACCTGAAATGTGCACTGACAATTTTAAACCATATGAGAAACTGTTGAAGACTATATAAGCAGAAAACATTACATGAATGTTTAGTAATAAAAGGCCAAATATTTTACTTTTGTTAAGCTAATTAAAAACTAGAGTTCTGAAACACTGGTCCTTCAAGGACTGCAGAATATAGCAGGTTTGTTTTATTCATCAAGACAGGTAGAGCATATAACATTTGAAATAGTATTGTTTGTATATAGTACATGCATACAACTGTATAACTTCCTTACCAACACAGGCTAATCTGTCATCAGTAGATCTATACCCTGTGTTACAGGCACACTGGTAGCGCCCAATCATATTCACACAACGGCCGTTCCTGCAAAGGTTATCGCTTAGCTCACATTCATTAACATCTGTCAAGGAAGAAAGAAGAAATTAAGAATGAATAAAAAAAACTGTTACATGAACTCATGTATTATAAGATGTCTGGCTCTTAGTCACTTCACCTAAACAAGCCGACCCATCCGTAGCAACCTGGTGGCCAGTGGGGCATTCACAGAGGAAACTGCCCTCCGTGTTAATACACACCCCTCCGCGGCACAGAAGAGGGTTCCTTTCACACTCATCGATGTCTGAAGGGCGAAGAAAAAAAGACATTTCATTACTCCGTTTTCTTTATTTAATTAGCTCAGTCATAATTACATGTGCAGGGACATCCTTGAATATTGAAGTATAGAAACACAATTGTCAAACTGAATTCTTTGGCTTTTTCGTACAACTTCACCTGGCCAGACGACACAGAGTGGATCCCAAACAAGGAGATTAGGCAGTCGACTCTTTTAATGTTTAGGCTGTACATATATACATATATATATATATATATATATATATATATATATATCTTGTGATTTTTGCGATTCTTTACCATAGAGAGGATTTTGAAAGCCACTCTTTTTATCAGCTTACCCATGCAGTTCTTCATCATCATAAATCCACTTTCGTAGCCCTCAAAGCATTCACATGCAAAGTCCCCGGGAGTGTTGACACAAGTTCCCTGTCCGCAAAGATCAGGAGATATCCGACACTCGTCAATATCTGTATTTGAAAAAAACCTGGTCAACTTTCAGAAACTGCTTTTTTTTTTATAGAATGCTACTTATATTTAGTGTAAACTAGTTAAACAAAAGAAAGTTTTACATGTTTCTGGTACAAATTGAGTACAAGCACTCATTATAAAATAAATTCCATCTTACCAGTGCAATTCCTTTCCTCCGAGTCAAGTGCAAAGCCACTGTCACATTTACATTTGAAACTGCCGATTGTGTTCCTGCATTTGCCATTACTGCACAGGTTATGGATCATTTTGCACTCGTTGACGTCTAAAAAGGAGACAGGATAAGAACGTACATTTCAAATAAGGATCCATGTGTTTTCATGATTAGTATGATTTTAAGGTTAAACAAAAGTTCAAATAAATTTGCTGACATACTGTAAATGTCCATATTTGGGGGAAAATAACTTAACAATTTATGGGGGGGGGGGAGTACTGTGGTTCAAATGAATTCAAATAAGAAAAATAATATTTAAGTACACTATAATCCAACGCTACAAATTAAAGCATGTAAGTAAAATGTGAAAATCTAGTCTGCAGTATATGTATGCGGTCATGTGACATGCCATGTGATCAACTAGACCTATATACAGTAAGCTGTATGAGTTGTGTTCTCCGTGACTGCAATCAGGTCGTTCCAAAACACAGTGACTGCAATGACTTCTTGGGGTTCCCGGAATGGCAACAGAGAACCAAAGCACACATCCAGTTGTAAGCAGGCCACAACTGGTGAACTTGTGGAACGTATTGTGTTCCAAGCAACAGAATTCTTTAATAAGTCACGCCTGTTTCCAATTGAATGTGCCGGGAGATACGAATTTTGAGCATGAGGCTAATCGCAGCAGCAGGACTGGTTACCTTTCAAGAAAGGCCTTCCGTTGATGAAATCGCCTCTGTGGGAGAAGCCTGGGCCTCGAGGGCAAAGCTGATCATACTCTGGGGTGCGTTTCTCGGGGCACTCTTCACACTCGGGTCCCCAGGCAGCACCCACGGAGCAGCAGCACGCATCCACGCGGTGTTTGCTGGGGATTGGAGAGGAGCACCTCTCATCTTCATGGGTCAAATAACAAAACTCCATACGCAGATCTGTAATCCCAAAACAAACATGTTTTAGTTTGATTTTTTTATATATATATCGTAATCAGCACATAAGTATCTGGAACTTAAACTGTTCTTGTTCTGCAAGATAGATCACATGGCAGTAGTGTAAAAAATAAAATGTGTGAACAGGTTATTTTATTCTGCCTTCAGTTCAAAAGCACATTTTTCATTCAGTGGATAAAAATCTAATAGAGAACAATAATGTGCATTGCAATTACTGCGCCCCCTTATTATACCGCAAAACCAGTTATAAGGCATTCCGATCATGGCTACCATTTGCCCCATAATGTCATTCCAGCAGTACTTGCACTCTCGTTACTATGCGAAACACAAATAGTACAGTCTCTTAACTAGGGTTCCCAACTACAGTATTATAAAGACTCTTCATTGCCTCCCATTAATTATTATGAACCTCTAAAACATTAAGTGACAATCTGTATTTAAAAACAAGAAACCGTTTTAATAAAAAAAAAAAAGATGATGTGCTGAACATGATATAAATCTCATAAAACACCCATAGATATGTTTTACATACCAACGCATGTTCGACCAGTGGCATCCAGGGTCATTCCACTGGGGCACTGACAAATAAAAGATCCCACTGTATTTACACACTTTCCATTGGTGCAAACTCCAGGAAATACTTCACATTCATTCACATCTATTACCAGAAAAGAAAATTAAGAAAGCACCCTGACATGTATCATTAGAAAAGTGTTAATATGGCTTATTACACTATATCATCCATTATGTGACCTTATAATAAAGGTTTACTACATCATCAAAGAACTAAGCTTTGGACTGTTATACATTACCAAAGCAACTTCAGTCACTCAGAATATTCTGAAATGAGCAGTGCTATGGATATTATTTTTGTTGTTGTTGCTATGAACTGAATAAATGACAGAGGACTGTTTCCTTAAGGACATCATTGCTGGTTTCTGTCTTTTAGGATAATCCTCTCTTTCAACATAATCACATATACTTAACAATATAAAACACTGATAACTGAATGTTGTAATGTCAAGTAGCGACATCCTTACCTTCACAAGTTGTCCCTCTAACTCTCGCATATCCCTTTGAACAGAATGGATCTGAAACAAAGGCACAATTTATCTGACACTGAAAGCTCCAGAACACACTACCTGTAACTCTTTAATCTGGGGATCCATTCCATACAATCTATAAACATTTTATTGATAAAGATTTGAAATAATAACACTAAATGGCAGTGAACTTTAAATATATGTATTTTTGTGCTACAGCATAAGAATATGTAGCACACTTGTTATACAAACTTTTGCATGTCATTCAAAGTTGTTCATGTGTAGTTTTGAAACCTGGTTTTGTGTTGCATGGTTGCTAACACTTCATGCAACCCCACCATCAGCTTTCTCACCTGGCTCACACGGGGCACAAGGGCTTCCCCAGGCCGCCCCCATTGTGGCACAGCAGTGTGACTTCAGGGTCTCTCCATTGATATTGACCTCACATCGCCCATTAATGATCTTCAGCCAGCAAGTCCCCTTGCCTGTTTCTGTAATCAAGGGGATAATACAGTGTGACTATGATCAGATTAAACCATGCATTTTCACAACGGGATGTATTTTATTTCACTCTTGCTTAAATGTTAATTGAAGTTTTAAAAATGTACTACCCATTTACGTGCGATAACAGTAAAGAAAGGGGTTAAACAGTATGAAACGTTCTTTTACTCTTTTCAACTGAGGGAAAAAAACAACTTAACTTGGACAAATAGCTGTTTCAGTGAGTTTGCAGCTAGTAAGGAACCCCCTGTAGATATAATGGTTTTGAAAACACAAACAAATAGCGTACATACCAACACAAACAGTTCCAGTTGTATCTAGTGTGCTTCCCTGGGGACATTCACAGGAGAAGGAGCCAGGGTTGTTCCTGCAGTTTCCATTAACACAAGGGCTGGATTCACACTCATTAACATCTACAAAGAGAGGTTCCATTATCTTACAGCTTCATTACTCAGTATTTTTTGACTTTTACTGCATTCTGTCTAACTGCTAATTGTCGCAGTGCTGCCCTGTGTACTCGTGTGTACATAGTATTGCAACTATCTCTTTTTAACACAGCTGCAACTGCTTTTATTTCTGTTTCAAACAGTGGAAGAGAGTGACTTTTTTAGACAAAAGCACACTGGAATGCGATTGTGTTTAAAAAGAAATTGCATTTAAATTATATAAAACTTTCCAACAGAAGTAGAAAATGTGGAAATATGAAATACATTAAAGTGTAATATATTGTAATATCAAAAAAGAGATTACCTTCACATACGTCAGTGTCCGATTTAAAGACATATCCCTTTGGGCAGAAACAGGTGAAGCTCCCAGGCGTGTTTCGGCATTGTCCATTTTCACACAGCTGCCTGTTTATTGCACATTCATCAATATCTATAGAACAAAGAAACAGTGACACCTCCATTAACCATTCCAAGGTTATTACCTTATATAATGTTCCTACCATTTTATTTCTTACCTGTTTATTATGCAATTATGTAGGAGTATGATGTAATAATGTTGTTTCAGCTTAGATCATTATCTGCCATTCTTGCTAAAAATTCCAGCAAAAAATGCTTCTGGAAAGACTCACTGAGACTCCTCAATAGCTGGAACTGAAGCCCCATAAACAGCTAGCCAGTCTTTTCAGAAATCGTTTTTGCTGGAATAGTCAGTGAGCATGGCAGTTACTGATTTAAGCAGGATACACAATACACACATGCTGTAATAGGATATTAAACAGGTAACACATTCAATATTAATCAAATGTGTCTGAAGAAAAACCTACCAACACAGTTTTTGCCACTTGAATCTATTTCATATCCTTGGTTACAGTTACATCTGTATGTTCTGTGCAGGTTCTCACAAACTCCATTTTGACAAAGGTCAGGATCCAGGGCACACTCATTTATATCTATCATAAGAAATGAAAACAAGCATGTTAATACAATACAGCACATCCCCTCCCAGGGCTGTATTTTATATGCTTCATACACGGACTGTCTCTCAATAAAGTTGCATCACCGTACAGAGATTCTGTACTGTGTAAGCAAGACTATAAAGACGGACACACAGGCATCTATCACCCATATTCCCAAATTCTGATGCTTTCAATAACATGTGCTAAAGAATGCTCTAACCTATGGCAAGCCAAATTATCATTTAGAGATATCTCGAAATGCATTTCAAGATATCTTAATTTGAATTGCAGATATCTCAAACTAACTCAATCTCAAGATATCTCAAACTCATTTCGAGATATCTCCAATTCAATTTGAGATACCTCCAGTTCAATTCAAGATATCTCAAATTGACTTCCTGTCCTGTCTGAGATATTTTGAAATCAAGTTAGTTTGAGCTATCTGCAATTCAATTTAAGATATCTTGATGTGCTCTTCGAGACATCTCTAAATGATAATTTGGCTTGCCATCTAACCAAGTTTCATCACAATTACATACGCCATTCTCTTAATACATGTAAAAATGTACATATACAGTCTGAACCACAGACACATGTAAAAACAGATGGATAGGGTTATCCTGTGTGAATCGACACTGCCACTATATCCCTGTCACCTGGGAAATTCTCTGCCAGTGGTGGAAAAAAAACATTTAAAGTAAATACTATTTTTCATGAACTGGCAATGTTTCAATAGGTTAACACTGAAATCTTGCCACTATAACCAAGTGAGGACTTTTTGGACTAGTGCCAATTCAATATTCCAATATAGTTAGACTGCATAGCATGCACTGTGACAAATACATCAATACATCCATAAATTGTATGTCTCTTTAAGAAACTACATACCTCTCCCATCAGAAGCAATACCAGATCCTTTACTGCACAAGGCATTGAATTCAGCTGAAATGGGAACACATTTTAATAGCTTAATAGGTACACACAGGGGTCAGTATTCGTATACACAACACAACTCTGCCTGTTCCAATTCTTTAAGTTGGAATCTATAATGGCCTAGCCACAGATTCTGTTCTGTTCAGTATAAAATGTTCTAAAACAAAAGGACAATTCTCTTTCAGCTTCCGCTAACCCTTAGGCAGTGATTAACCAATGCTGGATACTGACCGGGAAATGAGTTCTTCTCATGCAGAAATGTTACAAGGATGTCAGAAGTGCTTTTGTTTATACGAAAATGTCAGCTAGCTGCTGTTTAATCCAAAACGATGATTATGCAGCAATAACACACGTGTGCAACGTTAGTTCTGTAGCAAGCTGTTCTCTAGTTATATGCACAACCTGTAAAGGGTGACATAGGTATGTCCGGACATCTGGCTAACCACTACATCCACAGACAATAATGCAGATCTTTCAACTATACTTCTCTGAAGCTCATTTATTCATTACATCAATTCAGATGGTTGTGTTTTGTGTTTTGCTATTTCTAGAAAGCTAGAGACTGATGTGGCAAATATCTCGCTCACCTAAATGGTTTGTGAAAGCATGCTTTTTATAAATACTGCTAGCGGGTCTTACTCAGGTCCAAGAAAACACTGGCGTCAAACATTGCTTTGTCTTACTTGAATGTAACAGTTTGCCGAAGTTTCTTACATTTACTGAAGCCTAACTGTTGAAACGGCTGCATTAGAATTAGTGCGGGCAAGCACAGAAACAGACATTTCTATTGAAGGGTCTGTGATCAATAGCTTCTCTTGAGCGTCACATTATTCCCTGCTACAGCTGTGCCTTGTGGAAGCCATTGCTGCCAATTTTTAAATCAGCATTATCATCTGCATACGCCGTCTCCACGGAAACAGTAATGAGTGGAATAATAAGGATATTAATCACAGATGTATCAACACCTTTATAGGGCATTTAAATGTATTATTTACACGTTTTAATTTTAATTTAATTTAGCATTCACTGAACTTTTCCATTGCCCTCATGATACAGCTATTCAATTACATGAAAAATGGGGGGGTATTTGGTATTTGCCAGATTTCTGCAAGGTTGATTAAAACTGCAAAGTAACATTATACCTCTGTTGGAGGGGGGTTGGTCTACCCTATTTGGCAAATAACTTACCTGAGTTTAGTGCTGGGCAAGGTTGACAAGGCTCCCCAAAGGCATATTCAATGTTGGCACAACAACACTCCGATTTGGTCACAGCTCCAAAGAACGGTTTAACACATTGCCCTCTCTTGTAACCCCCATAACATGTGCTGCGCATGTGTGTATCTAGAATTACATACAAAACATTCCATTCAAGAGAGTCCTGTCACTAACACAAGATGAAGGATTCAGAAAATACACTGCATATTCTGGCATCACACCAAAGAAAACTCATCTCCTTCAAATATATATGTTTGAAATTACAGTGAAATTGCTCCAATTTACTGCATGAAGCCTACAAATATGAATCAGGTCAAATATTTTTGCAGTCTTTGGATTTATTTTAGAATCAAATGGATCGTAATACAGGCTTTGCTTTAAGGAAGATAATTGTTTGCAGCGAGCTTAAGTTGACAAATACTTCTCTGTTTTAAATGCATTCTTTATTGAAGCATTTGTGCATCTTGTACACCTATCAGGAATTCATTTTGAATGTCAAAAGAATACAGTACCTTTGCCATCCAAGTCTATATGAGGTAATGATTTATGTTCTCTTACCAACACAGACCCGCCCATCCAGTCCCACCGCCAGACCAGGGAGACAGTCACATCTAAATGAGCCTTCCGTGTTTACACAGCGTCCATTCATGCACATGCCTGGTGTCTCACACTCATCAATATCTACGAGGAAACAAAAGAAAAACGGTTCATCGCCGAGACAGTAAGAAACAAAACAAACTTGACAGGGTAAGCAGAGGAGTTGTATTTCCTTGAACAAAGAGCTCATGGGATATCTATTGGAGGAACTGCCTTTTTATACATCCTGGACAATCACATACTGTACTGTAGATGTGAGTGGCTTCATGGTGATGGGGATCTTTCAGTAGATGGAGGCAGACAAAAATGGATTTCTGGAAGTAATTTAGACCAGCGCTTGCAGAGTTGTTTTTTTTCTTTGAGGCAGAATACGTCTATATGCACTATTAGTTTGTGTCTCTGCAGACTTTATGCCTAAAGTAATGGAAAACTACTAAAAAAACAAAACAAAAAAACAAACAGATAATGGCTAATATGTTCCATTGTTCCACTCCTAACCCCTCTGAGAACTTACATTGTTTAAGCTTGCATCCTTCACTGTCGTGGAAAATAAACTAACAAATGTGCTAGTCCGAATTCTTAAACTCTACAAATAGCTTTACTTTGTACAATGATTATTTATACAAGACTGCTTAGTCACGCTTAGATTCCCTAACCAAGCCCACCATCTCCAAGCCAAAATGCCTTTATGCTTGTACATTGTTTGGCAGGAGCTTAAGTTAACAAGACCAACACCCTAACAGGAACTATGCTTGTACACACTACACCAGGGGTCTCCAACCCTGGTCCTGGAGAGCCCCTATCCAGCAGGTTTTATAGGTGTCTTTACATCATCAATGGCTAAAGATCTGGAACACCTGTTAATCTTGACTAATTAAGCCAATAATTGGTTCAATTAAGTAACTGAGAGATTGGTTGAAACGAAAACCAGAAGCCCCAGTAGCTCTCCAGGACGAGGGTTGGAGACCCCTGTGATGAACTAAAGAAACAGCTATTGTGCATAATAAAGTTACATCTTTATTGGCTATTTGATTGGTTGAGTTGTTAACTGAGATGGAACTTCTTTGAACTGCATGTCTATGCTTACTGTTTAGAATTATTTTAGTTTTCAGAGACCCTGATATAACATGTTAATAAACATGCAAATAACAGCTTCCCACAGCTGATTTAAAACTTTCAGTACAAGTACGTTAAAGAAAAAAAAAAAAACTTACCTTGGCAGAATCGTCCATTTGGTGCTAACTGGAAGCCAGATTTACATATGCATTTAAAACTCCCATCTTCATTAATGCACATACCATTAAGACACATGTTTTTAATAAGGCATTCATCTTGATCTGAAACCAATAAACATGTTGTATTATTTCAGACCCATTTTAATGGCATTTCAAGAAGCTATTTGAAACTACTTTTCAGAAAGTGTTTACATGAGCAGCACAATCTCAGAAATACATCACAGAGAAGTGATTTTTATAATATGTATTTCGTTTTACCTGGGCTTTTAGATCCCTTCCCCAATAACTTGATTGTTATTTAAAACTGCATATTTAGAAACTGTTTTCAAGCCAACATGAAAGAACTTATGAGGATTAGATGAAGAATCTGCCTCCAAGGGATAGTCAAAATTAAATGTCATTTTTGGCATGTAATATATGGTTAGTGTAGTGTACTTTCATAGTTTCTAACAAAGCAACCATTTCCTGTCGCCATGTCTGATAATCATGTATGCTGCTCATCAATATAACATTGTTTGGTTACAAGATGGCACGCCATATATATAAACCCCAACTGATTCATCATCATTATCACTGGTACACCAAAAATGCCAACAGCTGTACTTGTGGAAAAAATATGGATATATGAAAATAAAACAATAAATGTTAATTGTCTAAACAACGCACATCAATATTTTCCTCCATGTTAATTAATAATGTCTTTTTCTAAGCAATGGACATAAGGACGTTTGAAGCTGCAGGAATCAATGCATGTACGTGAATATTAAAAAGAAAGGAGATTAAGCGGATGGAATTACCTTCACAGTTGCGCCCGTCTGATGTTACCTCGAAGCCAGCATTGCATACACAGTGAAAGCTGCCATCTGTATTAACACAGCGTCCATTGTTACAGATCCTGCCATTCGCCAAACATTCATCGATATCTGAGGAAATGAAGGAGAGCCCGTTAAAGACAATATGAGCTAATCTCAATATGGTCATGTTGCTTTCTTGTCTGTGCATGTCCACTGGAAACAAATCTCTTTCATACACAGTATTAGAGATGCATTAGAAGCTAAATGCATTAATGAGGTATAAACGACCACAACCTTTTTTGTGGATCACGTTTGACCAGATGTACAATGGGGTGAAACAATTTACCATCGAAGCTCCATGTGCTATAACACCCCTGTTTCCTGATCTGGGGGCAGCCCCATCTCGGGAGCAACCCCTATGAGATATACTGTATAATCTTACCTCTGCACTCTGTCCTTGTTGCTGTGCTTTGAAAACCAGCGTGGCATTGGCAGAAATAAGATCCTTGAGTATTTACACAATCGCCACTGACACAGGGGTTTCTGTCACATTCGACATCATCTGTAATAAAATGGCAGATTTACATGAATCTCCATATACCTGAAGCAAGAGGAATTGATATGTAAACATATTAACTCTATATAATCATACATCTCCATCGTAAGGCCTTGATGTAAGCCTATTATAAATAAAAAGGCTTTAACAAAATATTGTGACCGAGATATTTTTATAAGTGTCATCATGAAATAAACAGATTTTCAATAGTTTTTTTTAAGATTCAGCAGATCCAGATATAAAAAGTCCTCTTGCTAAGACTTAGGAAATATTTATTCTTGATATTTAGAAGATATTTAGAGGAGACAGTAGTTTAGTTGAATGATTTTGTTAGTACAATAGACTGACAAATCTGAGAAACACTTATGCTTACCAATACATTCTCCCCGGACATCGAGCATGAAGCCCATGTTACACTCGCATCGATAGCTCCCAGGAGTAGGGATACAGCGTCCATTAATGCACAGATTCCGGTACAATTGACAGGTATTCACACCAAAAGTTATATTTTGTGTAAGAATCACTGCAACAAAAATAGATATAAAAAAATTCAGAAAGCAACCATTTTCAACAAGAAAAAAGTAGGCATTTTTTGTAAAGTTTTAATTTGTCTGGTTCTACAAGAAAATAATTGCAAATCAATAGAAACATATATGAAAAATGTACAAAAGTATATTAAAATGACATTTGGATCTACTCGCTCTTTAAGAATGTAACTGTACATCCCACAGTTTCACTTTGTTAACAAGAATGGTTAGCATGCCTGGAGGTTGTCCATTGATTGGGGGCCTGGGTAGTCCACCATCCGGTTGCACAGGAGGCCGCTCTCCAGTCACTGGGGAAAAGGGGAGACCACCTGGTCCAACTGGCACACTAGGAACAGGCCATTCTGAGTCTGGGCCTGGGATCTGAACGGAGCAGAGCTTTCTGTACTCATCTGAAACACAATGACAAATGAAATGCAAACATTTGACTAGCTTTCAATAATAACATTCAAACTTTGAGTCCCTTTAAAAAACAAAAAGGATAACATTGCTGAATACCATAAGCAATACTCTGAACAGGCTGGAATTTACGCATCTGTTAGCACCATCATGCTTTATCTTTTGTTGTTTCACATTAGACTGTAACTGCAGATGCATTAATAAAGTACGGGCTAGATTGGGGGGATAAGAAACAACTTAAGACTACTTACAAGTTCCTAAGGTAAAAGTCTTAGTTGTTTATATCTGGTTTGGTAACTTTACTTGGTGTGTTTCTCCTTTTTGATTTTTTTTTTTTTTTTTTGCTATTGACAATTCAGAGTAAATAGCTTTCAAAATGTAGTCCTATGTGTTTTGAGTCCTGTTGTGTGCTTTAAAGAAATGTTTTAAAAATACCCAGTAGTGTAGGTAATGACATACAATGATATGCAGTGTGATCCTGAACAACATCAGATAATACTTTAGTAATGAATTCTGTTAAATTTCACACTTGTACCAAACCTTAGATTAGTTATTTTATTCCCATCAATCTGCCATGTCAATACTGTTGCACATTGCTAAACAGAGGCCATGGTCTTGCAGAAATATTAACCTAGGCCTTCATTTTGGGTCAGGGAGCTAAGTAACACATTGTAAAAGCATACCAGTTCCACGCATTGGGCACATTGCTGGAGCAGACCCATCAGACCAGCACCGTCCACTGTCACAGCAGCACTGCATTCTGGTGAGGAGTTGGGGGAGCTGGTTGGCACAGCGACCACTCACTAGGCTTGAGAAGCAGTATCCAGCTCGTACATCTGGAAAGAAGCAGCGTTTGCATTTATTGCATTTTATTTACAGTTTTGGTGGGCCTACATATGAGCGGGATTATTCCATTGTACTTAGGAAAAACACTTTTACTTAAAAAAAAAGGTGAATTATTTCTTTAAAAAAAAACAGATTTGATACACATTTGCTGAAACCTTTACTAATGCAGACACAATTATTAATTTTTTGTAAATGCATGCTCTGTGATGACAAAAAACAGCGTTTGGATTGTTTAGTTTGTAATTTATCTTCTTCGGGCCTTGTGGTATATAACGCGGAACGGAAAAACAAGTACAAGTGATATATCAATGAAAGGAGGAGCTTTTCAAAATAGAATTCCAAAATTGACATGTTATTCCCTTCTAGTATTTATCTATTGTCTGTGTTTCCGGGAGTCCTGAATTTAGTAGGAGATGAAAAACCTGCTCTGTATGGTTCCCAGACATATTTAAGAGTCGATTTCCAAGGACGACACGATTCCTTTGTTGGCAGCGTGCGGATTATGGAATGAAATGTAGTTCTTAAAACAGATGTGCCAAAAGCGGCCAGGCAGCAAAAAAAGCAAAAACATAAATAAACAATACAAAGAAAACAGACTAAAACGAACTGTCTAGTCAAGGTTACTTTGTCAAGACAGCCTCTGAAATTAAGCCAAATATAAACTGGAAATACAGAGGAAATACGTCTGTAAATAAATGCAGCAGAACATTTAACAAACAAATGTTTATCAGGTTTCACAGTGCAAAATAATATAGCTTATAATATTTTCATGCAACATCACAGTGTTATGATTTAAAAAATAAATCTGTAAGATTGGTAAACATATAGCAGATGGTCAATAGGTTTCTCGGCAGGTCATTGCTTCAAATGTACTACTCATAACAATGAACAGATAATAATTATAAAAGCATGAGCTAGCTCGGCTGAATATTAGGGTATTCCTAATGACACAGACAACCACCCAGACTGTTCTTCAGTTATCCTCATAGCAAAAATTAAACAAGCACTTCCTATGAACTCTTTATCTTATACAAACAGAAACAATGTTCAGAAAAGACTGCACAGTGACTACATTGCTTGGCAATAGAAAACTACAGCACACAATGAAAAATATCAAAATGAATATTATGTGAGCCAGTTCTACTCGTATTCTGTGTAGAAGGAAAACTTGATCTAAAAGAAGCAACCAATACACCCTCAGATACCATGAAAACAACAGCAGAAAAAATGATGAAAGATCATTACTAAATGCATTGCCTTTTAATTTGCATCGGTATACTGTAGTCCAAATATCATCCTCTAACCCAGCATCCACTATGTTTTCCATCAGACTAAATAATCTCCATGTGGCCTATGCATTTCAACAAAAGCCACATTACTGGTAACGATGCACCCAACTTAAAATGGCTTTTACAAATGCTGCCAAGCCATGATTGCAACACTAGCTTATGTATTGACCATTGGCCATAAAGGTAACAATTTGTTTTTTGAATGCTATTAGACCAGCAGACACCACAAAAACCCATTACTACCAAAAAACAACAGTTTATATTTCTAGACCTTTTTAATAGTAATTTTGATTTTATATTACAAACATAAGGAATGATGGCTTGGTTTACTGATGCCGCTATTAGAGCTTCTTCAGGTGAATATTCCACAGAATATTCCACAGCTCTCTAAAGCAGGGGTGTCCAATCCTGGTCCTGGAGGGCCGCTGTCCCTCCTGGTTTTTGTTCCAACTGTACCCTAAATTACTTAATTGAATTAATTAAGTGCTTATTAGAAACTTAATTGGTCCAATTAATTAATTTAGGGTACAGTTGGAACAAAAACCAGGAGGGACACCGGCCCTCCAGGACTAGGATCGGAGACCCCTGCTCTAAAGCATCCATTGGTACCACCTGATCCAACGCTCTATGTGGTAAGTTTATAAACATAACTTGGGTTACCTATACCATTACTGTAGGTCCTCAAGTTGGAAATGCCTTTCGAATAGGAAAAACACAGACTCCAATTAGTGGATCATTTAGTTTACAGTAGTTCTTTAAAAAAGGCAAACGTCCTGAATCTCCAAATCCAAATCCAAAGCTGGGATCTCCTGTGGACTCTTTTGCTCTCTCTACTCTGACTGCCAACATGAAGGGGAAGTCACTGCACAGATGAACTATTCTACTAGTCTTTGATGATGGACTAATGTAGAAAATGAATAAAGACAGGGTCTCAGCAACCTGCAGGGGTCTCAGCTTTAACTGCCAGCGGCTGGTTTTATTTCTGAATAGGAAGTGAGTCAAGGGATTGTGCAATTAATTTTATGTCATCACATATCCTGATATCTTTACTAAAAACTAAAAATATGAATTATATAAAGTGGAGACATTCAGAAATGGAAGTCAAGAAGTTGTTCCATTTGAAAAATTGTTTCATTATTCAATCAAACCACATACACTGTATAAGCCCAGACACTAAAAAAAGACATGTATATACCTCCCTGTGATTGAATTTCATTATAATTAAGAAATATAAGGTAAGCGATGGAGCTGCGTATATCCCAAAGACTTGGGGTGGGTTAGCACAAATCATATTACCTTCTGAAAGACAGAGGGATACCAAAATGCCTTTACATATGGTGCTTTGGGAAATCTATGCAGATTTTGGCAAAGCAATCTGCAATATAAACTGCAATATAAACTCAGGGCTGTCTGAAAGTAAAGTTACTCTGAACTCCAAACTGATTTAAAGAATCTCTTTGAAGAGCAGTCATATTTGGGTTATATTTCTTTGCAGAACACCTTCTCACAGGGTTGTCAACCCTGAACCTTGAAATCCTTGGTGGTTGCCCTGACTTCTATGTTTTTTTAATGTCTAAAAACATGATTGTGTCATGATGGTAAGTATGAAGCTGGGACACTCTGCAGCTCAGCTCAGAACATACAGAGGTTCTTTGGAACAGGAACTTGATATTCAGGTGTTTATTACTAATTAAAAAATGTGAGAAAGTGCATATTGTGATATTATATCTGTCTGCATCTCGTCGGCTCACTCTGTTAAAACAGAATAGCTATTTCCTGTGGTATTAAAAAAATGACTAAGACTACTGAGCTAAATTCTTCATGTTCGATTTCTGGAAGGGTAACAATGGTTTCTCTGCAGGATCTTGCTGCCTGGAGAGCTCTAGGAACTGGGTGGTCATTTTCAGATGTCTTAATGCTAAGACCTCAGATATTCTTATTTTGATTCAGTAAGTGATTCAGCTTTGTGCTGTAGACACTTTCTCTATTATTCTATAAGAAACGTGCATACCAAAACCTCTTTCTTTAATCATAAGAACCTGAAAGGTCTTCCCGTAACTCCAGACTTATTTTCGTTTATTAAAGGCATTATACAATACAGTAGGTATATAGGCAACATCTCTAACTGGTGTACATATCTAATTGGAACACCAATCATCTTTGAAAGCCAAACAGTAATTCAAAGCAGGCCCTCACAAAATAATATATATAAATGAACATAATGTGCTGTACGAGAACAACACAGAACGAAAGTGCCTAATTAAATCTTGCCCTATTAGGGACAAGTCACCATTGTACATGGCAATTGCTGCACGTTTTGATGCTACAATGTCATGGCAGAGGTTGTAAAAGCCACAAAAGCCACAAACATGTTTAGTATGTATTTCAGAAAAGACCATTAGGCAAGACAAGACAGGACATTGGGGCTCCCAATTTCTAGCACTCATAGCTATCACAATTATGAACAGTCTCCTTATATTTTGGTTGCATATGTACCAAATCAATGCAAGATTACACTGCTGACAGAACAGGGGAAATATGACTGGCTGATCCGATACGTTTTTGAACCCTGACTGCTGCATTCTGAAACTGAAACGTTAGAGACACACGATGGTACAGGGTAGATGGTATTCACAGTGGAATCCTTCTATTCCGACCACAAAAGTGATACAAAATAGTACTTTTTTATCACCTACATTTTCCTGTTATTTAATTTCCTGCCTATTAATATCCCATTGTGTGTTTGGTATGATTCTTTGCTGTTGTTTCAGCTTAGATCGTTATTTGCCGTGCTTTCTAACTATTCCAGCAAAACCCTCTTTCTGAAAAGACTCCTCAGATGTGATTTCGGGTTGTGCACTGATGCCCCTAGGCGATGCATTGTGCAAGGAAGCCCGCTCAACACTGATACGTTTCCCCACCTCACTGCCAACAGTCAGCCTTGGGGAAGTCCATTTTTTGCAGGAACAGATAGCTAAGCATGTCAAATATTATGTAATATAAATAATATTTCTTACCTATACATCTTGAGCCATCAGGGGGTGTATAATACCCTTGAGGACACTTGCAGAAGTAACTTCCCTTTGTGTTGGAACATTCACCTCCATTACAGATGCCAGGAACATTAGAGCATTCATCAATGTCTGCATGAAAAACACAGGCAATCAGTTTAATTGCAACAATTTAATTGATGATAAACAATGGCAGACAAACCAGCCAATGTCACCGCACACAAAAGTACCAAAACTGCAATACTTGAAAATGTTATACCACATGAAAGCTGTAACCCCATATTTGTAACCCCTCACTCTACTGCGCTGGGCATTGACTGCAAATTATTTTTGCATTTGTTTTGCCTGTAACTTATATATTGTTATATTTTGTTTAATTTCTTTAAGTCGCTTTGGATAAAAGTGTCTGCTAAATAATTAAATAATATATATTTAATGGGACAGGAGCCGGGGCTGCGAGACGAATGGAGTGTTTTTTGCAACTTATGATTTAAGGCTCGGCCTCTAGACAAGGGAGAGAGAAAAGGACGGACCAGACTTCAACCGAGACAGCCTTCCCTATGGAGTCGAAACTAGCCCTAATGGCCTCTGACGGCCAACTGGGTTCGACCCTCAGAGGACGGAACGCCTCATATGAAGCCTTGACGTAAGGAAAAAAGAGAATCTGAAAGAACACAAATAATTGTTAGTTATGGGACTCGAGCACTAAGAGTATGAGGGCCACATCCCAGGAGGATAAAGAAGGAAGTCAGACAGAGCATTCTATCTTGAGGCAAGATAAAGAGCTGCGAAAGAATAGTGTAGCCGGTGGTCCCCTCTGACCACACAAAGAACCTGCAGAGTTACTGGAACTCCAGGTTGGGGATGTGAGACTCACTATCCCCCCAGAGGGGACCAACACAGAGGCATGCGGAATATGAAAAAAGTGAGGAGGAGGAGGGAAAAAGCAAAATGCAAGAGAAAGTGCTGAGCTGTGACTGGGTTTAAATTGGGAGTCAATGATGATAGACAGGTGAAATTAGTCAATGATGATAGGCAGGTGAAATTAGGAAGGGGCAAAGCCCTGGCTCACTCCCTCTGAACTCCACTAAAGTTAACATATATAACATAACATAATCTTGTATGAAGGTTACTTACTTACAAACCAATACAACCAAATATTTGCTTGTTAGCATATTTTAATTTTGTTTTAGTAGGGTTTCTTTGGAACTGAAAATTGTTTACTGGGAAAAATGCTACATGGACCAAATTCTGCTAATTATTAATGTAAATATATATTTTCTTACAGTTCAAATTAAACTCTCCAACAATGTGGCCTGTCTGGAAGTCATCACACAACTTTGTTAATAAGCCAATACTAGAATAAGTCTTTTCTTTATTTAAGTACATAAAGAAAAAAGTTGCTGAGACTAAATTTTTGTGCAGCCCTTGTTATTTTAAAGCCAAAAATGTTCTTATAATAACTGTAACATTTTAAATGGCTTAAAACATTAAACCAAACCAGATATTTCAGAAGTGCTAAGTGATGCTTTAAAATCCCTTTTCCAGTGTTATTTGATCACTCCATTCACTCATGCAGCAGCATCTGCAGTCAAGGACTGAACTCTAACACTACTCAGACACCAACATACTTCCTTGTCTCCTTGTATTCCCTCAGGGAAAGAATGAGTGCCAGTTTTATCAGCTACAGCCAAGGAAAGAGATCACGTGCAAGGCCTGCTAAAGCGGCATAGTAACTTAAAAGAACCATAATTAAAGGAAGCTAAAGGTTTTTATACTGTACAATAGCTGTATACGAAGGTACCCTGTCTATTTGGGTCACTTTCCCATGAAAAAATAAAACAAAATCTACAAAACATCAGAAAAAAAGAACATTATAATTAGCTATAGCTACAGGAAACAAAAGTTACACAGAATAACACATATTGTAAGAAACTGAAAGAGATCTACATGTAACCTTGTAGAAATTGTAAGCCTTCGCAGTTTTTTCTTTACTCAAAACTCTCATTATTAAGGGCATTTTACAACCTCATTGTTAAATTCCCCCATAGAAGCATTGCACAGTTAGTATTATATCTTATTTTACCCGATGATTAAAGGTGGTTTTATATGGTTCTTGAAAATATATATAATGTGGTACAGATAATTGCAAACATGTTTTTTTTTTTAACTGCTATAAAATGAGCTTGGACAAATTTACCAGAAAATTGACCTGAAATGAATACGTTAAATATTGAGTTCATTTGAAATAGGATAACCAACAGCAAATATAAAAGTGAAAACGTGTTGTGAGGTTTTGTTTAAACAGGCAGGATAATGTTTTTTAATATGTGGCTCTGGGATGCTTTTCCCTCCTTCCCAGATGTAATTCACATTCAGTTCTTACCTTCACATTTTTGTGTTAGTTCGTTAAATCTGTGTCCGGCTGGGCATTTGCACTCAAAGGATCCCACAGTGTTAATACAATTTCCTCCTTGACAGAGCCCTGGAATGGCCTGGCATTCATCCACATCTATCAACAAACAAAAAAAAAATCACATTTCATTTGTTCTCCAAGAAAGCACTCTTCATTGGAGTAATATTGCTTTCATATGGGAACAGTATAAACCACTGTGAATAGGATATATGCAGCTGTTAAAGTTCTCTACCAAAGAATCCACCATGTGGCTTGCCTGTACTGTTCCATAACTTTTAAAGAGATTGAATGTTTCTGATAAGCAGATGACCATATTTAACACATGGGCATCTGCTGCAATGTATCCCTTCTGGATGTATAAACTGTGCATTTCAAAAGGAAATATATCTGCAGATCAGCAACTACAGATTGAACCCCAGTTTACTAACACAGTGGGTGAGAGGCTAGTTGTTGAAGAGTAAGTAGCGGGGTGCACTGATAGTGTAAGGATTATTGCCCACATTGTCAAACAGGTAACACAGCAATACCATGATGTGGTATGAAAAAGGAAAGCCAGAGGGTTTTTATGTTTTTTTTGTTGTTTTTTTTAACCACTCTTCCTGCAGTGATTTAGAGGACAGATCTCAAACCCCAGGGCACTATTATTTTTAGTTTCATATAATGTAGTTATTCTTTTATGGTATAACCAATAAACCAGAAATCAGTCTGAGATTGCACTTTGAGATTACTACCGTATTCCCCTGATGCCAAAGAATTATGTTCAGTAATGGGAAATGGTCGTTAACAGATCTGGCACATTCTTCTGATTGTTCTGGTTGGTACAACGTGCAATACATACAGAAACCTTGCTGACGTTGATTGTGTTATTACAGAACCTTTCTTTTCCACCAGGGTATTAGATTTGTACAAAACAGGAATACTTCTGAGGAGTTTGGAGTAGTCTACAGGTGGGAACACCATCAATTCCTTTTCATATTATGGCATGAAAAAAAGCTTTATAGACCAGTTGTATTTCTATTATACGTTAAAGTATCATCTGGTGAAAAAATATATTTAACATATATCACTATGGAAGCAATGAGTTATAATCTGATGTATAACTGACCAGGACTGAAGCACACTGCAGTTTTAGTGTGGATCTGCTGTAGTACTGTATTTCGATTCTCATAACTCTGTTAGTAGGACATGCATACCAAGTCTTGAGGGAAAAATACAGCAATTAGAACCATAATGGGATGCCTTTGGCTTGACACAACTTCTCCTGGGTTCCTAAATAAATGGACCAAGCCAGGGGATGACAGTTATAAAAACAAATGCAGAAAGAAAGAAAACAGTGACGTGTCATGTTTACAGCCTTTAAAACTGTAAATCACAATACTGAGAAACAAATCCAGGGCTGCACAGTGCATACCTACCCCTGCTAACTTTCTCCTGTTTCCTACAGACAGCCAGACAATAAAATCATTTATACAGCTAGAAGAATTAGAATAAAAGCCAAATGCAGCCGAAAGGCTTTCCAAACACACTGGGAAAAGTCATAATCCACATCTGGGAGGACCTCTTAGTTAAGACCCAGGGTGGTGAAACTATTGTTTGGGAGGTATTATAAAATCTGAAAAAAATCATGGCACCACAGGTCTCGCTTGTTAAAATACAGTGGCGCACCCCAGACTTTTCCCATTCTTACTCGCTGAATAACAGCAGAATTCTGTCCTGTTGGGATCTTTAAAATAGAAAAGACTGCAGTTGTGGTCTGCAGATGGGGATGGGTGAACCATTCATGTCATCTGAGCCTTGAAATCATATAGGCAAGCTGGACAACGTCATACACATCATTTACAGCAAACTAAAGGAATTTATAAGTCAAATGTTTCAACAAGACATTGAAAAAAAGGCACCCCATGAAAATGAAGCACTAGTCATCAATACCTGACTGGCTAGCCAAAGATAATGCTCAAACCTCTGTGTTTAGACCCAATCTCCGTGGAAATACTGGGATTATCAGTAATCTGATTTACTGTAACAGCTGTTTTCTTCCCACAGTTTAATACTTTTGAAACAATAACATCAAAGATTCGTATTTGTGACTGCTGGCAAAAAAAAAAAGATTCATTAGAATTTTGGCACTGAAACGTTCTATTAAATATGGTTTATTAATCGCAGAAGCATCGTCAACTCAATGAACCGGGAATTAAGATACCTGACAGTCTGTATCACAGAATTCCTGTGGACAAGAGGACCAAAAGCAATTTAACTCAATTAAGATTAATCCCTTGTTACATTTCAGCAGCCCAGGGTGTGACCTCGCTACCAGCCTACCTTGACAGGCTCCTGTTCGGATGTTTGGAATGAATCCCCGGCGACAGGGATGGGGCTGGGCTGGACACATCTCACAGGGGTGCCCCCATGCCCGCCCCACTGTCGCACAGCACAAAGTCTTGGTGCACACAATGCCACTCAGTTGCCCCTGGCACATCTGGTTGCTTACAGAAGAGAAGCATGGTCCGGTCCTGTAATCTGAAAAGTAAAATGTATCAGTGGTTATACTGAATCTAAACATGTCAAGTTTAGTAAATGTACACAGTGCATCTGCAGTTAGCCATGTTTTCCCCATTTACTTTTCATTAGCATAGCATTTTTCTTTTAGTTAAAACCTTGATACTGCCATGGATGATGGCCAGTCACCAAAATGTGCAAACACAAACCATACTTTACCATGGTTACTGATGATGTGTGGTTTAAGCACAGTGGATTTTTTATAAATCATGACAATATCAAACAACAAACACTCATTTTAATGAAAAGTCGTGGCTTACGTTCTACCACCTATTTTTATATAATTAGAAGAAGTACCTAGTAATAGCTAAGATCATAGGAATAGGAGCCAATTTACACACCACTACAGATTCCAGGTCCCTTCACAAGGAGACAAGCTGTACAGTGCTACTGTATATGTGCTGCCTGCTGCATGGCACACTTTACTGAAAATGACTACAATCTGACATTTGACACAGATGCAAGGATGCTATTTAAATTCTCCTTGATCACATATGTCCTTCTTGAGCACAAGACTAAATAACAAATATATTTCAGAATACATTTAGAAAAATCAGTTCAGACAGGAGGAAATATAACCTCAAATAAGCCAATTAAAAAATAACCTTGTTAAAAATATCAGAGGAGGTCGACCAGCAGTTGAAAATGGAAGAACCTGTACTGCAGTTTATGCATGGATTAAATGTAGGGATATAATTTAACAACCAGAACACTTGCACTATAATAATGGACTTTTTATGGTAAAATTTCAGTTCTATATCATGTATACTATATGTCATTAAAATAGCAATTGTGAGATAATGGAAGTAAGGTCCTTTAAAAAGTAGATGTGTTTAACATGCTTTCAAGTAAATAGAAACTAGGATTTAAATCAACTGCTCCCAATTATGTATGGCAGCAACCCAAATACACAAATTGCTTCCACATTTGTCTGCATATGAATACAATGGTCCCTGTAAGCAACAGAGTAAATTCATTTAAAAAGGCTCTAATTTTATCACCATAACTTACTTACATCTCACCTACAGTTTTTATTGATGTCTGGTTTATGGGGTCTTTCACACAGCACATATACAGATTTTCTGTAGTTGGCAAACATTTTGTGTTCATACAAAGTAATCAGGTCATCCTTCAAGTATTTTTTCCAGCCAGAAAATACTGAGCAGGATTAGGCATACATTTACTGTCAAGCAAGGGTCATTATCTAGCAGTTTGTGCTCATTTTAATTCAGCCGAAGTTTCATTTAAGAGACACATTGACTCCAGCTGAATTCAGGCACTAATTTATTAAAACAGAAAATCTGCCACGTTGAGAAATCCTCAATGCTCTACCTATTTGCACTGCAGGAAAACAGCATTTCGATTTTGTCTTCAAACACGCTACATAATCTATTACTACACAAAGTAGCTTCATAGTGATTATCTTATACTATAATATTCTAGCAATGCTTTCAGACAAATGTGAGATATTTTCCTATTCATGTCAAACAGATTCAATTTCAATTGATGATAGATGTTAATGAATAATGGTTAAATAGCAACACTTTTCATGTTTTGACATACCAATGGTATCACAAAAGTACCAACCAACATACACACTTGCCACCTAATGGTTCTGTTAGGATTTATTTGGGTTAACACACTGGTATTATATTCCAAAGGCATTTTCTGTAAGTTGTTACCATAATATGTACCATGTACAAATAAAACGCTATGGGGGGTCTTTTTTTTTTGGTGTCTACGTTGCAAGGAAAAGTAAAAAATAGGTGAAAAACAAAGAATGAATATATCAGCTACGATTAGAAAGGACTGTTAATGCTTTAGCAAAACATGTCTGCCAAACATTTCCAGAATGTACCTCCAGTTTAGAAGAGAAACCCAATACATCCTTCATTAAGCAACCTTGAAACATGTTTTCTTTTTTTTTTATCACGCTCTCTGAATACAGAATGTCCTACATCTCTGCAAGCAGCTGTGTCATTCCAGCGCTCTGGGACCTTCAGAGTCATCAGCATCTGGAAACCATCTTCTCCGCATGGCCCACATGCAATATTCTAAACATTAAGTTGCAGAATCCTACATTCGTAGCCTAGAAGAATACAAAAACACCCTTGTTTTGCACATCTGGGACTATATTCTATTGTTCAAAATGGCAGCAGGTCTAATTATCTAAAAAGTAACACCGTCCCTGGTGTCTGACATATACAGAGAACTACATTAGAGACCCATATGCTTTGTTAAATGTTTTAGTTTCATAATCTTGGTTAAAAATGGGCCCTGTTTATTTTGATGATCAATGGCAGTGTTTAGATCCGCCAATGATAAATGGCTAGAACAGCATCGAGTTTAGCTCTAAATAGCTTTGTTTTGTCCTTAATGTCACCATTGATTATGCTAAATATGGGAGGAAAAAAATGGATCCAGACAAAACAAATAGGTTTTTGGTAAAGGTAACATCAAAGCAAGATTATTACAATATACTGTATTACGTGTAAAACTGTTGCCACTAACACTATGGTTTATAAATCCTTCTGTTTCTACTCTATCTTTGCTACTCACATCATATCCATGAAGTATTTATAGTTTAGTTTCAAATGACCAAGAGTAATTTTAAAAGAAAGCCTTGACTGAACTGTCATAGTTCTTCTCACAGAACAATGCCGAGCAGTCGTTGCTCTTAACAGACCCATGCATTTGTGAAGGTAATCCACTGGTAAATTTGTGAACCCACAGCCTTTTCTACTTGCATTAGCTGTAATCACAATATTTGAGCTTCAGTTTAGTAATGCACAGCTGGAGTCTTACACTAGTACTAAAACTCCAGTGAGAAACTGTGAATAATATAATGAGTAACTATCAAACTTCCTAAGACTGCATGGCACAAAATGTGCACAAAATGATTTGAAAGTGTTGCTCAGATTCCTTTGACGAAACCAAGCGAAACAGATTATCTCATCAATTGTTCAACTCATTGAGTACTAACTTTAAACATCAAAGCGACTTACAACACTCACATACTGTTTCAATGTATTTCATAACCTAACCATCGCTTTCGTTTACAGTGCTGGAAATATGTACACCCTTTTTATAGTATTGTGCATACACAACTGACTCAACAAACATGGAAGAAGTAACATACCACACATTTGATTGTGACAGCTGTGGTATAAACTTTCTAGTGGAATGGAACTCAATGTGGTGGATTGCAGCCAAGCTAGACAGTGTGTTGGAGGTTCTGATTTACAGGAATAGCAAGACTCTGGGTGTGCTCAGAAAGTGCCTACAAAGGAAGTGGAAGCTTGCTGAAAGTGATGTCAAGTACCAACTATGAATTAGTTCCAAAGTGTCTCAATTAAACTCTCTAGAACCAGCTAAAGGCATAGGCCACACTACTTAATAAATCTAATGCAAATCCTCTAGACAAAGAAACAATGAAGTAACACAGTAGGACTGAGTTAGGGTGCTTTACAAAGCAGTTATAGGTAACAAGTGGTCTTTTGAAGCGAGAGGGGAACTGTATGACTGACAGTGGAAGCACTACAGCTTCGGTTTGGATAATGTAAGAGAAAGAAAGTAGTTTGTAGATCCATCACAATTCAAATCTTTAACATTCCTAGTTTGACAGCTATGGTAAGGACCATAAAGAAATCTCCTGATAGGATACAACTCAAATAGGAAGTCACCAGCTGGAATGTTAAATGGCTTACATATTTTCTTATTGAATGTACTTGAGAAAAGGAAACTCTGAGAATAGTTAAATCTCCTGGAAGATGTTCAGTTTTTTTTGTTTTGTTTTGTTTTGTTTTGTTTGCAAGCTCTACCACATTACAAAACCCGAGGCTTTAGTCACGGGAATATACAATTAATGTGTTCTGCACATTAGGTCAATTGTTAGTCACTTTTCTTGGAGACAGACCAAATAGCACCACCCTTAAAAGCTCTTTCTGTATCCAGTACTGGTAAGAGTGGGGGAATGTACTGCACCCAACGCATACATACAGATATTTATTTTTTGTTTGGGTCAGTTGTTGTGTTTAATTTCAATTCCCAAAAGCCTGTTTAGAGTACTAACCGCATTCAATATTACACACCCACATAGGCTGTAATGTGACCACAAAAGAATAGGAGGAAAAAACAACAGGCAAACTTTCATTATATTTTATTTTTTTACAAATTAACTGTTCTAAGAAACACTTTTTTAAATACTCAAAACATTCCCTGTATCTGAAAACAACTTTTATTGATGAAGAAAAAGTTTGACTGCTACTCAAAATGGGGTTATTTTATGCAGTGCTGATTTATTCCATCGGAAGGTACTGTTGGTTTATTTTACAGTTTAACTCTACTGTACACTAATCATGTTACAATAAATCAGTGGTAAGAGGTTCACAATGGAGTATGTTAACAAGTTTCAGGGACCAGGAATTATTACTTTCCACTGTTCGTATCATTAAAAAAAACCTAACTGTATTTTTTAATGTGCAAACCATTCCTAATTCGGCATCAGGAATCTCTGATTTCTCTTATGTACAATTAAAAGTAATGACATTTATTGCTGGCATGTTTGTCTCTCTGGCTACCTGAGGAACCGAATAAAAAGGTCATTTTAGACTGTGCAGGGGTTAGAGCAACGAACTGGGCCGCCAATGCAAGCAATGATGGCCTTCTCCTCCACTGGCATGTATTGTGCAATGCCAGAATCCACTACAAGCTCTCACTTATCCTAGCCGCTCAGGAAATGAGATAGGAAGTTTTTGATTACACATAGCCGTCTGCTAAAGGAAACCATTAAACAAAATAATGACATAAATGAGCTGTCTGATACATAGGGAGTGGACCAACAAGACAGTGGAAGAAGTCATGTATTTATATTGAAGATTTTATAAGGAGACAATCTAATCTAACACCCCAGGCTCTGACTAGTTATGTAAATGTCTGCTGCTTAACAGTCTCACAACCTTGGTCATTTTGTTTTTGGTCATATCAGTGTCTTGACTTTGATCTATTTGATCTACATAGTTAAAGCTGTTAGTAACTTTTCATGGGGCCAAACTGAATTTATTTCCCTAATATATATCTGGGTGAAAGCACAACTTCATACCTGAAACCCAGGAAATGGTTTCATTTTTAAAAATACAAATAGGAAAAGAACTACAAAGTAAAAAATCTGCAATGAGAACTACGGTAACACAACAATGGCAGGACAATTGCTTTTTGTATCAGAAAGGGCTTGGTCTGAATCCATCTCTTACAATGTTCCCTCTTCACAAGCATACTTTTCTTTCATGGCATGTAATTAAATACGGTAACAACCAGAACCATTGCAAACCATTTACAGAACTAGAGTCCCCTTTCAAATCTTGAACCTTATCAGTCAAACTGGTACAGTACATATTTTCCTAGATGTATTGAAAATGGATACAATTAAAAAGGAAGACTGAAAGACAGTTATGTATTTCATTCCAGTAAATGCTTCCATGCAAGTAAATGTAAATGTACCATATGATGCATCAACCATAAAATCAGGAAATCTTAAACACACTGGCAAAAATGTTCCAAGATGTTTAATATTTGTTTCTACCTGGTAAAAATCTCATACATGTTCCAAGAATTTGATGACATTCAATTAATCAACGCCATCTATAATCACTCGCTTTAAATCACATACTTTTTAAATAATTTGATATTTTAATGGTTTCATGAGCAAACATTCAACGGCAAACTAAATCAAAATGTACTTAAAGGAGCACAAAGGAATGATGGCAACATGAGGACTGAAGAACTAAGACATTCTCGCTCTGACAATTCCGAAATGGTCTCATTAAAGTTGCAGTCGTTAAGTTTCTTCTTGTGAAGTTAGTGACATGGAAAGGTGCAGAACTGGAATTCTCTTAGACAAGTAGAGCAAAAGTAATTTGGTTTATAAAAAGAAAATCAGAATGCTTGATTTGATGAATGCCTGTAGTCCCTGCTAGTTAGCACTCATTTTCTGCTTGTGTTCTGTTAGTATGTGCTACTCTTTATAATCCAACTCTGTCCTTGATAAGGTACAGAATAACAGGTGACCGGTCCGCTCGTGGATATCAGAGAAAATTCATATCTGCAAAATTAATTTTTGTTTATTATAAACACAATATGTTGATTAAAATGGTTGGGACCCAGGGTTTCGAATACTGCAGCGACTATCAAATGCCTTCCTGGTCCTGATGCATGTCTTTGTTTGTGCCTGAAAGCATTTCTTTAAATTCCTGAGATTGAAAAATAAAAACTACTAATTGAAAATGCCAACAGTATTGTCAATGATGTACATAGTTGTACTGTACATAGTACCAAGTTCACAATGGTTTTGCTGCTTTGTTGTCTTTTTTTATTGTCCAATTCATTTAACTTTATTTAATTTCTCCCCAATTTGAAACAGGAAATTTGTCAACTAAGTGAGATTGGGATTCAAATTAGAATGCCTCACCCTATTCTCCACATGGTAGTGCTTTAACCAGAAGAGCTACTTACAGGTAATAGAGCTCTGGTCTGAGCCAACATTTCAAAGAGCAACAAACAAAATGTCCAGAAAACAAGCAAACACAAATCTCTACAGCACGATGCAGTTATTTGAAAAAGAGGTAAGACATGGTTTAAAACCTTCCTCAGCACCCTCTTGTTTAGATGTCTCCCCAAACGTGGTTCTGTTTGCAAATAAATGGATAAGCAACAAAGAAAAGGCTCGAATGAAATGAAAAAAGAACATCTAATTGTTACAGAAACAGATTCCAGAATAAAGTTGCAAACAGATGTGAAAACAAAAAAATGATTCTCCATTTTTTATATTTGAAGAGCTTGGCTTGGCATGTTCTCCTGTCTGCTCTTTCCCTGGCACACCACCTCCGGAGTGCAGTGCGGCTTTAAGTTCTTCTATTCTCCAATTAACGCTGTCAGAACGACGCATGCAGATTTTTTTCTAACAAACTAATTACTGATATTTTCTTGTGTGGCCCATTTTATTGTTGTAGTTTAGTGTTCCTATAGCAAAACATCACTTGGAATCATGCCGTTGCAGGATTTGGTGAACGTAATTTTTTTTAGACGTCAGCACGTTTCTGCAACCTGCATGCAATTAGGTAAACTATAACAAGGCATTTTTTTATTTTTTATTTAGTCGTTGCCAATTATTTTTATTATTTTCTCCCAATTTAGAAAGTCCAATTATTTTTTAGGCTCAGCTCACCGCTACCACTCCTGCGCTGACTCTGGAGGGGCGAAGACGAACACACACTGTCCTCCGTACCATGCAGCCACCTCAGAGCTACAGCAGTGGAGGACACCGCAGCTCTGGGCAGCTTACAAGCAAGCCCTCTGATGCCCGGCCAGACTACAGGGGTCGCTGGTCACCCTGGCCGACCTAAGCCCTCCCCCCCCCCCCACCCCCACCCCCCCCACCCCCGGTTGGTGCTCTGCCAATTGTGCGCCGCCCCCTGGGAGCTCCTGTCCATGGACTCAAACCGGCGACATCCGGGCTATAGGGCGCATCCTGCACTACACGCGGAGCACCTTTACTGGATGCGCCACTCAAGAGCCCCTAACAAGGCACTTTTTGCCTTGTATGTAGAACATCACTTTGATTCAGACTGATAGGAATGAGAGATGGGCTTGAATAAAAGATGTAATTTAAAGCATTGTAATAGACATCTCCTAAGCAAAACAGCTATAGAAACGCATCTTTTGAAAACAACATGTTTTTTTCAGACCGCTATTTAAATGCCAAATTTCTACCCGGGACTTAAAGACTATCTGTCATGCCTTGTAAGGGAATCTGTCAAGGCTAGCTAGCAAATCTGTCATAAGTAGTTCGCAAATCTGTCCAAGCAGTAACTGCGATGGAAGCATGCATCCTCTTTATAGAAATCAGCTTTAACGTCTTCAGGCCTGGGTATGGATGGACTCCCCTGGTTTAGACCATGTCTTGTAAATTTCAATCTTAACAGCCGATTGTATAAATAGACTGAAATACTACACTGGTGACAAGGCTATGCTTTAATATTTATCTTCCTCATACAACAAGACAGTAGCAGTTCAGGCAACACCCTGGTAATGGCATTTACCACTAGCCCAGGGGGATTCAGCCCAACTTTTCTTTAATACTTGAATGCATATTATAATATGAGAGTTAGCAATACCTCTTTCACACTGTGCTCCGGTAAACCCATATGTGCAGGCACATCGGTTAGGTCCAACACATCTCCCTCCATTTATACACCCACTTTCACAGACAGCTAGAAGAGGTAAAAGATACATGTATTTGAAATTATTTAAAGAGGTAAAATATTCCATTATTTGAAATGATTTAATATAATTGAAAGCTATTGTATTAGGTCATGATTGTAACCATGTGAAGCAGAGCACATTCTGGAACATTCTATTGACATCTTAAGGTAAATGGAGCCAGTTATTTCACCATTATTTTACATGACCAGATCAGTGGTTAAAAGAGGTAAACCAAAAGAGAATACGGTACTTACGCTGACCACAGTGATTCCCAGTGTAACCCTTCTGACACAAACACTGGTCTTCAGCACACGATCCCCCATTCATGCATCGAATATTGCAGTGTTGAACTACAAAAACAGAACACCATACTCTAGGTTAACATGTGAAAGGTCAAAAGCATTTACTTTTATTACAGTGGGGCATAGCACCTTCTCCGTTCTTGATCAGTTATCCCTGTCTATATATGACCATTCAGGTATTATGATGACAGTTCTATATTTATGTACCTTAATTCAAAACAACGTCTGGGCAGGCTGTCGCTCTTCATTTTGTCATTTTTCACACTCAACTCCTAGTTAGCAGTTAGCAGTTAATGAGAGGCTTATATTAATTAATTAGGCAACTGATTGAGTTTCTCGTTAACCCCTGCTATTTTTAGGGTCTTGAGAAGCTTGACAAGAAAGGCACTATACACCAGTGAATTTTATTTTATTGTATGTTTAATCCAGGTAGGAGTGCCAGTGTGAAAGGGGCTTAACAGTATTGTTAACACAATTGAAACACTTCTCTTTATCACTGACCAATTTGACAAGCAGTTCTTTAGAGATTTGTAAGTACGTATGTATGTCTATCTCCACTAATCCATGCATATCTCCAGAGTGGGGACAGTAGTGTTTATATTACTAATATCTAGCTCATGCATATAACATTGTAATTTGTTTTGCAAAAGTGAAGTTACAGTAGATACAAATCCTCACAAATGAGTATCAAAGAAAGTAAAAAGTATGATACAGTTATGTGCCGTTTAACAAAAACAGAAGGGATTAAGGCAAGGCACGGGAAATGATATCATCTGTCAAGCAGGGTAGGAACTTAAAACCACAAACTGATTTCAATTAGACTGAGTCCTGCCAAAAGCTAATTTCACATCCCACATGAACAGAGAAGCCATTTAAACCGTGTTCTTAAGGAAGACGTACACAATAACCTACGCCATGTTCTTTCTTTTAAGCTAAATATTTTAAAACAATCTGAAATAATTAGGGCACACTTTCCACACCACCCCCTAATGTATCTCCTGAGGCTTCCTATAACGTGCAATAACTTTTTAAAACTCTTCTGTGGCACAGTGCACCCATGGGATACAGTAATTGCTAGTGAGAAGTGTTTGTTGAGTAGCTTGAATTAATGCATGCAACTGAAACATCTGTCCAGCTGTATCAGGAAACATCCTGTAGCCTGTAGTCACAGTACATGGATGTGTAATAACTTCTTGTACATGAACATGCAAAGATTACTAAAATCGAGCGTTAATTAAGCCAGAAATAAGTAGGTTACCATGACATAGACTGAAACCCTTGAGATATATAAAAATGTAAGTATGACACATGAACACAGAGGATATTAACTTAGCAGATTTTTTAAATACTATTGCTGCTTTGTCTGGCCTAGACACTAACCCCCCCAAAATAATCTTTCCAGACAGATAAAAAAAAACAAAAACAAGCCTGTTATGTTTACCTACTGGCAGTGCTTCTATAAAAATACAATTCCAAGTACCAGAATAGTAATGCCAAAGAATGTAGCTAGAGGGAACACTGCCATGCCACATCTCAAACAGCTATTTCACTTTGCCAACCGATTGCATGTGATCAAATGTAATGCAATTGTGCAATACAGGTATTTAAAAAAAACGTTTTAGAATCATTTATGTCATTCTTTATAGCATTCATGATTAACACCCCAGTAAGCTATAAGATTGTTAGTAATACATCATACACAACATGGCTGTATGTAATGTAAATTGACATAATTACTGACAGGTTCCTCCAGATATCCCCAATTCTGGATATACTCAAACGCTTGTGCTCTAGAATGTCCTAACCGAGTTTCATCACAGTCGTATTAACAGGTCTCCAGATATAAGTAAAACTCGAAATTGTGACCTACATACAACTCAACTACACCCTCATCACCAGGGGTGTGTATTCCCTATGGTGGGTAAGAAACAGTTAGGGCATTATGCACTATTTGGTCAAATATAATGGTTCACTAACCTGATTTGGAACCACAAGAGGGTGCAATTTGACCACTTGGGCAGGTGCACATATTTGGCCTGGAGCAAAATCCATCTCCACAAGAGCTTCGGCAAATCGCTGCAAAATATAATAGAGTACATCCATAAAACAAAATACACACACACACTTATATTTATGTTATTAAAATGAACTCTAACCACACCCACCACTTTTACTTAGTCATTAAGGTGAGGGTTGCCAGAGCTAACTAAAGGAACTCATATTCTCTGGATCCCAGACAGTACTCTCATATTCTCTGGGTCCTGGACAATGTAAGATTACTCTTCCTTACAGGCAAAGTGTGGCAGCCGTGGACTAGTGGGACCTTGCGCCAGTGACTGGCCTCACAGCTTTTGGCTTTGAATCAACTTCAGATTGTACTTACGGACAATGCACTGGTTTCCCCCAGACAGAGTCTTCCATCCTGGGCAGCAGTATGCATTGAACCGTGATCCACAAACATTCGGTCTAGAAAAGAAAATGAATGAGACGAATATATCAGCATGCTTGTGTTGTTGAGTTTTCTTTTGTTAGAGCTGTACTGCAGAGCAGGTGCCATAGTTAATCATACAGTACTCTTAAGCAACACAGAATACAATATACAACAGTCTACGTTAAACCCCACTTTATAATACTCTCAATAGCCTTAACAAGTGTCACCACAGTATGAAAAGCGGTTCTGTAGATAAACAGCATGCAAATATGTAATGAATGGACAGAAGAACGACAGCCAGCACAGGAAAATAAACCTGAATAAAGAGGGAGAATGAAGGAGGTTAGAAATATTCTCACACCAGTCAGAAAAGACAACGCAAAGCCTTTTCATCCAGGCACTGGGCGATTCCCACTCATGACTCGGGACAAACACTGTTTAATAAGACTCTGGCCTTAACTACTGGGCCAGTTCTGGTGGTCTCACACATGGGTCCACAATAAAAAACAAAAAAGCTCCATAACTCTTAGGATACCCTGATACACAGTAAATGTAAAGGTTAACAATGCAAGCAAAATGTGTTTAAACTAGTGTATACTGTATCTAATAATGGTAGTACACACTGCCAATCCATTACTGCACAAACATTTACTGTACAGTGCAGGACTGATTTTGCTATCAATATAAACATGGTAGTATAAACATTACATCCGTTTAAAACATACCTGCTACCAGCTGAGCTGTTTTGAATGGTCCCCTAAGGGTTGGGAGCGAGTGGCCAAATTATATTTAACCCTGAGTTGGATTAGGAACAATAGGCACATTTCATTTTCTTTCATATCTTTAAATAAAAGGCAAATATTGAATACTTTTGCTTGTTTCCAACAATTTTGTTTAGTTTACTGGAGGTAATGATTTTTACTGCAACAAACATAAATGATATTGTAAAATGGACTCCAATGCACAAAAGCATGTTTAACTGTACACTAAATTCCAATTCCTTGGTGTCTCTTTACCACATCTTGTGTGCACTCTACTTTATAAGGAAACAGGCACGGTTGACTGCCCAGTTTGTTTCTATTCCACCTTTAAACCACCTTTCTATTTCATTCTGAAAGCCAAAGAGACATGTTCTTGTTACTACTTGCAGCAATAGGCTGTTATAAAGGAGAGCTGAGACAACACTGACTCAAATAACCTCCTTAATGATATTAAATTTGAATTATGCTGGCACCAATCTGACTCAGTTTGAGACAGGCAGCTGTTGTCAGTCACTTGTATTGAACACAAAAAGACATCCTTATCTGTGCTTGGTTTGAATGGACTGTAAAAGCAGGTGTCGGTTTAGTTTTTTACTATAGTGTATTGTTATGTTGGATTAAATAGTTTACTGTTTCACTTTTCTGCTGGCTCTAAAGCAATATGTGATGTTTGCGTTGTGTGGTGTTCTGTTTGTAATCTCTTATTGGTTGTGTGAGGTATGTAGTGTTTTTTTTTTTCTTATTGTACCTCAGGCAAAGCATTTGTACAGCATTTAGCCCACTTTGAAGATTTAACATGTCTTGAATCCGCACAAACAGCTAGATATTTTAATATATTGTGCTTCCCTATATCTTGAAGATTTAAATCCAAATCAAGGAGACAGTTACAACAATTAACCACCGGTGGCACTGTGTGTCTACAAAACACCTAAAATAATTCAAGGTCTATTTAGCACCATTGTTTCTCAGTTTTGTCTATCTAAAATACTGATGATATTGTAACATTTAAGCTCAGCAGCTGTGATTCCTAAGGGGCAGGAAAGCGACATATTTATTCTGCCCCACCTCTTAAGGGGGTTCCGACCCAGATATGTCACAGAAGCCTTGCTAATCACTGCAGAAACTACAAAGCTCTTGCAAGGATTGCCCATATAACAACTAGCAACTTCCTTGTGCTGCATTTGCACACATGCTTTATATTAAGCATGCTCATTCCATTCCTGAGGTAGTGAAGTGAAGCAGGAATTGCCAGCTTTGTGGGAGTTTATTGATTAATGAATGCTTAATTACATGGGGTTTGTGTCACTACTGAAGAATCAAGCATTCATAAAGATCAAACTAAGCTGTAACACCTACTTAACTAGAAAGGATATTGTATTGAAGATGTAGTGCCCTTTACAGTATATTGGACATGTATAATGTCCTGCTGATGCATGAAATAAAAGGTGTATGGCTATTTAGCTCACAGAGTGGCACAATGTCAAGCAGGTTTCAAGGTGGAAAGCGTGGGTGCCCAATACAACTACACAAAGGCTACACAATAGAACAACTTAACACACAAGAAATGTCATATTTGTGTGCACTGCAGCTTTTAGTTAACCCAAATAAATACTGTGCTATATTCACTGTATTGCTAGTTCACACAAATGCCTTTCCCCAGGATAGTGGTATTGTTCTCTATGTTGATATATTTTGCAGTCTGATTCTGTAACTCTCAATCCTGAAGTGTTGGCACATTTTCATAAACTTCAGTAGAATTCCTACTTAAACAGAAAATATGCTTTCCTAAATCACCTGCACTTGGAAAAACTAACACAGCCCTTTTTCCTCCACACACTACCATATATTCATTTAATCACCATATCCAGATTGCTCTGATTCAAGCAGAAAAAGCAGACTTTTCTCTAAGCCCCATCTTGGCAAATGCAATGATTATCAAGACACTGAAGAACAGCAGTGTAAACCACCCTAATACTTCCTACCACGACCACAGGTATGCACAGAGACAATTCTGTCAGTCAGTAAGTTCCCTGCTTCCGTTTCATAGAGGAAAGCACTAGCAACAAACTGCTATATTTAGTCTAATCGTTGATATTAAGGCTGATAAAAAGAAAGGTCAATTAGTATATATATATATATATATATATATATATATATATATATATATATATATATATATATATATATACTTTATACTGTGGAGTTATACAGAGAATGTATTGGTTTTAGCGAAACTTACTTTAAAAGCTTACTCTATTTAGTAGAAATTCATTTTAGAAATGTTTATGTTACAAGTTACTTTTCATAGTTTCCAAGAAGTGTATTTTGTATGTACAAATGAGCTGAAGAGAGGATAACTTGCATAATGTAAAACTGCCAGTGCTGTATTTTATAGAACATACAGAATACACCTCGAAACACACCAATGATCAAACTTCCCCTTAACATAAAACTTGAGCTTATTTCGGAATTATTCTGAGCTCTGGCACAAGTTCAGTTGGGACCGCCCTTCACCAAAACATGGGATGTGTTGGAATCCTCTAGCAAATGTGGCCCAGTAAACAGTCAAGTAAAGTTCGGTTTGTCATAAATATCTGGTTTATTATTACTGTGTATGATTGTTTAACGTGTGTACCTTACAAAAAGCAGACTATCGTTCTGTTTAGGAATGCTGTACAATGGTTGAGGATTTAAAAAAAAATTGTACCTCTACGGTAATGTATTTGTGTCATTATTCTTTTTTAATTATTTAAACTGCTTCACAATAAGGTCCCCTTTGTTTCAGCGAATATTGTATATTCTCCAGCGCGACTGGAATGTGCTAACTGTGCCAGTACTTTAATTACAAAACTTTCCGACAGAAATGCTGCAGCTCCTTGCTTCCATTATATTACTCACAATACCTTATTACAACTATGACATTTTCTTTACATGTATTTAATTGTTCCTTCATCAGAAACCTAAAGTGTATAATATGCAGTCACGTACACTGTGGGCAAAACTATAACAGCAATCGCATAAGGTTTTTTTGTTTTTGTTTTTGTTTTTGTTTGTTTGTATGTTTACTGTAATAAAATAGCCAATTTCGTGCATTCAAAATACGATAACAATACACGTATTTATAAATAAAATATACCAGGCTACGTTATTATAGAATTGTCTCTGCTTGCATGAATCTGTGGGAAATGGCAAAGATGTGAATGCACCATTCATCTTTAATTAAAAAGACGCAGATCTGTACACGTTTTTCTAAAGAACCATTGCCAAGAAAATCCATCACAGAAAATAATATTTGTGGGCAACGGAACAACATCTCCAAATGGTTGGCTGGGATAAAAGAAAATGAATGCTATAAACACAATAAAGCCCAATTAAAAGCAAAGGAATTTGTACATTTGATGTTATCAAAAGTGTGTGTTCCAGCCTAACTATGGAAAATTGTACACACGCAGTTGCAGCAGTAGTCTATCAGTACATTTTTGGGGTAACGAACCACATTCAAAGCACTTAATTAATGCGATTATAATTGGTGGACAAAATTACCCCTTCAGCACATCTTGACCGCCTCCCCTTCTTTTTGACCTGCTGGCTTTCTGTTCGCTGTATCTGTCAGCTTCGGTATCTCGCTCAGCACCTTCACTCTCCTTGACGGAGAGAGATGAAACAGCTGCAAATCCCAGAACAAACCTCAGCAGACACCCCAACCTCATACTGCTCAGATTCACTTCTTAAGTGTTACTCCACTTTTTATGGTGATAACGGCGTTTATTTCCAAAGAGTCCTCTCTCCCCAGCCCAGTCCAGCTTTCCACGCTCCCGACCTGAAGGCAAAACTGCGATTCAAAAAACAAAAAGAGCAATAAAAACTGCAAGTTATATGTTTAGTAGCAGCTGACATAACCAGATGCTATTCCAAAGTTATCTAAGTTGGGAAAAGTTTCAAAAGTAATGCATTATCCTATAAAGTAAGCTTCATTACTTATATCCCCAAAGAAACAAAATAATTAAGGCTGTCACAAGTAATTTTGCCTATATCAGTTATTTTTAATATGAAAATGTACGTACACTGATGGAATATATCAAATAAATACATATTACAGTATTGCAGCTTTGCAGAACACACACACAGACACACAGGCACACACACACACACACACACACACATATATATATAACTATGTTTTTAAGCATGCGTTTTATAAAATATTTTTGGAGAAAAACAGACCATATCCAAAAGTTACTGTACCTTCTCTCCAATAGGAGAAAAAGGCTTCAAATCCGCCCAAGAAAATATGCTAATGTTTTTTTTTTTGTTTGTTTGTTTGTTTTTGTTTTTGTTTTAAAAATATATATATATGTAGATATACTACAGCTGCTACAGTACAGTACTGAATGAAAGTCTTGCAAAAAAATAATAATCCTGGATTGTCAAAAAGGAAAATGTGCAGAAGTGCAAAACAAGTTGAACAAAACTATTTGAAACAATGCATCCTGTTCATTGCAAGTTGGAAAACAAAAATATATATTTTCCTCTCTTAATACATTTCAAGGCAGTTGGAGCATTCTACCGCGGAGGGAGTGAGGATGACAGTTCCAATGAAATGTACCTTCCCTCAAACTGCTACCTCCCTTCTTCCCAACAACTTCAAATCTCGCCTCTCCAATCGCTCGCTCTCGCGATACACAGCAACTGGCACGAAACTGTCCATTTTAGTCCAGTGAGTCACACATTTTATATTAATAACCCTTTTTTTCTCCTTGCGTTCCCGCAATAAAATATACAGCTTTTCATTTGTTTAACAGTCTCGACCATTTATGAATTTACTTCTGTATGAATTTCTATAACATGCAGTGGTGCAAGACTGCACAAATATACCAGGTCTGGAGTGTGATGGCTTCCTAACAGATTCCTGTACAGCTGGAGGGATTTGACTGACGTAGCACCATGCATACTTTCTGTTTTTCAGCGTTTCTCTTAGACACTTGTTGAAATACACTTTAGTAACACACTGCAGTAAAGAAGGAACTATCATAAAGTTCGATTTGATGACTTCCATTGTAACGCAGGTACTACGGGCATATTGGTAGTCAAATTATAACGCGATAGTAGTCTGTATTTTAAAAAAACGAAGGTATTGTTAACTGTCTGTACTGGATTATATTTAAATGGGTAATGGCAAGCCATGTAACTACAGACCACTGATTGCATACTTTTAATTATTAATATACGTTACATGTTTAAAATAATATTTAATTTATGATGAATTGGGCCAGTATGAAACAATGGTCTGTTTGTTGCTGCCTAACCATTATTATAAACAGCCATTTTATTTTGTGAACATAAATAAATAAATAAGTAATATAATATTATAATAATAATAATAATAATCATGTTTACCACTACACAATAGGACTCCGATACAGTGACCAGTGGTCTCTTTATACTTGCTAGATAAGATGAATCACTGCATGTATTTAAAATAATGTAATCCAAAAATAACAATTATGCCTCAAAAGTATAGAAAATGGCTATTATTCCCCACAAACTTTGCTTTTGTGACCAGGACAGTGATATTTTGAAATTGACCTATTTCCAATGAGAAAACAGGCGAATTTGTGTCTTTTCGTTCACATAAAGTCAGAAAAAAACAACATATGAATCCAAATTACCATGTATTTATACTAAAGTAATACAAAAATGACTACAAAAGATTTAGAAGTGAGTAGTTTTTCGAGATTTACGATTATACTGTAAATCACTTTCACGAATCAGCCCCCAAATGTAGTCTCCCATCATGTTCTCGTTATACTGTCCTTCATTGACAGCTCATCCAGGAGCCTCAAAGCCGTGCTGCTCCATAATGGTAACAAGTACCCGTCTCTTCCCCTGGCTCACTCGGTGCACCTCAAAGAGGATTACAACAGCATCAAGACCTTGCTGGACGCCTTGAAGTGTGATGAGTACGGCTGGGACCCCCGGAAGGTGCTGATGCCACCACTGCACATCAAATTGGGCCTTATGAAACAATTTGTCAGAGCTCTAGATAAGGAGTCGGCAGCCTTCAAGTACCTTCAAGACTTCTTCCCTAAGCTGTCTGAGGCAAAGGTCAAAGCCGGTGTCTTCGTCGGACCACAGATAAAGAAGATCCTGGAGTGCAATGAATTCCCCAAGAAGCTCACTAGTAAGGAGAAAGCGGCTTGGAACAGCTTTGTCGCAGTGGTTCGGGGCTTCCTGGGCAATCACAAGGCCGAAAACTATGTGGAGCTGGTTGAGACTCTCGTGAAGAACTACGGCACAATGGGCTGTACGATGTCCCTCAAAGTCCATATCCTTGATGCTCATCTTGATAAATTCAAGGAGAACATGGGAGCGTACTCGGAGGAGCAAGGCGAGCGCTTCCACCAGGATATACTGGACTTTGAACGCCGCTACCAAGGACAGTATAACGAGAACATGATGGGAGACTACATTTGGGGGCTGATTCGTGAAAGTGATTTACAGTATAATCGTAAATCTCGAAAAACTACTCACTTCTAAATCTTTTGTAGTCTTTTTTGTATTACTTTAGTATAAATACATGTTCATTTGGATTCATACTGTATGTTGTTTTTTTCTGACTTTATGTGAACGAAAAGACACAAATTCGCCCGTTTTCTCATTGGAAATAGGTACATTTCCAAATATCACTGTGCTGGTCACAAAAGCAAAGTTTGTGGGGAATAATAGTCATTTTCTATACTTTTGAGGCATAAGCAATTAGGAAATAACACTTACTACCCAGGAACCAAAAAAAAAAAAAAATTTGTTACACGGTGTAATGTATTGCAACAGGATTGTTGCAAAATAACTTTATTTGTCTCAGGGTACCATTTAATGGTTACTTCATGAAGCTTTCATAAATCAGAAGAAAAAAAACTAGCGTCATTTGCCCTAATTGGGTTTGGATCCCTTCCACTGAGAGTGCAGATCCACACCCAGGCTAACCTACTCCCCAGAGCTTCTTCCTGTCCGTTTCCATTGGTTCGGTTTCTCGTGTGCACTTTTTTGTTTCAGTTCTTGGCATATGCCTGTGATTGGAATTAGTGATGGTTAGTCTAGCATAGTAAGGATCTTGGATCTGATGCACCACATGAAAACAGTTGGTACTGAGCTATTTCCTGGTACCTTCTGTCTACGAGTCATGAGTCAGTCTCCCCAGAATACATGTTGAAATGGAGTCATATTTTCTATTCCTAGGCCCTGAAGTTGAAAATCACTGGCTTGGCAATGCACTGCACTGAAAAAGGAATCTTATCAAAGGTTGTCAAAAAAAAAAAAAAAAAAAAAACACCTTTGCAGTTGCTCTAGTATCAAAAGTGTATATGTGCACAATAATGCAATAATGGTTCATTATGCCTTTTTAGCATACAGTATCAAGCTACAGGATAGTTTATTAATAATAATAATAATAATAATAATAATAATAATAATAATAATAATAATAATAATAATATGTTTGATGCATTTTTATAGGGGGAAAAAAGCGTTTTATGTACAACGTAATGCTTTAATGTACAAAGTAGTTGTGGACCAAATATATTGTTGTAATGCTCTTCTTTACACCTGTCAAAATCCCACCAACAGAGGTCACAGAGTAGAGTCCCATAAAGCTGGTGTTAATAATTGAGCATTTTCAATATGGGAATAGCTGTGTGAGCCACACCCAAGACTTGCTTAACCAGTGTGTTAAACTGTTCCATCCAGCTATGGGGATGTTAACGTTGCACTAATAAAAAATAATCAAGCCAAATCTCAGGACTTTACATTGAGTCCGTGTCTTATTTCAGTATTGCCAGATAGTATTCAATACCTCGTAACCAACATCAAAGAGAATGTACCTGTGTGCTTTATTATTTCCTATTAATAGTTCATTAATAATGTAATATTTAGAGATAAAAGGATCAAAGTGGATTTTATTAGCACAGGATATAATTGGGTGAATCATGATATATCAAAATAGCACAACCATCATACTTGTTGTTGTATCATAACCAAGAACATCATGTCATTATTTTGAAGACCTATTTTAATGTCTTTAAGATGACAAGTTGCCATGGCAATGCACTTGGTGTTGCCACAAGTTGTTTATATAGTAGTTATCGTCGATTGGGCAGCAGTTACATATTTCACAGAATGGTCTGGGGAGTAAAACTTTTACTTTGAGATCAATTCTTGAATATTTTATAGGAGAATGTGCAGTCATCAGCTGAATTATTTAGGAATGCAAAGATTGAAAGTTGGCAAAGGGCATGGATCATAATAATGAAGATTAAGTATAAAAGATTAGGAGGTGTTCCTAATATACAGTGGAAACATTATTTTAAATAATTACTTATCCCATAAACACAAGGTTGCAGCATTTAACAGCTGCTGGACAGTCATGCAGAGGATGGCCTGATGTGGAGTTGACCATGCAGTGTTTGAATTGTCTCTGCCTCAGGCTCAGGAAGCTGACCATAATTACTGCAAAAAAGAACACAAATGGTTTTTCGATATGTTAATTGTGAATACATAATCTTTCCTTAAATTCACTGTGTTTCCTTAAAATAACTTTTGTAGTATACATGTATAAAAAATTTCCAGTTTATGGATTTAAATATATTTAATAATGTCTACACTTTTCATTTAATTGATGAAATGCAGTGTGCTTTTGCACGCAGGCGTAGGGTTGGTGGACTAGACACCTGTTGGTTTTTCGATGATGGTCCCATGGAGGAAGAGTCACATAAGTATGTTTCATACGGACTTCATAAACCTTGGGATTCCCAAGCGAATCTCAATTGCTGTGATTTCAGGAGTTTGGTTCCTAATCGAGGTAACCTGTCAAGTGGCAGAGGAGCAAGGGCTCTCTTATTTATCCACAGCAGTATAGGATAGGTGTAACCATGGTGATGATGTGACTTTGACTAGATAGGGGTCTGGTAAAATACAGCGCCAGGTGTTACATACCTTAAGATGTAACACAAAAATGTACAGTTTTTACCATGCCAACAAACAGTATCTAATGTTTTATGGTTTATGGTCTTTTTTGTAAATGTGCTTATATAAACATTCTTAAAGTGGGTGACTAAAACAAGGCCTAATGTTTAATTTATTTTGATAACACTGATGACATTTCTATTTTTATATGATATTAAAATAAATACATTAAGCTGCATATTTCTGAAAATAAACGTAACCTTTAGGGACTCAGGTCAATGCCCTTGTGCTTAAACTAGCCATTTCACTCAAACTTTCCCACATTAATTGTTTTTCTTGGCTGCATCAGAGTTATTTTATTTCCTTTTGCCTTTTCTCAATAATGAACTGTTGCCAATCGAACCATAGGCTGCCAGAACAATTTAAGAAATAAAGAACAAATCAACAAAACATATGTGTGCATTCCTTTTTAAAACATCCAACCTCTATTTATTACTGAATAGACTTTCTAGCCTTGCCTGCATAATTGTGATTGTGGTGTGCTTTTCTTAATTTGTAAGATAAGTTCATAATGGTAGAAGTATAAAGTATAAAATGGTTCCAGATTGGGCTTTTTTCTTTACAAGACACATTTCTCCACTTTAAATTTCTCAGGCACTGATACTTTTTTCCTTTTCTTAGTTCCCCAAAGAGTTGGGTGGCTCCCTATTGCCTTCATGATCTTTCAGTTATTTAGAAAAAAATACACTTGTAAGTTGGCGCTCTAGTAAAATCAGCAAAATACTTTTAATTCATTTTGGCATTGAAGGGTGTGGTAGACGATTCTTGGACTATAACTTGGGTTGATATACAGTACATCATTTCCCTTTTTCCACTCGTTTAAGCCCTTGATGGAGTCCTTCCATAGCGATAATTTGAAACTTAAAGCGCTGTGCCCTCAGAAACACCGTACTCCAGTAGCATGAGAATCAGCAGACTTAAAACATCAAGAATGTGGTCAACTCCAGCCCAGCTGTATGTACCTCCCTGTCTCTTATATAAAGCACTCCCTGCTGTATAAGTTGGCAGACTTCCTTCTGTATCCCCTTTAGGCACTCAAACAAACATATGGCACTTTTGCTCTGACATCATTTCCTCTGTTTTTTTTTCACCAAATACTTTTTTAAACATGCTGGCTAGATTCATTTTGCCCCATTAAAAAGAAAATCTCTGCTTCCACACTTTCATACACATAATAAAAGACACAGTCACTACCACTGAGCATCTTGTTTTAGAATGAAAAACTCTCTGGGTTGTAATCCAAGCTAAGCCACTTTAGTGTGTAATTTTGGGAAAGTCATCAGTCCCCTCTGTCCCACACACCTCCCATCTTAACCACTGGAGAACTGAAGGACCCAAAAAATAAAGTAGATGCTGCATCCAGGTCTGGCTATCCTACTTAACATATTCCAAAATACATAGTTTTTTTTTAAATGTGAGCTGTTTAATCAAAACCATTAAAATGTAAGACAAACTGATGGGCTGATTATTCATCACCTGGATAAAGACCAGGCCAAATTAATGAGCTGCACTAGAAGAAATATTGAATTTTGCAATGACAAAAATGACATTGTTGACCATCAACAAAAGAAGGAATTGTTTGAAGACATCTCCTCTCCCCTCCTGTAATTAATACATTTTATTTTGACAATCTGATAGTTTTTTGGCTTCCAGTACGCAGGACACAAAACTGCCAAAAGCCGTGTCAGCTAGTGATCCAGATGCTAGGGCGTGGGAAATGTCTTTGCAATGAGAAAACAGAAGTTAGCATTGCAAAGACCCCAAAACACCAGTTGATATCATTCCATCTTAGCAGTATTTAAAAAATGCTAAGGTTAGAGTTAAACCGTTTACGTTTCCTGAATATGCATTTATGTAAATATTATAAAACAGTAGTATTTATGCTGGTTTCCAAACACAACATGTATGTTGCTCCTGCAGTCCAAATATTTGAAAATGTCAGCCACGTGACCTGTATGAGCAGCTGGTACAATAGAATTTAATTTAAAAAAAACAGTCATACATGCAATAACGTCTTGTGGAATAACGTCTTGTAATACATGACTATGCAGTTGTTGGCTATGTATTTTTTCATTGCACAAGCAACCAGGCATCAGTACACTCAAAAGGTAGGCCTCCATTATCTTCAGGATGTAAATTAACCGTCCAAAAAAATGTGCAAACGGTTCTGAAAATAGATCTATACTCCAATCAGAAGCCAGAATGTATGCATAAGTAAGGCTGTAAGAAAATAGCGGGCTGTGAATTTGTTGCGGAAACTGCAACTTTTAACACAGACCACAACTTTTTATAGTTGACACAACTTTTAATGTGACTACAATGTTTCTGTTATTTATATGTCATTTTGTTGCAAAGTAATGCTGAAAAATAAACTGAAACAGAAAAGGTTTATTGCCGCTTTGCAAATACTGTAGTGGCTGGTCAATTTTGTGAGTGAGCTTTTACTGTCATGCAAGTACTGTATGTTATGCGTCATTATTGTTAGCTGCAGCTCTTCACTTGCAATGAAACACAGCGTAAAATGTTTTATTTCAAATGGTGATAAAGAGGGAGTCTTAAGAACGTCTGGTTATCTATTTGTATGTTTTTTTCTTATTGTTTTTGAACAAATTAACAAAAATCCATCTTGAAAGCAAGTATATATATACGCGCAGAAACAGAAACTTAATACACAGTGGCCTCAACTTCTTCATAAAAAAATCAAGGTTTTCTTACAGCCTTATGCATACGTGAACACTAGGATCTATATTCTGGGACCTTAAAGGCCTTGGGAATAATCCACATTAAATTGAACATCATCTTGTTACACTAAATGATTTGGTGGTGCACTCCATATGTACACTATATGAATCTATAGCCTGAGCTATAGTAGAAACACACTGTGGAAGTATTGGGGACATTCATTTCTATTTAGCATCTCTTCTAATCAATGAAGCAAAGAGAAAAAGCAGTACCTTATCGCCAACAACGTAATTACTGTCCAATGATCGTCAGGGAAGGGATTTAAATCTCACCTGATCCATTACCTTCCTCCTGCGAGTTTGCCACCTCGTGCCTAATCTGTAATAAATATTTTTCTATCGCATGAGTTCCCTGACTGAACGGTTATTCATTTTACAGTAACCAATTTATTTTGTCCTTTCCTGGAACCCAAGAAAGATTTGTTAAGAGTAACTGTGTTTCCTTAAATGTACAGGAGGCTGTGGATTCCCCACCCTCACGCCCACTGGATGAATGTACTATGTCCAGGAACTCTCACCCCCTCGTCTGGATTTTATGTGAGCATTCCCAAAATATAGAGACAAGTGCTCTGTCTAGCTTTTTTTCTCAGGCTTTTTGTCTAATAATTGTTTTATTATTATGTTGCCAACTAGTAATTCCCTGTACAATTGCAAGACTACTAATAGACTGAATCATAGTTTTCATGACTTATTTATGTAAATCATTAAATGTGCAGTAAATTAGTGATAACCACCACGTTGAAGCTGGGCAGTGGTTTGTCATGCATGTACCTGACAGTAAGACCCTAGAGGTATGTGTGGGCACCTGGGTTTCTTCTAAACAAATAGTGAATGTGGAAAACAAATTTCAGACTTTGACACACATTTGACAGTATCTGCAAAATGTAAGCATTATGGAATTCAAAGACACATTTTGTACATTGCGCAGTTGTTTCTGCTGCACTGCCGTTATGGATTTTGACCCAGGAGGTGAGTTTCAAAGCTCTGTAACCTCTGTAAATGTTTGTGGTTCAGATGCTTGCTGGTTTGCACCCAGCGTCTGTCATGTTACACCAAGGAGATATGTTTAGTTTGATTAATTGGTGTTGTGAAAATTACAACAATGGAAGCATCTGCCAAGTCCTCTGAGGGACACGTCCGTGTTCTCAGTTTGGTACTGCATTGCTCTTGGTGTACTCCACCCCGTGATTAAACAGCTTGCCAGTGTTGACAAGCAGTCTTTATCAAAGTCTGCAAAGATTTTTACTAGCCTCTTTTTAGTATTTCACATACTTATGATTGGGTGCTTTATACTGTAGTTATAAAATAAACAAACAAAAACTTTTTTTTTTCGTCTCCTTTCTCGTAAGAGGAAAAACACTGCAGCATAATTTGTTTTTGTTTATAAAGGTCAACAGCCAATGGGGCTTTTTCATCAGGGTATTCTTGAAATCCCTAATGAAGTTCAAATTAGGATGAAACATTGACCAACTGACCTTTTTAGAATCAGCCAGATGTATGAAATAACTTACAAATAGGACATGGGAAATGAACTATTATTTATAGTTTAAGAGAAATGTTATTCTCTTTTAGAAAAACAGTACAAACTTGTGCACACGAGCAAACACTTTTGTAAATATCTAGCACAGGATTGTAATTTAAAATTTCTGTTTTTTTTTTTTTTTTACTTTGTATGTGGAGGGAAAGCAAAAAAATAAACTCCATATAGAGTAACAATAGCTATAGTAGCAATTATACATATCCAATTAATTACTACTGATTATCATAACTTATTACCAAGTCATTTTGTATTTTTACATTTTATATCCTTTCATATCCTTGAGCTGGAGCAATAAAATGAATCACTGCAATACACCACTTTTAAAATGCATAGATATTTATATCCCTTTTTAGTATAATAATTGAATCTGCCAATGTCTTTTGGCAATAAAGCATCCTGGTGCCAAACACTTCCAGCAGGTGGGCAAACGTTTGCTTCTAATAGCTGTGAAGGCTGATGGCTTTGCTATTCTAAAAATGCACACAATTCCATCCAGCTGATGAAGTTTCAGAATGAGGTATGTTCAAAAATCTGCCAATAAAACTGGGAGGTGGTGGGGCCAGTGTAGGACTATTACTTTTTAAGGAAGCATATTGTTGAAGCTCTACCACCCTACTTAAGCAGTAAGTCCTATCATTGACCTAAATAACCGGGTTTCATGTACAAGATAGTGAAACCGCCAGTGCGTTAATGTTTCATTACCAAAGGTTGAATGGAGTGCACAAGTCAATACAATTTGGCTGAGTCACACCAATGAAAAACTGTATATACTTTATAATATGGTTTACACAATGTGCTGCATGCCTGGTGCAATGTGCAGTACACAGTGAAATGCGTGATGCTGTGTGTGTGTTGAACCTGACCTCATTGCTCTTGCTGTACTGCACTGGGGAGCGGCTTGCTTGAGTTTAAAGAATGCCAAGTTTCCTTCAGTCAGACTCACACTGTGGGTTTAGCTCAATAAATCTGTTTAATATCCTATTAAGTGTGATCAATAATTGCTTACTAACTAGTTCACAAAAAAAAAATCTTACAAAAAGATTTCTGAAGGGTGGTTGTAGGGAGATCTAAATCAGAGATTCACCACAGAGTTACAGAGTGGGGAAGCGAGGTTTGGAAAGTGTTGCAAGGAATAATACTTAACTAATAGGATTTAATGCACAGTACAACACTGTTATGCTAAGGAATATGCACTGCAATATTCAGTAAGCATGGCAAATAATGATTTAAGCAGTGTCAACAACAGAAAATCACTGCATTAAAAATCAGTATTCCCCAGGGCTTTGGCAACGTTCAATCAAAAGTGAGATTTTTACAGAATGTAAACCGAACTGCCAGCTGTTAGGCTCAACTATTACTTTAATATCACACCTAACAATGTGATATTAAAGTAATGCATACAGTAAGTGTTTCAGTCTCAATTGTTTTTTAAAAGCATTGTTGCATCTGTTTTATGTTTTGGATGAATTGCTAGGATAACAGTTAATGGTTTTTAATAAATCTGAGGACAAAAATAAAGCAGTTTACCTGTGGACTGTGGTATTTTGTAAAAAATGGGACGAGGGGTGATGTATTGACCTACCTATCAGCATTACGACATTAGTATATACAATAACAATACATCCTCTGATAATCATGTTCTTAAAAAAAAGTTATGGAGGCAGTATTAGGATCTGCCACAAATCATTCAGATAGACCCAATGGACGTACTGTGTTGTCATTTAAAAAATGCACTGTACTGTATACTAAGAAACATGGCTAGGTTGTAGAAATTGTTCTAGAAGGATTCATGACTGTTACATAATTTCCACCTTTCATTCAGGGAAGTCCTGATCGAAATATGCAACAACATCTGTTCTCCAGAATGGCCCATCAAATGAATCATCAGGTTTCATCATTATCTATAGTCCGTCTGGTCGGCTGTCTTGCTCATTCTAACTGAAACTGACATGCAACTGGGAGATGCAGGGAGATCTGTACGACAGAATACATGTCAGGAATTCCTTTAGCAAAATAGTTGAATTAATAAACTATTATGCAAAATATATCTACAAAAACGTGTGCTAATCAGGTGTTGCTGTTCAACCTACTTTGTGTATGAGTTTGTATCTGCCTTACATGTACTAAGAAAGGTATATACTAACTGAACGACAGGTGTTCTGTAACATATACTGATTATTATCCTGTATTACCAGATATAGAAGTTTCACTGGCAGTTTGGAATACACACACCTTTTATGATAGACCAAGCTTGTAATGAAATGAATTTAGTTGAACTGTTAAGTGGCTGCTTGGTCTTTTTTTCTGTGTTACAGACTTGGTATTCTGATGGTAAAAGCAGACTGCTTCTGCTCTGTAATTGGCTTTTTGCATTCCTTCCAATCAGTAACAGCAGTAAACTGCTGACACAGTGATGGCCAGCAGTGGTTATTTCCCCTTCTCCAGACACAACACATGGCAACAGTCTACGCTGTTAATTGTATGTTTTCAGCTGTGGACACTTTGCTCCTTGCTGGATTTGACCCATTTAGGTTTTATTACACTATATGACCTCAAGATTCTGACTGGGGGTTGATATTTGCCAAACTAGAAAGCAAGGGGGATTTACACATTGGTGTTACAGCTTATTTCCTAGCAATCTTTCTTGCCTAATTTTTTGTTAGTATGATGCTAACAGCTAAACAGGTAGGGGAAACGGTACACCGGCTTGTGATTCTAAGAGAGGTCATTTACAAATCAAGACCCTACGGTCTAGGTTTGTGGGGGCTTTGGGCTGTGTCACAAGGGAGCACATAGAGCAGCAGAAAAAGTAATGTTCATACAGGAGTTAATCCTGTCTGCCCAAGGGAAAGTATAGGGAATTAGGTTCACTTGCTTCAGTTTATTGTTTGAGTCTTTTACAGATAAAAACTTCCACTACAAGCCCCTAGGTCCAGGGTGAAAAGGGTTAAGCTATACCTCATAAGCTGAGGTTTTGCAGTAAAAACAGGACCTGTTCTCCCTAAAGAACGTTTCAGGTATTATTCTCTTAGCTTGTCAAATAAGGAGGACAGTAAGGTTAGAGCAGGTTGGTTCTTGTGATTTTCACCAGCAATAGCCAAGCAGTTAATGAACTTTACTGTGCTGTACTGTCCTCGGAATGTCTCTGCTTAATAGATAAGACCAAAGGCATTTAACCATATTGAGTACAATAATGGGTTTAGGTTCTGGAACTGTCAATAGTTTGACAGTTTCCTCTTCAAAATCTCCATTAAGCATGGGGCTAAAGCAACGACAAAAATGCCTAAAGCAGTTTTTTTTAGACATGTGGTTAATAAAATGTTAATTAAAGTACCATTAAAAAGCATTTTTAGGAGAGTGTAAAACACTATAGATTTAAATATATAAGTGCTCTGTCCTGGTATCCCCTTCCTGTGTTTTAGGTCAGCCACAGACCATAGGAGTGGTCCTACATTCCTAATGTTGCAAGAGGTAAGAGAATTAAGGTAAGGTGACAGAAAGTGGGACCATATCTGAAACAGCTGGATCTGCCTCTGAAAGCCTGCTATAGTGTAAACAGTTTAGAATTATTTTCAGTAAGTTTTCTTGTCCAAGTGTATATATGTAAGTCAACATATACAATTAGGGTTTAGATAGACAGGAAGAAAACATGAACTCCATCCATATTGGGAGTCCTACAGGGGAGTTATTATAGGGACAAGAGACAAGATGCAGTAAAGTACTGTAGGTACACAGTTGGTAATATTAAAAAAGAAATCCCTATAATTAATCATTCACTTACATCACATGGCATAGGCCATCATTTTATCTTGGGGACTGAGATTTGTGATATTAAGAGATCTGGCTGAATTTCATAGGCAAACAGGCTACTATAAAGCCTAGTTTAAGTGTAATTCCTTTGATAGGGTGATGGTTCTGTGTAGGTTATTTTGTACCAGCTTGTTTTGGCAGGAGTGTCTGTGATTAATGACATCTAAACTAATAGGATTTAGAGGGATTACAAAGGATAAAAAATATGGGAACAAAAGTCAAAAGTCTAAAATGTTCAACTTTTATTTCCATAAAACAATCAAATGAACTGTTCTTCTTTATTATTTGTGTAGCATCATGTATTTGATTATTTTTATTTTTACAGCTGTCCTTTAGGAACTGACATGTGGCTGACCAACCCCATTTTACATAGGGTAACAGAAATGACAAAACACAAATGGAAACAGCAACCTAACAGTGAAATCCTATTTAACAATAAAGCTGGCGATCTCACACAATTTAGAGAAATATGTTTCTTATGAATAAGTGAATTGTTTTATTTCTCTACTATGTATATATAGGCCAATTTTGATCACCAATTGCCTTTTTGCATTCAAGTCACAAATCTTAATAATTCTGTTCAAACTGAGTGACATTATTTACCGTTCATAACAACAACATCCACCTGGTGGCGCCAAAGGCTGTTCAGGTTTAAAGAACCAGTTAGGGATAAACAAATGTTTCCTCTATATTCATGCATGGGCGCACTATTATTATTATTTATTTATTAACTATAAAATCGGAGATGAAATTTAGGGTGTTATCCTAGCGAAGGAGATTGCTGTCTCCAAGTACACGATCCACACTTTAGATATAGCTGTTATACAACAAGAGTTTGACTTGGGATGTGTGCTTATCGAAATTGTTGTGTCATATTACTGCGGAATAACATAAAGGCATTATCTTATAATCCAATAACCCTTCCTACTAAGGAGTGACAACGTAACAAAATAGGGAGTTAATTTTGCTGGGTTCAACTGTCTGAATTATGCTGTAAATTAGATCCAGAGGTAAAATGATCCTGCAACAAATAATAATCAACACGTAGTCCAGCAGCTACAGTACGTAAAACATATCGCAATTACATATACATTACAGTAATTTGATGATCTTCAAATGGATGAATAGAATCCATTTATTCTACGCTCTCCTGCCACAAACCCAGTCTAGTAGCTGACCTCCTTGACTCCCCTCCTGCTCTCTCTTCCTTCTCTCCTCTCTCCATTACTGATGTCTCCAGCCTACTGCTGAAATCAATTACTGCCACGTCCCCCTGGACACCCTGCCAACAAATATCATCCGTCTCTGTGCTTCTGACCTTGCTCCTTCCATTATGCACTCTCTCAACCTGTCCCTGGATTCAGGCCTGAGTCCTGCTGCCCTCAAGATTGCCTGAGTAACGCCAATGCTTAAAAAACCCTCCCTTGACCCAGCTGTCTTATCCAACTTCCGTCCCATATCCAATCTTCCTTTTCTCTCCAAAACTCTTGAAAGGGCTCTAGCCAGCCAGCTGATGAAACATCTCACAGATAACAATCTGCTTGAATCTCTGCAGTCAGGCTTCCTACCATGATGGAAGCAGTGCTGACGCAAACCCAGTCACGTGTGGTGTCCCTCAAGGGTCTGTTCTTGGGCCACTTCTCTTCAACATCTACATGCTTCCCTTGAGTCACCTCATCCGCCAACATAGCTTCATGTTTCACTCCTATGTAGACGACACCCAGCTCTACCTAAAACTAGACCCTGGATGTCCCTCTGCCATGGTCCGGCTCTTGGCTTGCATTCAAGACATTGAGGCCTGGATGTCTGCCAATTTTCTTCAGCTCATCACCAACAAAATCTGAACTACTTCTTGTAGGATCAAAAACTCAACTCAAGAATCTCAATATTGCTGCCTTGAACCTCAGAAACTGTCTGCTTCTGCCTTCCCCCACTGTACAAAGCCTAAGTGTACTTCTGGATAGTAACCTCTCCTTTGATGCCCAAATCTCCTCTGTAGTCAAATCCTCCTTCTACCACCACCGAAACATCTCAAAGGTCCGTCCCTACCTTTCCCTCCCAGATGCAGATACTCTGTCATGATCACATCACCCCCTATCTTGCCCAGCCGCACTGACTATCTGTAAAGTTCAGGATTACTTTCAAAATTCTCCAGCTTGCCTATAAGGCCCTTCATCACACAGGTCCAGAGTATCTTTCCAACCTGCTGAGTGTCCCTCCCTGCAAGCTGAGGTCCTCTGATTCAGGCCTGCTTGGTATACCCAAGCAAAAGTGCACCACACTCGGAGAGCGCACTTTTAACTTCATGGCTTCATGACCCACTTGTTCTCTTGCTTTTAATGTTCTTTAAGCCTGTTGTCTAAATTGCTATTTCAGGTTTTTCACTCCATCTTATTCGTATAATTCTGCTTGACACGCACATCCACAACTACCAGAATTTGTGATTATGTTGGTAACAGTTTCTAGAAACGTACAACAGGAACATATTGGGTAACAGTGTCAACAAGAAATACTTTGTTTTCTTTGTTTTTCCTATTTGGATTTGTCAATTATGGGAAAGTTGTTTCTCAGAGTTTCAACTCTGACTAAGTCTTGTGCAAGAAAACGTGGCTTTGATGATTCATAATAATACAGAACTTCATCCAAACTGATCTCTGTGGGGTATAACTGTTTCAGCTCATTCGGTCAACAGAATATGTGTATGCATGTGTCATATCTTTAGATGGAGATCAGTTTGGATGAAGTTCTGTATTATTATGAATCATCAAAGCCACGTTTTCTTGCACAAGACTTAGTCAGAGGTGAAACTCTGAGAAACAACTTTCCCATAATTGACAAATCCAAATAGGAAAAACAAAGAAAACAAAGTATTTCTTGTTGACACTGTTACCCAATATGTTCCTGTTGTACGTTTCTAGAAACTGTTACCAACATAATCACAAATTCTGGTAGTTGTGGATGTGCGTGTCAAGCAGAATTATACGAATAAGATGGAGTGAAAAACCTGAAATAGCAATTTAGACAACAGGCTTAAAGAACATTAAAAGCAAGAGAACAAGTGGGTCATGAAGCCATGAAGTTAAAAGTGCGCTCTCCGAGTGTGGTGCACTTTTGCTTGGGTATACCAAGCAGGACTGAATCAGAGGACCTCAGCTTGCAGGGAGGGACACTCAGCAGGTTGGAAAGATACTCTGGACCTGTGTGATGAAGGGCCTTATAGGCAAGCTGGAGAATTTTGAAAGTAATCCTGAACTTTACAGATAGCCAGTGCGGCTGGGCAAGATAGGGGGTGATGTGATCATGACAGAGTATCTGCATCTGGGAGGGAAAGGTAGGGACGGACCTTTGAGATGTTTCGGTGGTGGTAGAAGGAGGATTTGACTACAGAGGAGATTTGGGCATCAAAGGAGAGGTTACTATCCAGAAGTACACTTAGGCTTTGTACAGTGGGGGAAGGCAGAAGCAGGGAAAATTGATAAGTACCATGCATATTATGAAGTGCTTTTCATATCTATTTTCAGGTTTCATCGCATTGTAAAATCGTTTTCACAGCTTAGATCATTAGAATGGTGCATTTAACCCAGTCAGACCCTCTGTGGACATTGCAGTTTTTCAAGACATGCATAAAATACTATTAGGCTATTAGTGTCTAATAATTGCGTTATTTTCCCCCAAATTATTTATGATTTCTATTGTAGATTTGTCTTTCATGTGGTTTTGGCTTGTACAGCGGTGTGCATGAAACATGAATAAATATATCCCATTTCTTTCTTTTCCACAGGTAATTAGTGAAAGGAAATGTAACAGTACTCCTACCAGCTCATCTGAGAGGTCTGTTCCTTAGTTCATCTGAAAGAGTCCTACTGTAGTTTAGCCAGAAGGACACCCTGGGTTCTATCCTGAAATCCTGTGTAAGATCGTAGTAGTGGGGTCTTTAACCTGACCCTGGATATGTGATGGAGTTCTGAAATGTAACAGCCAGTTAAGCACAATACCAGGATATAGAACTGCCGGCATACGGTAAATGCCAGTTCAATATCTTGTTATGTATGTTCTCTATCATTGCTGTTTCTGTATCGAGAATGAATCATGCTTTCTAACTATTTCAGCAACCACTGGGTCAAAACCATGGTTTGAAAAAAGACCACTGAGCTGCTGTAATGTCTGTCCTCTCTGTAACTGTGATTTTGCAGAGAGTTTTTTTCATTTACTAAATCATACTTGGCTCAGATATGGGGAGGCAGCAGATATAACAGTTGCAAGCCAATAGCTGTTTATTTCAAAAACCACATTTCAGAAATGAAGCTTTTATTGAAGAAGCAAGCCAGTGATTGAAAAGGGAAATGTATTTCTAAGTCTGGTAAATAATGATCTAAGCAGATGCAGGGAGATGCAGGGAGATTTATACGACAAAATACATGCTCTGTAGATATACAAAAGCCAGGTAGGACAATGTCTCTAAATGAGACCTGCCGTCTCAGGGAGTCATTTTCCCAGTTAAACTTAATTGGAATAAATAGAGTCCTAGAATAGGTATGCTAAGTAAGTACTACAGTGTGCGTCAAGTACAGGAATACTGAAAAGAAAAGATGTGTCACTTACTGACAAACATCCATTAATCAGTAGAACACAAATTTTCATTTAATCAAGCATGCAGTTTCTATCCTGTTCTAAAGGTTAATGGGGAATTATCTACAGAACACTGACTGGTCAATTTAATAGTAAATAAACACAATTTGAAGTTCAGTAAAACTATAAAGGCAACAAAATATTTATATAACTTGACAGAGTCTTGTGTTTTAGGACTTTTTGCATTGAATCATAACTTTTAAACTGTTACTGTATATCTAGGCTTGTCAGCTGGAAACATATTTTACAGAACAGTTCTTTATTTGCTAGTAAGAGGTAACAGTCTGTTTCCAGGTAATAAGGAACAGTCCAGTCCCAGTCCAGATTCCATTCGACACTTCTGAGAGCAAGCCAGTGACTAATCAAAACTAGATACATTGAAAAAAATAGCAGACACAAGCAAAAAAAAAACATCTTGAACAATGGTGTTCCTTATTTTAGAGCTAGTCAAGTGGCAAGTACATCCTAATATAATTTTTTTTTTTCTTATAGTGATGCTTGAAACAAAATATTATATTTCTACCGCACTACAACAATTATTTGTTGTGGGCCCTTGTAGAACATTAATTAATCTAAATTGAATAATATATTGTCAACAGTCACCTCTCCAAACAACATAGAAAACAATGTCTTGAAAAATGCCATTGTTGAGTAAAATAATATAGCCGAAAGCACTTTCTAATCAGTGTTTAAGTGATACCGGTATAGCTAAAGTTTCTTTGCGTGATGGCCTTTTTAACTTTACAAAGGGTATGGTATACTTGCAAGCCTTTTAAAATCAGTTTTCCTACTGCATTGTTAGCATTATTACTGCTCTAGTCATGTTTTTGTAATTGAACATTTATTTTTGCATCCCAAAATAAGATGAAATTACGCATAATATAAAACATATGAGCATATGTAAACACTATTTTCACCGCACAAATGAGCTTCCTTAATTAACACTTGTTGTGTGCACAGAGTATGGGACTGAATAATTACAAGTTCCCCAGCAGGAACAGAGAGGGTGGTGGAGATTACTTAAGAGTCTGTCAGGGTAGAGAGAATTTAACCAGGCTTTCCCATCCCTATGTTGGGTCAATGACTGTCAATGACCCCTCAATCCAACCAGATCATTAAGGAAAACAAGAACACAATTAAACTGTTAAAATGATACAGTGTCACATATTGCTTTTCAAAATGTAACAATGTCATGAAATACTGTGGAATGCATTCACAATATTTATTGAAAATCACCGGATTACAAAGACACACCTCGTCAAAAGCCAGGTCCACACTGAGCTGATTTGACTCGTTAACACTGTTGGTGAAATGTGTTGAAAGCAAAAGATATTATTGATACAGTATCGAGCAATATAGTTTTGAGACAGTCATGTTTATCTTCCAGTGTCCCTCACCTTGATTTACCATTGATCCATTATGATTTACATGTTCTTGTTTCATGTTATTTGTTTTCAGTTTTGTTTACCCAAATGCATTTCAGCAACAACATAATCTGTTATGCCAGCCTTGTGGAGACCTGTGTTTTCTCCATGACATCCTCCCACTCCTATTTCTTTGTGTTGTCTTAAGTGGGTTTTTTTCAAGCACCATTTCAGCTGTAAGTACATCTATTGTCAAGGAAACAACCAGGAGATATTACGAATACTTAACAATTTATTTACTGCTGCATTATAACTAGTTCGAATAAAAGGACCAGACATATAAAGAAGCAATACTTACAAAAAAGGGTCAGCCCTATACAGATATTATATATATATATATATATATATATATATATATATATATATATATATATATATACGTTGTGGTCCTGTGGTTAAAGAAAAGGGCTTGTAACCAGGAGGACCCTGGTGAGTTGTTGAGATGAACCATGAACCACTTGGTTCTTCAGAGATCAAGTATTTAGTTCTTCACATCATAAATACACATACTTTCTCTATGTATAGTTCTTCCTCCATACCAGTCATTAACTTGAATTTGTTTAATTCGACCCCATCTGGATAATCCACAGCTGGATGTATGAGGTAATGGAGAATCTCTGTGGATTGCATCAACCACCTATCTCTGGTGATCCAATCAATACTATTAAAAATAAATAAACAGGAGTTATGCGCATGCCTCCTGTTATTATTTCAATTGTACAGAGCCTATTTTAGGTTAATCATCAAAGAGCTCCTCTTTCAGGTGAAAGGTGGTATGAGGATCTATCTTTCATTAAAGTACTGTTTTACATTTCCACAGGATAATTAATCTACAAGGATTGAGGAGGCTTAAAGTTCAATCAACATACCATTAGTGCTTTTCTGTTCAAGGGTGATTCAAGCAACTTGTTTATTTTTAAAATGTCATTATTGCAATGAGACAACATAACAGAGATCTATGAAATCTAAAATGTTTTAACAATGGTGCACATATTCCCGTTCCATAACGTAACCCTACTGTAGTTCAGAAATCTAAAGTGCTATATTAAGAATTTGGAAATCTCTCAAGCAACATTTTTATACTTAAAGCATGTGGCACATACTTTTCTTAAATCTGTTGTCCCATAAAGACATGAATCTATTATGCAAATGACATCCAAGCCATGTGAATTATTGTGTATTATAGCCAAAAGCAGCATCCCCTTAACAATTTCTATAAATATAGGTTCATATGATGAAATCAGTGCAATACCTTATATGACAATATATGGTTGGTCATGTTATAAAATGAAATGTGATAAAGCTGTTCTGCGCCAGCTCTATTGGATCCTCTATGAATTTTCAACTGAACATCTAGTTTTGTTTTATAGGACACATTTCAAACCTGTTAATCAACAGGACATTGTATTTCACAATGTATAGCTATGTGTTATTCTTATAATATAAATTATGCAATATGTCTTTAAACAATTATGAAAAAGATTAACCCATAGGAGGCTGTGTGGTCCAGTGGTTAAAGAAACGGGCTTGTAACCAGGAGGTCTCCGGTTCAAATCCCACCTCAGCCACTGACTCATTGTGTGACCCTGAGCAAGTCACTTAACCTCCTTGTGCTCCGTCTTTCGGGTGAGACGCACTTGTAAGTGACTCTGCAGCTGATGTATAGTTCACACATCCTAGTCTCTGTAAGTCGCCTTGGATAAAGGCATCTGTTAAATAAACAAATAATAATAATAAATAATAATAGATCAACATTTCTAGAGTTTGCATGTATATAATTGCATATGAAAAAATAAATGTGCAGATATGGAAAAGACTGCAGACTTTAAAAGATTGTTTATAGGTGCTTCCGAATCCAAAACAGCAAAAGGTATTGATGTGTCATGATAGTCTCAAATATCACGACTATGAGACAATTCAGAGAACAGACTGTGTTGCAAATTGACACCCTCTACTTCCTTGAATTAGACCAATAATAAATCATGAATGATATTTTTCTTCAGTCAGTCCATTATAGACACCCTACACCTCAAATCAGTGCCATCATTTTATATTTGTTTTTATTTATGTTTTAGAGACAGACAGATGTCAAAAACAAACATATAGATACACAGCAAATGATATACAAGATAAACAAGACATAACATATTAGCAATCACTGAAGCCTCAAATTGTACAACAAAATCTCACATATTTTACTAAAGGTTCCAAACCTTTCACATTCGTTCATAACATTTCTACAAGCACAGCAGACAGACAGGACAAAGTATTTCACAATAACTTTGCGAAATTGAATTCATGAAAACACCTGAAACTCTTATAACAAAAGGTTAAGTTTGAGAACGTATAACTCATACGGCAATTATCATTGAACGAATGCTGGGGTACGTTTTTCATTTGCACTAGCTGCATTCTGTCTTTGAAATGGGGTCGACTTCAATGAAAGCGATGGACTGTCCTGAGTTTTTCTGCATTAAACTAAAAGATGTTGCTCTACTGCTGCCTCCTTCCTTTTGTTCTTCTGTACCGCAGGTACAGACAGCTTTAACACTCTTCTTTGAATTGAAAAACAAGTATATGATGGGGTTAGCTGCGCTGTTGGATACTACAAATATCCCGAGTACTGCAGTGACATCTTGGTCCAGCGCAGAAACGTTTCCAAATGCAAACTTCATCTCAACCACGAAGTAGGGCAATCCACAGATGATAAACAGCAAGATGATCATCAGCGTCATCTTCAAGGTTTTGACTTTGGCTTTAGGCAGGGAACTGTTGGTAGGATTTAGATGGAACTGGGTGCCGGTTGTGGTGCTGTTTGATACGACCTTTTCACGTTTGGGTTTCTTTTCTGTCTTCCAAATAATGCACAGAATTCTGGCGTAGGCAAAGCATAAGATGCAAAACGGAACAAAAAAGACAACCATGGCTCCATAGATTATGTACAATTGAAAGTGCCATTTCGGTAGATTGTCAAAAATACCGAGGCACTGGGTACCGGAGTTTAACTTGGTCTCCCTAAATACGAATGCCTGTGGCACGGAGAAGAGCACCGCGCAGATCCATGAAGCGGCGCAGATCTTCGTGACAGAAAGAGGAATTGCAAGCGGGTTGGCAATGGCATGTTGCCTCTCAAGCGCTATGATCACGACCATGTTTGACGATGCAGTGAGACCGAAGATCTGGGCGACTTTGACTAGCCGACAGGAGAGATCCCCGGCCAGCCACTCGCTCCCCAAGCTTTCCCATAAAATCTGAGAAAGGACGGTCAGCAGCGAAACGCTGAGATCTGCCATTGCCAAGTTGATGAAGAGCATATGCACCCTGCGACCTTTTCTTTGTTTTCCAACCCAACTACAAGAGATTGTTTTTATAACTATGAGGTTTCCAACGAAGGACAAGAAAAAAAGCACCACGAGAGCGATCATACGGCTTTTCCTGTTATAATTCTCCCTCTCCGATCTTGCCACACTACTACCTGTCCAGTTATTGACATTTTGCGACAAGTTAATTGAGTAGTTCGTAGGAAACAAGGACATATCCATTAAGTGCAGTTATTCTGCAAATATCAACCAATATTATGTACTCATAAAAATTCTAACATAGCAGATAGATGCTAAACTACTTTAAGACCCCACTGCAACGTTTCTTGTCATCGTTTCCCTGGAGCTGGCAGCGCGTGTATGAGGCAAAGAGGCATGTCTCAGCATAATGACAGGGAAGGCAATCCTGATAATTGAATGTCTTCAACAAAAGCACCTACCTACATATTGTGAAACTTTTCAATGGATTAAGGGAGGTAGGAGTCTACACGTGCAAGGTAAATCACGTACTAAAACGATGTAGAGAAAAACGTGTCTTCCATTATTAGAACAGGAAAATGTGAATACAGTAGATAAAAACCACACAGCAAAATAAGCTGTCCTCCCCAATAATCGCCTTAAATTGTTTTCATGTATAATTTTGGGAGTGTTCAGAGACAAGTCAGGCAAGGAAAGTCTAATCCACCCAATTTAGTAACTGCTAAAGCAATTAAGAATATCCATGGTCAGGTGGATAAATCATCTTAAATTAAAGTTCCCCATAGTTTTCTCCGTAGGCGTTTTCAGTTTAAGGAGATTAGAGAAATCAACACTTTGTGGGACACACTCATATGTTATATTCAAACTTAAATAACATATTTCACTTATCAAACATGTTACTAAATTGGACATTTCGTTGATTGTTGTGTTGCAGACCCTGCACATACCGATTTATGAAATGTGTTTATAAAAATATCAAAACAGTTATGTTAAAGTTTAAAAACAGCACTTTTAGAGTACAGGGTGCTTCTTCTCTAGCCTTTTAAACCTACATTTTCTCTTTGAATGAATGTGGTGTAATGATCCATTGTTTTATGAATTTGGTCAGTAATTACTTTGTCTGCACAACTGTCTTTTACTAAAAGAAACCCAAAACAAAACATTAATACAACCAAATTATGTATGCCACAAATATTAAAATCTTTATTTATTTTTTATTAAATTAAATAAATTTTAAAAAAAGAAATGTTTTTTTTTTTTACAAAAAGGTGCACGGCAAGCTATATTACAAAACAAATCTGAAAATATACAAATTTAAAATGGAAAACCTGAACAAACTGACAGTAAACACACTAATTATTAATTAATACAAACCAGGTCCAAAATTGATATCCACACTACATATTAGTAATAATTCTTACTTCATGTATTTAGTTTATATACAATTTAATTTAACAGATAACAATTGTTGCAGCAACAATCACCGTTTAAGGGAATCAGCTTCTAGCACTGTTAATGGTTATTTCTGCAGAAGTGGACTATCAAATCCACTGTCCTGTTGAGCAGCTGTTACTTCTGAAAATAAATTCTTTGGATACAATCTGTACACCTTTTCTCTCTCAGAACCTGGAATAGGTTCTCTTTTTTTAGTAAAAGGCAAGTTGAGTCCAACTGCATTGGGGTCTTGATAGGTCTTTGATTTTGGCTTGGAGAGCACATCTGGCACACATTTTGGAATGACAGAATGAGATTCAGCTACAAACTCTGTCCCAGACGTATAAACATCATCAGTATTGAAAACAGATGAAACAGAAGGAGGTATATCTGTGGTGT